>NC_133655.1:12911615-13253670 GCF_009905375.1 Apium graveolens
AAAGTTTGGTGGTACAAGCGCAAAACATTTTATTAAAGGCAAAGGTACAAAAGGCCTATTCCTTATTCAACAGGTTTAGTTTATTCGCATTCCTACCAAAAGTCCGATAATACACACTACACACTATTATACATATATTAGTTGTCACATCATTTTTGTTATGGTAACTGTGGTCCACTAAGTCTTTCAAAATCCTCCAATGCTTCTCTGGCCCACCCCATAAGAGCATCTGGGGCTGCATACTCGTAGGTAGCTCCATGAAGTCTAGCCTCAAGTATTCTACGGGTCACCTGAATCTCATTCCGAAGCTCCTTTACTTTCCTGTCAACATCTATAGTCCTTATGATATGCTGTAATTCCTGAATCTGGGCCAACAAGGCCTCTCATTCTAAAAGAAGAGCCTCATACTTATGATATGGGATAAGGTGTGGAGTAAATTGAAAAGATGCACTCGCCACCGAAAGTCTGGTAGAGTCGGAATCAGCAGGTGGGGGTCCTCGAATAGGTGGTCTCACGCCAGGAAATGGAATAGCTTATAATGGTGCAACCGTTAAAACTTGTACTATAGCTGATACCGGTGGAAGAGCAGGGCGTAGATCAGCTAACGGTCCTCCAACTGAAGGCTCCGAGTGATTAGACGATATCGAGATAAAGGAATCTGAAATCGCCTCTATCTGAAAATTACGCTACTAGATAAGAATCTTGAATCTCGTCATGAATCATACTAAAACCTACTATTTAGCCACACTCAACCTCTCGACGTTCTATTTTTCCATTTATTAATTTTAATCTTAACCCTCTACCTATTCCCGATAATCTAGGCTTGTGGTAATGACTTTAAACCTTAGCTCTGATACCAAACCTGTGGCGCCCTCCAAACCCAGGTCAGAAGTTTGGGGTCCACGACACACTCACACATACCATATTTAAACTTGTTTATATAATAACAATATATGTAATGACCCTACTTACCATATCCACGGATCGCAATAGTTCATAGTATGTCCACAAGCCACAATCTTATTTATTACAAATGTACCAATTCCCAAATTTATTTATCATACATCTAAATTCAAGCTTTATTACAAACTTTTAACACATACTAAGCCACACAACTTCCGCTAGCTTATTCCATTTTGTTAGGAATATGTGTATTAGTTTGATGATAAGTTAAACAAAACACTTAAGTAGAAATCTAGTGTTTGTAGCCTCAACGGATAAGACCATTTTGGCTATCCGTTGAAGGAGTAGCTTTACTTAGAAATAAGTTTAGTATTGTAGCACATTTCATTCTCTGTATATAAGTTGTAAGTCTTAGATGTTGTGGGAAATTATTAGTCATGTTGACTACTAGTGGATATGCAAATAGGAGGGCTAATTATAAATATTTCATGCCTTGTAATTTTGTATAAATGAAGTAGTATCAACTGATATAAAAGGTCTTGAACGGATGAGAAACAAAGCTTCAACGGATGTCTCTAAAGCTTCAATGGATAACATCCATCAACGGATGAGTGCTTCAACGGATAAAGTTTCAACTACTAATACATAAACGGATAAAGCTTCAATGGATAAAGCTTCAACGGATGAAAGCTTCAATGGATGCTTAGTTCAAATAGCAGTCGATAGTGATAATTCATAAGCTGACAGAGGCACATAGGTTGACAGAGACAAACTGGAATATGGCAGCCTCTAGGAGGAATCAAGAAAATGCAGCATTTCCATTCTGGTGCAAACAAGGAAGTATTCAAAGATTCACAGCTAAACCTAAATTGCAATGGATAGAGAAATGAAGAAGAAACATGTGAAGAATCTTTTAATTATATTTTACAGTTTTATCTTCACTTGTAAACTTGGTGATATATAAACCAAGTAGCATCTAGTAATTAGGTAGTGAATTTTCCAAAGCTGTTTAGAAAAATCCAGAGAGAAAATCATCTAGTTTGTACTAGGACGCAGCTGTGATTTAATTCTTTGAATCACAGATTTTCTGAAATAAAACATCTCTGGTGGAACAACAAATCCACCAGAAAAGTTTTTAAGTTCTTTGTGTTCTTTACATTTGTGTTTGAATATATATATGTCTGTATTAGCTTCAAACAATTCACACACATTTTCTCACTAAAACACTTAGCCTTAGAAACTGCTCAAAACTTGAAAAGGTTTTGAGATTTACATTCAACCCCCTTCTGTAAATCTCATTGTTAGTCCACTGGGAATAACAATTGGTATCAGAGCAAGCTCTTAACATACAAAGAGTTTAAAGGTCTATTCTGCTAACATCATGAGTAAGAAGGATATTGGTGTAAAGATTCCAATCCTGGAAAGAGATAACTATCATCACTGGAAAGTGAAGATGCATTTACATCTTCTCTCTCAAGATGAAAGCTACATCAACTGCATTGAAAATGGCCCTCACATCCCTCACAAGGTGACCACAGCTGCTACTGCAACAGTTGCTGTTGGACAGTCTATTCCCAAGCCAAAAGTAGAATGGACTGTTGAAGATATTGAAGAGGTTCACAAGGACAAGAAAGCCATGAACATTCTGTTTAATGGCCTAGATCAAGATATATTTGACAATGTCATCAACAGCCAAACTGCTAAGGAAATTTGGGACACTGTGCAACTTATCTGTGAAGGTACTGAGCAACTTAGAGAAAACAAAATACAGCTTCTCATTTAACAGTATGAATATTTTCATTTTGAAGAAGGAGAATCATTGAATGATACCTTCAACAGATTTCAGAAACCGTTGAATGGATTGAAGCTGTATGGCAGAGTGTACCAAGTCAAGGACTCCAATTTAAAATTTCTTAGGTCTCTACCAAAGGAATGGAAGCCTATGACTGTTTCTCTAAGAAATTCTCAAGATTATAAGGACTTCACACTTGAAAGATTATATGGAATTTTGAAGATATATGAACTTGAGATGGAGCAAGATGAGCTATTGGAAAAGGGAAAGAGAAAAGGAGGATCAGTTGCACTTGTAGCTGACTATGAGAAGATTGAAGCCAGGAATGAGGAAAAGACAATGCCAAGTCTCAAAATTGGCACAAGCAAATCAGAATCAAGCAAGGGAAAGGAGCAAGTAGCTGAGGATGAAGACAATTCCAGTCAAGATGACTCTGATGATGTTGATAAACATCTGGCTTTTCTGTCCAGGAGGTTTGCAAAGATGAAATTCAGGAAAAATACAAAATTCACTAAGTCAAACAAAAACATGGTGGACAAATCTAAGTTCAAATGTTATAACTGTGGCATTAGTGGACACTTTGCCAATGAGTGCAGGAAGCCAACCTCTGATAAGAAGAAATTTGAGCAAGTTGATTACAAAAAGAAGTATTTTGATTTGCTCAAACAAAAGGAAAGAGCTTTTCTGACTCAAGATGATTGGGTAGCAGATGGAGTCAATGAAGATGATGATATGGAATATGTCAACCTAGCCCTGATGGCTAATTCTGATGAAAATGAAACTAGTTCATCAAGCAACCAGGTAATTACTACTGATCTCTCTCAGCTTTCTAAGATTGAATGCAATGAAGCCATAAATGATATGTCCAATGAATTATATGATCTGCGTGTTTCCCTTAAATCACTAGCTAAAGAAAACACAAGAATCAAAGAGAATAATTTGTTTTTAAGTGATAGGAATGCTATGTTAGAGAATCAGGTAATTGAGCTTGAAAAGATTAAAATTAAATGTCTGACTGTTGAAAGTGAACTAGAAGAAGCTGTTAAGAAAGTAGAAATTCTTTCTAAACAGTTAGAGAGTGAGCAAGAGGTAATCAAGGCCTGGAAAACATCTAGGGATGTTAGTGCTCAGATTGTCAAGGTTCAAGGAATTGAATCATTATGTGAGAATGCCTGGAAGAAAAACAAGAAGGAGTTAGAATTAATTGATGGATTGTCAACGGATGTGGAATCAACGGATGATGAAAGTTATCCGTTGAAGGAAGAAAAAGAGCATCCGTTGAAAGCTCATCAATTAAAACAGGCAAGTGATTCTAAGAAGAATAATCTCAATAAGAAGGTTGGTTCAACTTTCCAGAACTTTGTCAAAGAAGGAGCTAGCACATCCAAAGATGCCAGTAAGGTAAATATAGGACATATGACTTTAGATCAGCTGAAAAATAGGCTTAAATTGGTTGAGGATAAAAAGGAAACTAAAAGAAAATCCAATAGAAATGGGAAGGTAGGGGTTAAGAAACACAACAATTACACACCTTATAAATTTGCTCCTAGAAAAAGCTGTGTGCATTGTAAAAGTGTTAATCATCTATCTGATAACTGCAAATCTGTTAAGAATGCTCCCATGCCTTTAACTCCCTCCACTCCTAACATGTCTATGTCACCTTCATGCTATGCATGTTATGTCTCATCAGAATCCTCATGCACATTTTGCAAACATGCCATATGTTAATAATCCTTATTTTACTGCATTCAGTATGCCTCAGATGCCATACAACATGCCTATGTGGAAGAATATATTTGCACAATCCATGCCTTATCAAATTCAATCAAATATGCTGAATGATTCTATGACTAACCCTACACTTCAACCAACTACATCTGAGACCAAGGTTGACCCAAAGTTACCTAAGTCAAAAGATGCAGGAGGAATGAAGTCTAGGAAAAAGACTAACAAGGCTGGACCCAAGGAAACTTGGGTACCAAAATCAACTTGATTGATTTTGTTGTGTGCAGGGAAAAAGAAGGAATCTATGGTACTTGGACAGTGGTTGTTCAAGACACATGACAGGAGATTTCACCCTGCTCACAGAGTTCAAGGAGAGAGCTGGCCCTAGCATAACCTTTGGAGATGACAGCAAAGGGTTCACTATGGGATATGGCTTGATTTCAAAAGAAAATGTCATCATTGATGAAGTTGCATTAGTTGATGGTCTCAAACACAATCTATTGAGCATCAGTCAACTATTTGATAGAGGAAATACTGTTTCCTTCAATTCTGAAGCTTGTGTTGTCACAAGTAAGAAGGACAACAAAGTGGTTCTAACTGGAGTTAGAAAAGGGAATGTGTACTTAGCTGACTTTAACTCTACAGATTCGGAATCAATTACTTGTCTTCTCAGCAAAGCAAGTCCAGATGAAAGTTGGCTATGGCACAAGAAGCTATCCCATTTGAATTTCAAGACAATGAATGATCTAGTCAAAAAGGACTTAGTTAGAGGAATTCCTCTAGTGGAATTCACAAGGGATGGACTGTGTGATGCTTGTCAGAAAGGAAAGCAAAAGAAAGCATCATTCAGTAAGAAGCTTGAATCTGCAATTGATGAACCATTACAACTGCTACACATGGATCTTTTTGGACCAGTCAATGTATTGTCAATTTCAAGGAAAAGATATTGCTTAGTGATTGTAGATGATTTCTCAAAGTTTTCATGGGTTTATTTCCTTGGATCAAAGGATGAAACTAGTGAAATCATTATCAATCATATCAAGCAAGTCAACAATCATCCAGATTTCAAAGTAAGGAATATCAGGAGTGACAATGGAATTGAGTTCAAAAATTCAACCATGAAGTTGTTCTGTGTAGAAAATGGGATCATGCATGAGTTCTCAGCTCCAAGGACTCCACAACAAAATGGTGTGGTGGAAAGGAAGAACATATCACTAATTGAAGCTGCAAGAACAATGCTTGAAGAGCCAAAACTCCCAACATACTTTTGGGTTGAGGCTGTTAACTGTGCATGTTACACTCAGAATATTTCTTTAATTAATCAGGCAAAAGGCATGACTCCCTACCAATTGTTCAAGAGAAGAAAACCAACTTTAAACTTTCTGCATGTCTTTGGTTGCAAATGTTACATTCTAAGGAATCAACCTGATCACAAAGGGAAGTTTGATGCAAAGGCTGATGAAGGAATATTTGTTGGTTATTCTGCTGGAAAATCATATAGAGTCTACAATCTAAGAAACAACATTGTCATGGAATCTGTGCATGTTGTGTTTGATGATAAAAAGATTGATGGACTAACAGATGAGGGACATCATGAAGGACTCAAATTTGACAACATTGAGATATATTGTGATGACAGTGAAAATGAGAATGATGAAGAAGGCACCTCGAAAAGAATTCAAAATTTTCCTTTAGATAATGCACAGAATGATGCATCCGTTGAAAGTCATAATTCAGCTTCCGTTGATAGAAGCAATGCAGCATCCGTTGAAAGACAAAGTGCATCATCCGTTGAAGTTCATAATGAAGCGTCCGTTGATCACAGTCTTTCAATGGATAATCATTTCACTTCATCAGTTGAAAGAACTCCCAATTCCTTTCAAAGGATCAGCAACTCAGGGGGAGTTTCAACCAATCAACACTCTATCTTACATCATGACAATACTGAGGCAACCTCATCTAGAGCTAATCTACCACCTCAAAGGAAATTGACCAAGAATCACCCTTTTTGAACTGATCATTGGTGATGCTACATCTAAAGTACAAACTAGAAGAGCTACTCAAGATGAATGTCTGTATAGTAGTTTTCTATCACAGGAGGAACCTAAGAGAGTGGAAGAAGCTCTATTGGATCCAGATTGGATTTTAGCAATGCAAGCGGAGCTAAACCAATTTGAAAGGAACAAAGTATGGAAGTTGGTACCCAAGCCAAAGAACAAGAGTTCTATTGACACAAAATGGATGTTCAGAAACAAGATGGATGAAAATGGCATTGTCATAAGGAATAAAGCCAGATTGGTTGCTAAAGGCTATTCTCAACAAGAGGGAATAGATTTTGATGAAACATTTGCTCCAGTTGCCAGACTTGAAGCCATCAGAATCTTTCTAGCCTATGCAGCCCATGCCAATTTCAAGGTCTATCAAATGGATGTCAAGAGTGCATTTCTGAATGGGTAATTGGAGGAAGAAGTTTATATAAGCCAACCTCCAGGATTTGAAGATCCAAATTTTCTAGACTATGTGTATTATCTGTTGAAAGCACTCTATGGACTAAAGCAAGCACCTAGAGCCTGGTATGAGACTTTGTCAAAATATCTTCTATATAATCAATTCACAAGAGGTACTATTGACAAAACTCTTTTCTTTAGAAATGTTAATGGCTCTACAATACTTGTTCAAATTTATGTAGATGATATTATATTTGGTTCTACAGATGATAAGCTTTGTAAAAAGTTTGCTAAGTTAATGCAAAGTAAATATGAAATGAGCATGATGGGAGAGCTAACTTATTTTCTTGGTTTACAAGTTAAACAAGTTAGTGGTGGAATTTTCATTAGTCAAACTAAATATATTTATGATCTTTTAAAGAAGTTTGACTTAATGGATTGTTCATCTGCAAAAACTCCCATGGCCACTGCCACCAAGCTTGAATTGAACAAGGCTGAAAAGTCTGTAGACATTTCAAGTTATAGAGGCATGGTTGGCTCACTTTTATATTTAACTGCTAGTAGACCTGATATAATGTTTTCTACATGTCTCTGTGCTAGATTTCAAGCTGTCCCTAAAGAGTCTCACTTAGTGGCAATTAAAAGGTTTTTCAGATATCTCAAAGGGACTCCAAATCTAGGAATTTGGTACCCTAGAGAGTCTGGTTTTGATCTAATTGGCTACTCAGATGCAGATTATGCAGGTTGCAAAATAGATAGGAAAAGCACAACTGGCACCTGTCAATTTCTAGGAAATAAGCTTGTGTCATGGTTCAGCAAGAAGCAAAATTCTGTTTCAACATCAACAGCTGAAGCTGAGTACATTGCTGCTGGTAGTTGCTGTGCACAGATACTGTGGATGAGGAATCAACTAGTTGACTATGGACTAACTGTTGACAAAATTCCTATATTCTGTGATAACACAAGTGCCATTGCCATTACTGAAAATCCAGTGCAGCACTCAAGAACCAAGCACATTGACATCAAGTACCACTTCATAAGGGAACATGTGATGAAAGGTACAGTGGAACTTCATTTTGTTCCAAGTGAAAAGTAGATTGCAGACATATTTACCAAGCCACTTGATGAATCAACATTCACAAGATTAGTAAGTGAGCTAGGTATGCTTAATTATTCATAAATTCATGTCCTCATTATAATCTGCTTTGAAGCCTGAAATGAATTTGTGTCAAGAACAAAGTTGGCTTTAAGTAAAGATTATTCTATCAATGGATATTCCCTATCCGTTGAAAGCCAAAATTGTTCTATCAACGGATGTTTATTATCCATTGAAAGACAAATACATTTCTGGTAATTTTATCCTTCAACGGATAAAACTGTGTTAATCTTGAACGGATAACTATTTACCTCATCCGTTGAAGTGTCACATCAGTTACTTTAAGTGAGTCACAGCCGTTGATCTGTTTACTTAACCGTTGATATAGATATACATTATTGTATATATTTGTATTAAAGGCAGTTTTTAGAATTTCTACAGTTTTCTTTATTCTCAAACGGTTGCAATTTATTTAAAAGTATCATTTAATCATTTTATTTATGTTTTAATTCGAGAAAGTATAAAAGCCCATTGAATTTCTATTTTCACTTTACACTTTCTTGCAATTTTTACTCTCTTTCTCTCCCAAAACTCTCAATCTTTTCTTTACAACCTCTACTCACAACAATGGCACCAGTAGTCAAGATTATGTCACGGTCTGGCTTTGTTTATGAAAAGAACAATTTCGTAGCCTTGGTGGAAAAGAATGAAGCCCATTCAGATTATCACAAGATGATGGACTTCATCAAGAACTGCAAACTAAGCTATGCAATGCTGGAAGCCCCAACTATCTATTGTGAGGTAATTGAGGAGATTTGGACAACTGCAGAGTTTAACTCCACAGATATGACCATTGTTTTCTCTCTCAAAGGTAAGGATTACTATATTAACTGTGATGATATACAGTCATGCTTTAAGTTACCTGAGAATAATGCCATGACACCACACATTGATAATGATGTATCTGCTATGTTAAATTCCATAGGCTATTCTTTTGATTCTGCTAGTTTAGGAAGCATTAGAAGAAAGGGCCTTAGGAAAGAATGGAGTTTTCTTGGAGATGCCTTTATCAAGGTTTTCTCTGGGAAGATTAGCAATTTTGATGCCATAACTTCATCTCTTGTTAATATGCTCTATATGCTAGTCTCTGATAGGTACTTTAATTTTAGCAACTATGTCATGCTAGAATTAGGTTCCAGGTTAGGTAACAAAGCTAATAGACCTCATAACATCTACTATGCTAGATTCTTTATGTTATTGGCTAACCATATTGCTGAAGGTTTGGTCATTTCTAATGAGAGCAATAAACTCAAATGCTGGGCACAAGAGAAAAGAGTCCTTGCAGACTTTTTGAGAATTAATCTCAACAGCCAGGTGCCATTGGTATATTTACCAATAATGAATGCACCTCAGGTAAGTGAGGTAAATACTTCTGCAACTCCTACATCTTTCACCCCCATTGTTTCTTTGTCTTCTAGTGTGGCAATGGAATCTGTGTCTTTGTCCCAACAGATTCCTACCAAAGCCACCAAACCAAAAATTCCAAAACACAAGTCAAAGAAAACCACCTCTGTTATTTCTCAAAAGACAACAGTTGTAACAACTACCAAAAACCCTGAAGGGAGTGAACAGGGTGTGAGTGGTGAGGGGAGGGGTGAACATCAAGAAACCCCCCAGGATAAGGTGGGAGAGGTGAGTGGTACCCTAGCCAGCCAAGCCACAGTTTCTCAAAAGACTGTGGTGGTTCAAAAGGAGTCAAACACATCCCTCGTTGTATCCTCCCAAAAGGATGCAGCTATTGAAAATAGTCCCCAACCAGGGACACAGAATAAAAGAGGGAGGGACACTGAAGCCACACATTCACCTGTCAAAGCTTTTTCAAGAAGAAAGAAGACTAAAACCCTAGTTTCAACACAGGGGGCACACACTGCACAGATACATCCACCTGTATCTTTGCCTTCTCAAATTCAGCTTGATGTGGCTCCAGCAAATGTGGAGTCACAGCCCCATTCTCTCATAATAGACACACAACAATCACCAAATTCTCCATCACCATCTCTGGATGTGGATATGATATTCACATCAATTCCTGATTCTCCCTCTTTAAAACCCAGGGAGGAGCCCCACTCAAATCCTGGTGATCATCATCTTTTAGATGATTTGTTGGATCATCAGCCAATTCTTTCAGACTTAGTTGAAGAATCTGTGTCACCTCACTTAAAATCCATTCACACATATTCAACAATTATGTCACTTTCAAAATCTACATCTTTTCCTTCTTCAATGGATATCTCTCATCCGTTTACAAGTGGTTGTTCTTCGACGGATAAGCTTAACAGCAGTTATCCGTTGATATCATCAGTTTCCACTTCAACGGATACTCCCTATCTGTTGATGGTCTCTACACATATAACTGAATCAATTCCAAGTGTAGAAGACATGGTTACTGTACAATCACTTCTAGGATTGAGGGAAGGGAGTGATATTTTGAGTGAGAGGCTGGGTTGCTCCCAGGCAATAGGAGAGGTTGAGAGTCAAAATATGCATGCTATTTCTTCCAGCATGGCAAAAGTAAGTGAGGGGAGTACCACCTTAGTAGGTGAGGGTGAGGGTGTGAGGGTGTATGTGAGCCAGAGGGAGCCCCTGATGCAAGAATATAGAGAAAATGAGAGAAAAGCAGGTACAGAAGCTATAAGGGTGGATCCAGCCATTGCTAGTGAGTCAATGATTGTGGATGATGCTGAAAAGGGAAGATAATTTTAGCAACATTACAAAGCTGAAATTGATAACATTTCCTTGGATGCTGACACTTTTACTCATCCTGTTTCAGCCTATCAACTGTTGGCTGCTCAGGGCAATATGGAGGCAGAGCAGACTTTGAACATAGTGCACACTTCAGAATCTCTTCAAAGAGAAAAAACTGCTGTTAATAGGATGCCTTCTCAAGCTGGTGAGCCATCTGAAGAATTTGAAGTAAATTCTAATGATGATGACTCTAATTCTTTGGATGGGAGCCTGAACTTAGGGGGAGATGCAGGCCCAAGTTCTATTCCAGATTTACCTGAATGGGCATGGACAAAGAAATCTACACCAGGACAGTTTGGTGTAGCTTTGGTCAAGCAAGTAATGGCTATTCAAAAGGCCCTTCAGGAGACTACAGATGCTGGTACAAAGGCTATTCTTCAAGCTCATCTAGACTCTCTACATCTCTTGCAGTTGCAGCATATCAGACAGAATTTAAGTGTGGATGAACTCAAAAAGGATATTGCTGATCTGAAATCCTACAATTCTGAGAAGTTGGATTCAGTTATGCCTTATGGTACAATGCAAGATTTGTTGATAAGATTGAGGAGAGATTCTGATGCTGACAAGAGGCTGGCCAAGTTGGAAACAAGAGTTCAAGTCATTGAAGACTCTGTGGTCACCATTCTTTAAAATCAACAATCTCAGACAAATCTACTCTTGCAGCTGGCAAAAGCACAAGGCTTGACCCCTATCCTTGATGATAACAAAAAGGGGGAGAATAAAAGGGAAGGGGAAGGAGAGCCATCAACAACAGTTCAAATATCTAAAATGCTAGTTACTGTCATCACCACTTCTCCAACACTTCAAATCAAAGGAAAGCTTGATGGAATTGATCTAATCCAGATAGCAGCAGCTGAGATGAAAGTGATGTGGATCGCTCCTCAGAGAAAGAAAAGAAAAAGAAGAAAAGGGATAAGAGAAGAAGAGGATATTTCAAAAGAACACGATCAATCCAGAAACGTGAACTTTGAATCTCAAATTGCTTAGATCAATCCAGAAACTAAGTAATTCGAATCTAACCTTCAAAAATATCCAGTAATTGAAGTTTAGAGGAAAGAAAAACTACTCATAGTTTATCTCAAGACAAAAGTTTTATATCATCCATTGTCTCTCTTAAAAGATTACATGAAAAGGGTATTTATAGGCTTAGACAATAACCCAAACCCAATAGGATTCCAAGAGAAATTCAATATCAGCTTGAATTAACCAATATCTGAATCCTTCCAGGAAACAAATTTATAAACCAAATCTGAATAGAAAAAGACAAAAACCAAATCCAAATAGGAAAATAAAATCCTAAGTGCTTAAAACAAGAAAAACCCTTTCAAGTGAAAGGTAAAAACTTGCAAGCAAAATTCGAATTAATAATTATATAATAATCAGCTACTTGTCCAACTTCATGCATCGCTCATTTATTCCTTGTTGTGCAAGTAAGCTTCATAATCCATGTTTGCATCCTCTCCAATTGAGCATCACAACGAGTACACATAGCCAAATCCCAATTAACATATTCATTCCTTGATCCTCATCATTCTCCTCTCCTTTGAAAAAAACTCGTCCTCGAGTTCTAAAGTATTTAAGAATAAGCACACAACGAGGTGATTTCTCGTAGAACTTGAAAGCCTTAAATTTCAATTCCATCAGCAATATATGTAGAAGTAAACTCGAAAGAATAAGATAGTTTGATGAGATAGGTGCATTCAACAAGTTCTCTACCCCAAAAAATCAATATGTTCCACTTGGATGATGTTGTTTTCCTTGTACACATCCTCTTCAGTTTGGAACATATCCTCAAGTACCTTTTTCTCTTCAACCATGTCACGACACACAAGTTTAAGAGATGTATATATTTGATTTTTTTCAACAACAAAGAATTTATCATCATGTGACTTTCTTTCTTCATACTTCTCTATTATAGCTTCTTTTGTAACTGGTTCATCCTTTTCATCGAAACTTGATGTAGTCGCCACACGTAATACCTGGTAATAAACAACAAGATTCGCAACATTTTCCACACCGACACAGTCTTCTTCTTTAGTTTCTTCTGAAAGAGTGAACTCGTGAAGGGAAGACTTCAATTTCTCGTCTTTTTGAAAAGATTCAAATTCCAATGCAAGATTGCATACATCATTAAACGAGATATATGGACTTGATTTAACCTTTCGATAAATAGGCAAATTCAATCCAAAAATATATCTCCCAATATTTATTGTTTCTGTCTCCTCCAATTCTCAAATAAGTCGCAATCTATAAAATTCAGAAGTATACCCAGAAACACTCATAGTACCTTGAGAGAGGGATGTCATCTTCATTATACATTCGAATTTATAATGCAAAGGAATATATTTTGCATGAAGTTTCTTCTTCAGAGATGACCAAGTCATAATCTTTTCTTTTCCAGATCTAAATCTTTTTGTGTTTAGATTATCAAACCACAAGCCTGCTTTCTTTATAAGTTTAAGCGCTGCAATCTTGAATATCTCATCTCAGTCCTACCTGTATAAGCAGAAATCTTGTCAACTTGTGTAACCCATTCAACAAAATCATCTATGCTACCCAAACCTGTAAAATAACCAAGCTCTATACTAGGATCATAGACTTCATCACTATCTTTCACCTTAACTAAAATTTTATCCAATTCATCAAACCTCGATTCCCTTGAATTAGCAAGCTTTTGATTACGTTTATCAATCTCATCCAATTTTCCAAGTAATTTTCTTAGCAATTCATCCGTAGCCACAAGAAAAATCTGATTTTTTTATGAATAGTACCCGTGAACAGTGCCGATGAACAGTGCCCGTGAACAGTAACTCGAAACAGTGCCGATGACCAGTACTCGTGAACAGTACTCCGAGAACAGTTCTCGTGAATAGTATTTATTTTTTTTTGAAACCAAGATCTCCCAACAATTAAGAAATTGGAGAAAACCCTTGGCTCTGATACCAAATTGATGTGGATCGCTCCTCAGAGAAAGAAAATAAAAAGAAGAAAAGGGATAAGAGAAGAAGAGGATATTTCAAAAGAACACGATCAATCCAGAAACGTGAACTTTGAATCTCAAATTGCTTAGATCAATCCAGAAACTAAGTAATTCGAATCTAACCTTCAAAACAATCCAGTAATTGAAGTTTAGAGGAAAGAAAAACTACTCATAGTTTATCTCAAAACAAAAGTTTTATATCATCCATTGTCTCTCTTAAAAGATTACATGAAAAGGGTATTTATAGGCTTCGACAATAACCCAAACCCAATAGGATTCCAAGAGAAATTCAATATCAGCTTGAATTAGCCAATATTTGAATCCTTCCAGGAAACAAATTTAAAAACCAAATTCGAATAGAAAAAAGACAAAAATCAAATCCAAATAGGAAAATAAAATCCTAAGTGCTTAAAACAAGAAAAACCCTTTCAAGTGAAAGGTAAAAACTTGCAAGCAACATTCGAATTAATAATTATATAATAATCAGCTACTTGACCAACTTCATGCATCGCTCCTTTATTCCTTGTTATCCAAGTAAGCTTCATAACCCATGTTTGCATCCTCTCCAATTGAACATCACAACGAGTACACATAGCCAAATCCCAATAAACATATTCATTCCTTGATTCTCATCGTTCTCCTCTCCTTTGAAAAAACTCGTCCTCGAGTTCTAAAGTATTTAAGAATAAGCACACAACGAGGTAATTTCTCATAGAACTTGAAAGCCTTAAATTTCAATTCCATCAGCAATATATTTGGAAGTAAACTCGAAAGAATAAGATAGTTTGATGAGATAGGTGCATTCAACAAGTTCTCTACCCCCAAAAAATCAATGTGTTCAACTTGTTTTTTTAACAACCAAGAATTTATCATCATGTGACTTTCTTTCTTCATACTTCTCTATTATAGCTTCTTTTGTAACCGGTTCATCCTTTTCATCGAAACTTGATATAGTCGCCACACGTAATATATGGTAATCAACAACAAGATCCGCAATATTCTCCACACCGACACAGTCTTCTTCTTTAGTTTCTTCTGAAAGAGTGAACTCGTGAAGGGAAGACTTCAATTTCTCGTCTTTTTGAAAAGATTCAAATTCCAATGCAAGATTGCATACATCATTAAACGAGATATATGGACTTGATTTAACCTTTCGATAAATAGAAAAATTCAATCCACAAATAAATCTTCCAATTTTCATTGTTTTTGTCTCCTCTAAGTCACAAATAAGTCGCAATCTATAAAATTCAGAAGTATACCCAGAAACACTCATAGTACCTTGAGAGAGGGATGTCATCTTCATTATACATTCGAATTTATAATGCAAAAAATATATTTTGCACGAAGTTTCTTCTTCAGAGATGACCAAGTCATAATCTTTTCTTTTCCAGATCTAAATCTTTTTCTGTTTAGATTATCAACCCACAAGCTTGCTTTCTTTATAAGTTTAAGCGCTGCAATCTTGAATATTCTCATCTCAGTCCAACCTGTATAAGCAGAAATCTTGTCAACTTGTGTAACCCATTCAACAAAATCATCTATGCTACCCAAACCTGTAAAATAACCAAGCTCTATACTAGGATCATAGACTTCATCACTATCTTTCACCTTAACTAAAATTTTATCCAATTCATCAAACCTCGATTCCCTTGAATTAGCAAGCTTTTGAGTACGTTTATCAATCTCATCCAATTTTCCAAGTAATTTTCTTAGCAATTCATCTGTATCCATAAGAAAAATCTGATTTTTTTTATGAATAGTACCAGTGAACAGTGCCGATGAACAGTGCCCGTGAACAGTGCCCGTGAACAGTACTCGTGAACAGTACCCCGTGAACAGTTCTCGTGAATAGTATTTATTTTTTTTTAAACCTAGATCTCCCAACAATTAAGAAATTGGAGAAAAACCTTGGCTCTGATACCAAATTGATGTGGATCGCTCCTCAGAGAAAGAAAAGAAAAAGAAGAAAAGGGATAAGAGAAGAAGAGGATATTTCAAAAGAACACGATCAATCCGGAAACGTGAACTTTGAATCTGTAATTGCTGAGATCAATCCAGAAACTAAGTAATTCGAATCTAACCTTCAAAACAATCCAGTAATTGAAGTTTAGAGGAAAGAAAAACTACTCATAGTTTATCTCAAAACAAAAGTTTTATATCATCAATTGTCTCTCTTAAAAGATTACATGAAAAGGGTATTTATAGGCTTAGACAATAACCCAAACCCAATAGGATTTCAAGAGAAATTCAATATCAGCTTGAATTAGCCAATATTTGAATCCTTCCAGGAAACAAATTTAAAAACCAAATCCGAATAAAAAAAGACAAAAACCAAATCCAAATAGGAAAATAAAATCCTAAGTGCTTAAAACAAGAAAAACCCTTTCAAGTGAAAGGTAAAAACTTGCAAGCAACATTCAAATTAATAATTATATAATAATCAGCTACTTGTCCAACTTCATGCATCGCTCCTTTATTCCTTGCTGTCCAAGTAAGCTTCATAACCCATGTTTGCATCCTCTCCAATTGAACATCACAACGAGTACACATAGCCAAATCCCAATTAACATATTCATTCCTTGATTCTCATCATTCTCCTCTCCTTTGAAAAAACTCGTCCTCGAGTTTTAAAGTATTTAAAAATAAGCACACAACGAGGTGATTTCTCGTAGAACTTGAAATCCTTAAATTTCAATTCCATCAGCAATATATTTGGAAGTAAACTCGAAAGAATAAGATAGTTTGATGAGATATGTGCATTCAACAAGTTCTCTACCCCCAAAAAATCAATGTGTTTAACTTGTTTTTTTCAACAACCAAGAATTTATCATCATGTGACTTTCTTTCTTCATACTTCTCTATTATAGCTTCTTTTATAACCGGTTCATCCTTTTCATCGAAACTTGATGTAGTCGCCACACATAATACCTGGTAATCAACAACAAGATCCGCAAAATTCTCCACACCGACACAGTCTTCTTCTTTAGTTTCTTCTAAAAGAGTGAACTCGTGAAGGGAAGACTTCAATTTCTCGTCTTTTTGAAAAGATTCAAATTCCAATGCAAGATTGCATACATCATTAAACGAGATATATGGACTTGATTTAACCTTTCGATAAATAGGAAAATTCAATCCATGAATAAATCTTCCAATTTTCATTGTTTCTGTCTCCTCTAAGTCACAAATAAGTCGCAATCTATAAAATTCAGAAGTATACCCAGAAACACTCATAGTACCTTGAGAGAGGGATGTCATCTTCATTATACATTCGAATTTATAATGCAAAGGAATATATTTTGCACGAAGTTTCTTCTTCAGAGATGACCAAGTCATAATCTTTTCTTTTCCAGATCTAAATCTTTTTGTGTTTAGATTATCAAACCACAAGCCTGCTTTCTTTATAAGTTTAAGCGCTGCAATCTTGAATATTCTCATCTCAGTCCAACCTGTATAAGCAGAAATCTTGTCAACTTGTGTAACCCATTCAACAAAATCATCTATGCTACCCAAACCTGTAAAATAACCAAGCTCTATACTAGGATCATAGACTTCATCACTATCTTTCACCTTAACTAAATTTTTATCCAATTCATCAAACCTCGATTCCCTTGAATTAGCAAGCTTTTGAGTACGTTTATCAATCTCATCCAATTTTCCAGGTAATTTTCTTAGCAATTCATCCGTAGCCATAAGAAAAATCTAATTTTTTTATAAATAGTACCCGTGAACAGTGCCGATGAACAGTGCCCGTGAACAGTAACTCGTGAACAGTGTCGATGAACAGTACTCGTGAACAGTACCCCGTGAACAGTTCTCGTGAACAGTAACTCGTAAATAGTATTTTTTTTTTTGAAACCTGGATCTCCCAACAATTAAGAAATTGGAGAAAAACCTTGGCTCTGCTACCAAATTGATGTGGATCGCTCCTCAGAGAAAGAAAAGAAAAAGAAGAAAAGGGATAAGAGAAGAAGAGTATATTTCAAAAGAACACGATCAATCCAGAAACGTGAACTTTGAATCTCAAATTGCTTAGATCAATCCAGAAACTAAGTAATTCGAATCTAACCTTCAAAACAATCCAGTAATTGAAGTTTAGAGGAAAGAAAAACTACTCATAGTTTATCTCAAAACAAAAGTTTTATATCATCCATTGTCTCTCTTAAAAGATTACATGAAAAGGGTATTTATAGGCTTAGACAATAACCCAAACCCAATAGGTTCAAGAGAAATTCAATATCAGCTTGAATTAGCCAATATCTGAATCCTTCCAGGAAACAAATTTAAAAACCAAATCCGAATAGAAAAAAGACAAAAACCAAATCCAAATAGGAAAATAAAATCCTAAGTGCTTAAAACAAGAAAAACCCTTTCAAGTGAAAGGTAAAAACTTGCAAGCAACTTTCGAATTAATAATTATATAATAATCAGCTACTTGTCCAACTTCATGCATCGTTCCATTATTCCTTGTTGTCCAAGTAAGCTTCATAACCCATGTTTGCATTCTCTCCAATTGAACATCACAACGAGTACACATAGCCAAATCCCAATTAACATATTCATTCCTTGATCCTCATCATTCTCCTCTCCTTTGAAAAAAACTCATCCTCGAGTTCTAAAGTATTTAAGAATAAGCACACAACGAGGTGATTTCTCGTAGAACTTGAAAGCCTTAAATTTCAATTCCATCAGCAATATATTTGGAAGTAAACTCGAAAGAATAAGATAGTTTAATAAGATAGGTGCATTCAACAAGTTCTCTACCCCCAAAAAATCAATGTGTTCCACTTGTTTTTTTCAACAACCATGAATTTATCATCATGTGACTTTCTTTCTTCATACTTCTCTATTATAGCTTCTTTTGTAACTGGTTCATCCTTTTCATCGAAACTTGATGTAGTCGCCACACGTAATACCTGGTAATCAACAACAAGATCCGCAACATTCTCCACACCGAACAGTCTGCTTCTTTAGTTTCTTCTGAAAGAGTGAACTCGTGAAGGGAATACTTCAATTTCTCATCTTTTTGAAAAGATTCAAATTCCAATGCAAGATTGCATACATCATTAAACGAGATATATGGACTTGATTTAACCTTTCGATAAATAGGCAAATTCAACCACAAATAAATCTTCCAATTTTCATTGTTTTTATCTCCTCCAAGTCACAAATAAGTCGCAATCTATAAAATTTAGAAGTATACCCAGAAACACTCATAGTACCTTGAGAGAGGGATATCATCTTCATTATACATTCGAATTTATAATGCAAAGGAATATATTTTGCACGAAGTTTCTTCTTCAGAGATGACCAAGTCATAATCTTTTCTTTTCCAGATCTAAATCTTTTTGTGTTTTGATTATCAAACCACAAGTCTGCTTTCTTTATAAGTTTAAACGCTGCAATCTTGAATATTCTCATCTCAGTCCAACCTGTATAAGCAGAAATCTTGTCAACTTGTTTAACCCATTCAACAAAATCATCTATGCTACCCAAACCTGTAAAATAACCAAGCTCTATACTAGGATCATAGACTTCATCACTATCTTTCACCTTAACTAAAATTTTATCCAATTCATCAAACCTCGATTCCCTTGAATTAGCAAGCTTTTGAGTACGTTTATCAATCTCATCCAATTTTCCAAGTAATTTTCTTAGCAATTCATCCGTAGCCATAAGAAAAATCTGATTTTTTTTTATGAATAGTACCCGTGAACAGTGCCGATGAACAGTGCCCGTGAACAGTAACTCGTGAACATTGCGATGAACAGTACTCGTGAACAGTACCCCGTGAACAGTTCTCGTGAACAGTAACTCGTGAATAGTATTTATTTTTTTTTGAAACCTAGATCTCCCAACAATTAAGAAATTGGAGAAAAACCTTGGCTCTGATACCAAATTGATGTGGATCACTCCTCAGAGAAAGAAAAGAAAAAGAAGAAAAGGGATAAGAGAATAAGAGGATATTTCAAAAGAACGCGATTAATCCAGAAACGTGAACTTTGAATCTCAAATTGCTTAGATCAATCCAGAAACTAAGTAATTCGAATCTAACCTTCAAAACAATCCAGTAATTGAAGTTTAGAGGAAAGAAAAACTACTCATAGTTTATCTCAAAACAAAAGTTTTATATCATCCATTGTCTCTCTTAAAAGATTACATGAAAAGAATATTTATAGGCTTAGACAATAACCCAAACCCAATAGGATTTCAAGAGAAATTCAATATCAGCTTGAATTAGCCAATATCTGAATCCTTCCAGGAAACAAATATAAAAACCAAATTCGAATAGAAAAAAGACAAAAACCAAATCCAAATAGGAAAATAAAATCCTAAGTGCTTAAATCAAGAAAAACCCTTTCAAGTGAAAGGTAAAAACTTGCAAGCAACTTTCGAATTAATAATTATATAATAATAAGCTACTTGTCCAACTTCATGCATCGCTCCTTTATTCCTTGTTGTCCAAGCTTCATAACCCATGTTTGCATCCTCTCCAATTGAACATCACAACGAGTACACATAGCCAAATCCCAATTAACATATTCATTCCTTGATCCTCATCATTCTCCTCTCCTTTGAAAAAAACTCGTCCTCGAGTTCTAAAGTATTTAAGAATAAGCACACAACGAGGTGATTTCTCGTAGAACTTGAAAGCCTTAAATTTCAATTCCATCAGCAATATATTTGGAAGTAAACTCAAAAGAATAAGATAGTTTGATGAGATAGGTGCATTCAACAAGTTCTCTACCCCCAAAAAATCAATTTGTTCCACTTGTTTTTTTCAACAACCAAGAATTTATCATCATATGACTTTCTTTCTTCATACTTCTCTATTATAGCTTCTTTTGTAACTGGTTCATCCTTTTCATCGAAACTTGATGTAGTCGCCACAAGTAATACCTGGTAATCAACAACAAGATCCGCAACATTCTCCACACCGACACAGTCTTCTTCTTTAGTTTCTTCTGAAAGAGTGAACTCGTGAACGGAAGACTTCAATTTCTCGTCTTTTTGAAAAGATTCAAATTCCAATACAAGATTGCATACATCATTAAACGAGATATATGGACTTGATTTAACCTTTCAATAAATAGGCAAATTCAACCACGAATAAATCTTTCAATTTTCAATGTTTTTGTCTCCTCCAAGTCACAAATAAGTCGCAATCTATAAAATTCAGAAGTATACCCAGAAACACTCATAGTACCTTGAGAGAGGGATGTCATCTTCATTATACATTCGAATTTATAATGCAAAGGAATATATTTTGCACGAAGTTTCTTCTTCAGAGATGACCAAGTCATAATCTTTTCTTTTCCAGATCTAAATCTTTTTGTGTTTAGATTATCAAACCACAAGCCTGCTTTCTTTATAAGTTTAAGCTCTGCAATCTTGAATATTCTCATCTCAGTCCAACCTGTATAAGCAGAAATCTTGTCAACTTGTGTAACCCATTCAACAAAATCATATATGCTACCCAAACCTGTAAAATAACCAAGCTCTATACTAGGATCATAGACTTCATGACTATCTTTCACCTTAACTAAAATTTTATCCAATTCATCAAACCTCGATTCCCTTGAATTAGCAAGCTTTTGAGTACGTTTATCAATCTCATCCAATTTTCCAAGTAATTTTCTTAGCAATTCATCCGTAGCCATAAGAAAAATCTGATTTTTTTTATAAATAGTATCGGTGAACTGTGCCGATGCATAGTGCCCGTGAACAGTAACTCGTGAACAGTAACTCGTGAACAGTGCCGATGAACAGTACTCGTGAATAGTACCCCATGAACAGTTCTCATGAACAGTAACTCGTGAATAGTATTTATTTATTTTTAAAACCTAGATCTCCCAACAATTAAGAAATTTGAGAAAAACCTTGGCTCTTATAGCAAATTGATGTGGATCGCTTCTCAGAGAAAGAAATGAAAAAGAAGAAAAGGGATAAGAGAAGAAGAGGATATTTCAAAAGAACACGATCAATCCAGAAACGTGAACTTTGAATCTCAAATTGCTTAGATCAATCCAGAAACTAAGTAATTCGAATCTAACCTTCAAAACAATCCAGTAATTGAAATTTAGATGAAAGAAAAACTACTCATAGTTTATCTCAAAACAAAAGTTTTATATCATCCATTGTCTCTCTTAAAAGATTACATTAAAAGGGTATTTATAGGCTTAGACAATAACCCAAACCCAATAGGATTTCAAGAGAAATTCAATATCATCTTGAATTAGCCAATATCTGAATCCTTCCAGGAAACAAATTTAAAAACCAAATCCGAATAAAAAAAGACAAAAACCAAATCCAAATAGAAAAATAAAATCCTAAGTGCTTAAAACAAGAAAAACCCTTTCAAGTGAAAGGTAAAAACTTGCAAGCCACATTCGAATTAATAATTATATAATAATCAGCTACTTGTCCAATTTCATGCATCGCTCCTTTATTCCTTGTTGTCCAAGTAAGCTTCATAACCCATATTTGCATCCTCTCCAATTGAACATCACAACGAGTACACATAGCCAAATCCCAATTAACATATTCATTCCTTGATCCTCATCATTCTCCTCTCCTTTGAAAAAAAACTCGTCCTCGAGTTCTAAAGTATTTAAGAATAAGCACACAACGAGGTGATTTCTCGTAGAACTTGAAAGCCTTAAATTTCAATTCCATCAGCAATATATTTGGAAGTAAACTCGAAAGAATAAGATAGTTTGATGAGATAGGTGCATTCAACAAGTTCTCTACCCCCAAAAAATCAATGTGTTCCACTTGTTTTTTTCAACAACCAAGAATTTATCATCATGTGACTTTCTTTCTTCATACTTCTCTATTATAGCTTCTTTTGTAACCGGTTCATCCTTTTCATCGAAACTTGATGTAGTCGCCACACGTAATACCTGGTAATCAACAACAAGATCCGCAACATTCTCCACACCGACACAGTCTTCTTCTTTAGTTTCTTCTGAAAGAGTGAACTCGTGAAGGGAATACTTCAATTTCTCATCTTTTTGAAAAGTTTCAAATTCCAATGCAAGATTGCATACATCATTAAACGAGATATATGGACTTGATTTAACCTTTCGATAAATAGGCAAATTTAATCCACGAATAAATCTTCCAATTTTCATTGTTTCTGTCTCCTCCAAGTCACAAATAAGTCGCAATCTATAAAATTCAGAAGTATACCCAGAAACACTCATAGTACCTTGAGAGAGGGATGTCATCTTCATTATACATTCGAATTTATAATTCAAAGGAATATATTTTGCACGAAGTTTCTTCTTCAGAGATGACCAAGTCATAATCTTTTCTTTTCCAGATCTAAATCTTTTTGTGTTTAGATTATCAAACCACAAGCCTGCTTTCTTTATAAGTTTAAGCGCTGCAATCTTGAATATTCTCATCTCAGTCCAACCTGTATAAGCAGAAATCTTGTCAACTTGTGTAACCCATTCAACAAAATCATCTATGCTACCCAAACCTGTAAAATAACCAAGCTCTATACTAGGATCATAGACTTCATGACTATCTTTCACCTTAACTAAAATTTTATCCAATTCATCAAACCTCGATTCCCTTGAATTAGCAAGCTTTTGAGTACGTTTATCAATCTCATCCAATTTTCCAAGTAATTTTCTTAGCAATTCATCCGTAGCCATAAGAAAAATCTGATTTTTTTTATGAATAGTACCCGTGAACTGTGCCGATGCACAGCGCCCGTGAACAGTAACTCGTGAACAGTGCCGATGAACAGTACTCGTGAATAGTACCCCATGAACAGTTCTCATGAACAGTAACTCGTGAATAGTATTTATTTATTTTTGAAACCTAGATCTCCCAACAATTAAGAAATTTGAGAAAAACCTTGGCTCTGATACCAAATTGATGTGGATCGCTCCTCAGAGAAAGAAATGAAAAAGAAGAAAAGGGATAAGAGAAGAAGAGGATATTTCAAAAGAACACGATCAATCCAGAAACGTGAACTTTGAATCTCAAATTGCTTAGATCAATCCAGAAACTAAGTAAATCGAATCTAACCTTCAAAACAATCCAGTAATTGAAGTTTAGATGAAAGAAAAACTACTCATAGTTTATCTCAAAACAAAAGTTTTATATCATCCATTGTCTCTCTTAAAAGATTACATTAAAAGGGTATTTATAGGCTTAGACAATAACCCAAACCCAATAGGATTTCAAGAGAAATTCAATATCATCTTGAATTAGCCAATATCTGAATCCTTCCAGGAAACAAATTTAAAAACCAAATCCGAATAAAAAAAAGACAAAAACCAAATCCAAATAGAAAAATAAAATCCTAAGTGCTTAAAAAAGAAAAACCCTTTCAAGTGAAAGGTAAAAACTTGCAAGCCACATTCGAATTAATAATTATATAATAATCAGCTACTTGTCCAACTTCATGCATCGCTCTTTTATTCCTTGTTGTCCAAGTAAGCTTCATAACCCATATTTGCATCTTCTCCAATTGAACATCACAACGAGTACACATAGCCAAATCCCAATTAACATATTCATTCCTTGATCCTCATCATTCTCCTCTCCTTTAAAAAAAACTCGTCCTCGAGTTCTAAAGTATTTAAGAATAAGCACACAACGAGGTGATTTCTCGTAGAACTTGAAAGCCTTAAATTTCAATTCCATCAGCAATATATTTGGAAGTAAACTCGAAAGAATAAGATAGTTTGATGAGATAGGTGCATTCAACAAGTTCTCTACCCCCAAAAAATCAATGTGTTCCACTTGTTTTTTTCAACAACCAAGAATTTATCATCATGTGACTTTCTTTCTTCATACTTCTCTATTATAGCTTCTTTTGTAACCGGTTCATCCTTTTCATCGAAACTTGATGTAGTCGCCACACGTAATACCTGGTAATCAACAACAAGATCCGCAACATTCTCCACACCGACACAGTCTTCTTCTTTAGTTTCTTCTGAAAGAGTGAACTCATGAAGGGAATACTTCAATTTCTCATCTTTTTGAAAAGTTTCAAATTCCAATGCAAGATTGCATACATCATTAAACGAGATATATGGACTTGATTTAACCTTTCGATAAATAGGCAAATTTAATCCATGAATAAATCTTCCAATTTTCATTATTTCTGTCTCCTCCAAGTCACAAATAAGTCGCAATCTATAAAATTCAGAAGTATACCCAGAAACACTCATAGTACCTTGAGAGAGGGATGTCATCTTCATTATACATTCGAATTTATAATTCAAAGGAATATATTTTGCACGAAGTTTCTTCTTCAGAGATGACCAAGTCATAATCTTTTCTTTTCCAGATCTAAATCTTTTTGTGTTTAGATTATCAAACCACAAGCCTGCTTTCTTTATAAGTTTAAGCGCTGCAATCTTGAATATTCTCATCTCAGTCCAACCTGTATAAGCAGAAATCTTGTCAACTTGTGTAACCCATTCAACAAAATCATCTATGCTACCCAAACCTGTAAAATAACCAAGCTCTATACTAGGATCATAGACTTCATGACTATCTTTCACCTTAACTAAAATTTTATCCAATTCATCAAACCTCGATTCCCTTGAATTAGCAAGCTTTTGAGTACGTTTATCAATCTCATCCAATTTTCCAAGTAATTTTCTTAGCAATTCATCCGTAGCCATAAGAAAAATCTGATTTTTTTATGAATAGTACCCGTGAACTATGTCGATGCACAGCGCCCGTGAACAGTAACTCGTGAACAGTAACTCGTGAACAGTGTCGATGAACAGTACTCGTGAATAGTACCCCATGAACAGTTCTCATGAACAGTAACTCGTGAAAAGTATTTATTTATTTTTGAAACCTAGATCTCCCAACAATTAAGAAATTTGAGAAAAACCTTGGCTCTGATACCAAATTGATGTGGATCGCTCCTCAGAGAAAGAAATGAAAAAGAAGAAAAGGGATAAGAGAAGAAGAGGATATTTCAAAAGAACACGATCAATCCAGAAACTTGAACTTTGAATCTCAAATTGCTTAGATCAATCCAGAAACTAAGTAATTCGAATCTAACCTTCAAAACAATCCAGTAATTGAAGTTTAGATGAAAGAAAAACTACTCATAGTTTATCTCAAAACAAAAGTTTTATATCATCCATTGTCTCTCTTAAAAGATTACATTAAAAGGGTATTTATAGGCTTAGACAATAACCCAAACCCAATAGGATTTCAAGAGAAATTCAATATCATCTTGAATTAGCCAATATCTGAATCCTTCCAGGAAACAAATTTAAAAACCAAATCCGAATAAAAAAAAGACAAAAACCAAATCCAAATAGAAAAATAAAATCCTAAGTGCTTAAAAAAAGAAAAACCCTTTCAAGTGAAAGGTAAAAACTTGCAAGCCACATTCGAATTAATAATTATATAATAATCAGTCCAACTTCATGCATCGCTCTTTTATTCCTTGTTGTCCAAGTAAGCTTCATAACCCATATTTGCATCTTCTCCAATTGAACATCACAACGAGTACACATAGCCAAATCCCAATTAACATATTCATTCCTTGATCCTCATCATTCTCCTCTCCTTTAAAAAAAACTCGTCCTCGAGTTCTAAAGTATTTAAGAATAAGCACACAACGAGGTGATTTCTCGTAGAACTTGAAAGCCTTAAATTTCAATTCCATCAGCAATATATTTGGAAGTAAACTCGAAAGAATAAGATAGTTTGATGAGATAGGTGCATTCAACAAGTTCTCTACCCCCAAAAAATCAATGTGTTCCACTTGTTTTTTTCAACAACCAAGAATTTATCATCATGTGACTTTCTTTCTTCATACTTCTCTATTATAGCTTCTTTTGTAACCGGTTCATCCTTTTCATCGAAACTTGATGTAGTCGCCACACGTAATACCTGGTAATCAACAACAAGATCCGCAACATTCTCCACACCGACACAGTCTTCTTCTTTAGTTTCTTCTGAAAGAGTGAACTCATGAAGGGAATACTTCAATTTCTCATCTTTTTGAAAAGTTTCAAATTCCAATGCAAGATTGCATACATCATTAAACGAGATATATGGACTTGATTTAACCTTTCGATAAATAGGCAAATTTAATCCACGAATAAATCTTCCAATTTTCATTATTTCTGTCTCCTCCAAGTCACAAATAAGTCGCAATCTATAAAATTCAGAAGTATACCCAGAAACACTCATAGTACCTTGAGAGAGGGATGTCATCTTCATTATACATTCGAATTTATAATTCAAAGGAATATATTTTGCACGAAGTTTCTTCTTCAGAGATGACCAAGTCATAATCTTTTCTTTTCCAGATCTAAATCTTTTTGTGTTTAGATTATCAAACCACAAGCCTGCTTTCTTTATAAGTTTAAGCGCTGCAATCTTGAATATTCTCATCTCAGTCCAACCTGTATAAGCAGAAATCTTGTCAACTTGTGTAACCCATTCAACAAAATCATCTATGCTACCCAAACCTGTAAAATAACCAAGCTCTATACTAGGATCATAGACTTCATGACTATCTTTCACCTTAACTAAAATTTTATCCAATTCATCAAACCTCGATTCCCTTGAATTAGCAAGCTTTTGAGTACGTTTATCAATCTCATCCAATTTTCCAAGTAATTTTCTTAGCAATTCATCCGTAGCCATAAGAAAAATCTGATTTTTTTTATGAATAGTACCCGTGAACTGTGTCGATGCACAGCGCCCGTGAACAGTAACTCGTGAACAGTAACTCGTGAACAGTGCCGATGAACAGTACTCGTGAATAGTACCCCATGAACAGTTCTCATGAACAGTAACTCGTGAATAGTATTTATTTATTTTTGAAACCTAGATCTCCCAACAATTAAGAAATTTGAGAAAAACATTGGCTCTGATACCAAATTGATGTGGATCGCTCCTCAGAGAAAGAAATGAAAAAGAAGAAAAGGGATAAGAGAAGAAGAGGATATTTCAAAAGAACACGATCAATCCAGAAACGTGAACTTTGAATCTCAAATTGCTTAGATCAATCCAGAAACTAAGTAATTCGAATCTAACCTTCAAAACAATCCAGTAATTGAAGTTTAGATGAAAGAAAAACTACTCATAGTTTATCTCAAAACAAAAGTTTTATATCATCCATTGTCTCTCTTAAAAGATTACATTAAAAGGGTATTTATAGGCTTAGACAATAACCCAAACCCAATAGGATTTCAAGAGAAATTCAATATCATCTTGAATTAGCCAATATCTGAATCCTTCCAGGAAACAAATTTAAAAACCAAATCCGAATAAAAAAAAGACAAAAACCAAATCCAAATAGAAAAATAAAATCCTAAGTGCTTAAAACAAGAAAAACCCTTTCAAGTGAAAGGTAAAAACTTGCAAGCCACATTTGAATTAATAATTATATAATAATCAGCTACTTGTCCAACTTCATGCATCGCTCCTTTATTCCTTGTTGTCCAAGTAAGCTTCATAACCCATATTTGCATCTTCTCCAATTGAACATCACAACGAGTACACATAGCCAAATCCCAATTAACATATTCATTCCTTGATCCTCATCATTCTCCTCTCCTTTAAAAAAAACTCGTCCTCGAGTTCTAAAGTATTTAAGAATAAGCACACAACGAGGTGATTTCTCGTAGAACTTGAAAGCCTTAAATTTCAATTCCATCAGCAATATATTTGGAAGTAAACTCGAAAGAATAAGATAGTTTGATGAGATAGGTGCATTCAACAAGTTCTCTACCCCCAAAAAATCAATGTGTTCCACTTGTTTTTTTCAACAACCAAGAATTTATCATCATGTGACTTTCTTTCTTCATACTTCTCTATTATAGCTTCTTTTGTAACCGGTTCATCCTTTTCATCGAAACTTGATGTAGTCGCCACACGTAATACCTGGTAATCAACAACAAGATCCGCAACATTCTCCACACCGACACAGTCTTCTTCTTTAGTTTCTTCTGAAAGAGTGAACTCGTGAAGGGAATACTTCAATTTCTCATCTTTTTGAAAAGTTTCAAATTTCAATGCAAGATTGCATACATCATTAAACGAGATATATGGACTTGATTTAACCTTTCGATAAATAGGCAAATTCAATCCACGAATAAATCTTCCAATTTTCATTGTTTATGTCTCCTCCAAGTCACAAATAAGTCGCAATCTATAAAATTCAGAAGTATACCCAGAAACACTCATAGTACCTTGAGAGAGGGATGTCATCTTCATTATACATTTGAATTTATAATTCAAAGGAATATATTTTGCACGAAGTTTCTTCTTCAGAGATGACCAAGTCATAATCTTTTCTTTTCCAGATCTAAATCTTTTTGTGTTTAGATTATCAAACCACAAGCCTGCTTTCTTTATAAGTTTAAGCGCTGCAATCTTGAATATTCTCATCTCAGTCCAACCTGTATAAGCAGAAATCTTGTCAACTTGTGTAACCCATTCAACAAAATCATCTATGCTACCCAAACCTGTAAAATAACCAAGCTCTATACTAGGATCATAGACTTCATCACTATCTTTCACCTTAACTAAAATTTTATCCAATTCATCAAACCTCGATTCCCTTGAATTAGCAAGCTTTTGAGTACGTTTATCAATCTCATCCAATTTTCCAAGTAATTTTCTTAGCAATTCATCTGTAGCCATAAGAAAAATCTGATTTTTTTATAAATAGTACCCGTGAACAGTGCCGATGCACAGTGCCCGTGAACAGTAACTCGTGAACAGTGCCGATGAACAGTACTCGTGAACAGTACCCCCGTGAACAGTTCGTGAACAGTAACTCGTGAATAGTATTTATTTATTTTTGAAACCTAGATCTCCCAACAATTAAGAAATTGGAGAAAAACCTTGGCTCTGATACCAAATTGATGTGGATCGCTCCTTAGAGAAATAAAATAAAAAGAAGAAAAGGGATAAGAGAAGAAGAGGATATTTCAAAAAAACACGATCAATCCAGAAACGTGAACTTTGAATCTCAAATTGCTTAGATCAATCCAGAAACTAAGTAATTCGAATCTAATCTTCAAAACAATCCAGTAATTGCAGTTTAGAGGAAAGAAAAACTACTCATAGTTTATCTCAAAACAAAAGTTTTATATCATCTATTGTCTCTCTTAAAAGATTACATGAAAAGGGTATTTATAGGCTTAGACAATAACCCAAACCCAATAGGATTTCAAGAGAAATTCAATATCAGCATGAATTAGCCAATATCTAATTCCTTCCAGGAAACAAATTTAAAAACCAAATACGAATAAAAAAAAAGACAAAAACCAAATCCAAATAGAAAAATAAAATCCTAAGTGCTTAAAACCAGAAAAACCCTTTCAAGTGAAAGGTAAAAACTTGCAAGCAACATTCGAATTAATAATTATATAATAATCAGCTACTTGTCCAACTTCATGCATCGCTCCTTTATTTCTTGTTGTCCAAGTAAGCTTCATAACCCATGTTTGCATCCTCTCCAATTGAACATCACAACGAGTACACATAGCCAAATCCCAATTAACATATTCATTCCTTGATCCTCATTATTCTCCTCTCCTGTGAAAAAAACTCGTCCTCGAGTTCTAAAGTATTTAAGAATAAGCACACAACGAGGTGATTTCTTGTAGAACTTGAAAGCCTTAAATTTCAATTCCATCAGCAATATATTTGGAAGTAAACTCGAAAGAATAAGATAGTTTGATGAGATAGGTGCATTCAACAAGTTCTCTACCCCCAAAAAATCAATGTGTTCCACTTGTTTTTTTCAACAACCATGAATTTATCATCATGTGACTTTCTTTCTTCATACTTCTCTATTATAGCTTCTTTTGTAACTGGTTCATCCTTTTCATCGAAACTTGATGTAGTCGCCACACGTAATACCTGGTAATCAACAACAAGATCCGCAACATTCTCCACACCGACACAGTCTTCTTCTTTAGTTTCTTCTGAAAGAATGAACTCGTGAAGGGAAGACTTCAATTTCTCGTCTTTTTGAAAAGATTCAAATTCCAATGCAAGATTGCATACATCATTAAACGAGATATATGGACTTGATTTAACCTTTCGATAAATAGGCAAATTCAATCCACGGATAAATCTTCCAATTTTCATTATTTCTGTCTCCTCTAAGTCACAAATAAGTCGCAATCTATAAAATTAAGAAGTATACCCAGAAACACTCATAGTACCTTGAGAGAGGGATGTCATCTTCATTATACATTCGAATTTATAATGCAAAGGAATATATTTTGCACGAAGTTTCTTCTTCAGAGATGACCAAGTCATAATCTTTTCTTTTTCAGATCTAAATCTTTTTGTGTTTAGATTATCAAACCACAAGCCTGCTTTCTTTATAAGTTTAAGCGCTGCAATCTTGAATATTCTCATCTCAGTCCAACCTGTATAAGCAGAAATCTTGTCAACTTGTGTAACCCATTCAACAAAATCATCTATGCTACCCAAACCTGTAAAATAACCAAGCTCTATACTAGGATCATAGACTTCATCACTATCTTTCACCTTAACTAAAATTTTATCCTATTCATCAAACCTCGATTCCCTTGAATTAGCAAGCTTTTGAGTACGTTTATCAATCTCATCCAATTTTCCAAGTAATTTTCTTAGCAATTCATCCGTAGCCATAAGAAAAATCTGATTTTTTTTATGAATAGTACCCGTGAACAGTGCCGATGAACAGTGCCCGTGAACAGTAACTCGTGAACAGTGCCGATGAACAGTACCCCCCGTGAACAGTTCTCGTGAACAGTAACTCGTGAATAGTATTTTTTTTTTTGAAACCTAGATCTCCCAACAATTAAGAAATTGGAGAAAAACCTTGGCTCTGATACCAAATTGATGTGGATCGCTCCTCAGAGAAAGAAAAGAAAAAGAAGAAAAGGGATAAGAGAAGAAGAGGATATTTCAAAAGAACACGATCAATCCAGAAACGTGAACTTTGAATCTCAAATTGCTTAGATCAATCCAGAAACTAAGTAATTCGAATCTAACCATCAAAACAATCCAGTAATTGAAGTTTAGAGGAAAGAAAAACTACTCATAGTTTATCTCAAAACAAAAGTTTTATATCATCCATTGTCTCTCTTAAAAGATTACATGAAAAGGGTATTTATAGGCTTAGACAATAACCCAAACTCAATAGGATTTCAAGAGAAATTCAATATCAGCTTGAATTAGCCAATATCTGAATCCTTCCAGGAAACAAATTTAAAAACCAAATCCGAATAGAAAAAAGACAAAAACCAAATCCAAATAGGAAAATAAAATCCTAAGTGCTTAAAACAAGAAAATCCCTTTCAAGTGAAAGGTAAAAACTTGAAAGCAACATTCGAATTAATAATTATATAATAATTAGCTATTTGTCCAACTTCATGCATCGCTCATTTATTCCTTGTTGTCCAAGTAAGCTTCATAACCCATGTTTGCATCCTCTCCAATTGAACATCACAACGAGTACACATAGTGTAAGAACCCTGATTTTTGTAATATTTTAAAACTTCTGTGAATAGTAACTTGAGCTAATTAAGTAATACGTATGGGGATCATCATAAAATGAATAGTGGAATTTTGAGAATCCGAGATCATATTCTTGTTTATCGAGGAAAATAAGTGAATGTAAAAGCCGACGAAATTCGAAGATTCACAATTATACTACGTGTTTTCGTATCCGTAAAGAATGGCGTAGAACCGGGAATACTACGTGAAATAAATAATATATCAAGGTGTTTCTATGATCAAGAGAAGGAATTGAATTGGTTATAGGATTATAAGCAATAAAAGAAATCTCTACGAAACAAGTCGTTATACGTGGAAACTATCGGAATGGAACGACGATTGCGTTTACGATAAATAAACGAATGAGAAATTAAATCCCATGCAAGTTGGCCATGCATAACCAAGTCCTAACTAGTAGTTAGGAGTGTAACTAGATGATTAGAAGCTAACTAGAATAGTTAGTGGAATAGTGTTGAATAGTGATGGGAGACAAACAAGTACACAAGCCATACTTCTCCCTTTTCTCACTTCACCACACAATCAAACCAACCCATACCTTTGCCAAAATATTGTCAAATCTGCTGCATACATCCCATATATTCATTATACACTCCCACACTTTAGCCACAAAAGAAAACAACCCCTTTTCCCTCACTTAAAGCTCTCCCATTTTTCATTCCAGCAGTTCGGATTTTCTGAGCAAGGGAGAAAGAAAAATTCATAACTCAAAATATACTCATTCAAATATCATGAAATTTTTACCATAGCTTCTCTATATCATGGGTAAGCTTCGTAACAAATTTCAGCCTCAAATTAATTTTTTTCAATTTTATAAAAATGTTTGAATGAGGTGCAGAAAGGTTACTCCGAAATTTTAACTTGTTTCTTGGTTTTGTTTCTTAAGGATCTAGCCCTTCTAAGTGTTTTCTAAGAAAACCAAGCCTCAATCATCCTAGAAATAACCTTCCTAGTGTCCAAAAAGGTATAACTTTCAACCCTTTAAGGTTTTATGGTTGGATTTAAGAGTTATGTTTGTTGTAGTGTTAAGATCCAAAGGATTGTGTTTGTTTGAGTTTGTATTGATTATGTTCTTGCTAAAGGCTTGAGATGTTGAGTTGTAATCCATGTATGTGGTACTAGATAGAGCATATAAGGTTCATGTGGGTGGATCTTGAGAAGTACTTGTGTTTATGATGGTTATAGGTAGTGATTGTGTTAAGATCAAGTAGTAGAAATTGAGTTTGGGCATTCTTGCACTTGATCTGTTTTCTGCAGGACATTCGGCCATGAAAATGGTTAAAATTTGAAAACCACTGGCCATGAATAGATAGATATTTTTTTTAGTTTCTATACATGTGTAGATCATCATGAGGAGATTTACGGTTTAGGAGTTATGGTCGTTTTAGTGTAAAACATTTCTGCGATTAGCCAACTGCACTTAAGTCCACTTGCATGGTGATTTTGAAGGACTTAAAATAATTCTAAGATTCTGGAAAACTTATAAAAAATGGATATGACAGTAGAGAAGACTGTACAAAAAGAATTTTGAGAAAATATTAATTTTTCGATTTTATAAAAATGTTTTGGTAAAGTGAGCGCAAGCGAGAAACGCATAAAAACCTAGTTTTAACGCGCGTTTTCTCACGTTCGAGCTTAAAACTCGAAATGGACTTTCTAAAGCGAACGATCGATTTCAAAACTCGACCATGTTATAAAGTGAGAATATAAGTGTTGAGAATGTGACGATCGAAGATTCGTTATACTTGAGTAGTTGCGAAAGTTGCTTAATAAAAGCGAGACGTTAATCGCGTACTAACTTAGACCGTTGGTTCTTGTTTATAGATCGCCAACCAAACACTAGAGACCATACCACTTCGATTACTCGAGGCAAGTTTTTGAAACCCTATCTCATACTATCCATGCTATATATATACAACAGAGAGCCGATAAGGCTGAGTTTTAAACAAGGATATTGATGAATATATATCAAATCCATTTGAGAAATCTGCCGATAAGGCTGAGTTTAAATAAGGATGTTGATGATTATATATCAAATCCATTTGTGAAATCTGCCGATAAGGCTGAGTTTTAAATTGGGATGTTGACGAATATATATCACACCCATATGAGAATCTTGGTTCGAGTAACATCTTGAGATTTTGAAATAAAATGAGTACAAGTATAAAATGATTTTGAGAAAGAGATGAATACAAGTATTCATTGGATATACTATTGTAGTTGATTTTGAGAATATTATAAATTTGATAAGCATATAAACTTTCAGAACGCTTTGGAGATACAAAGTATAATTATTGGTTTTATTTATCCTTACATACTTAAATATGGGGATATATACCTTGCTGAGCTTTAATGCTCACCCTTGCTTTTATATATCATATCACAACAGACTACCAGCATGGATCAGACCAGGACTGCTGTCCTTAGGCGGGTAAGGAACGCTCGTGAGTTCCGTAAGCTTTTTGTGCGCCAGCCCCGTCAGGTAGATAAGTGGAAATGATTTATTTGATAATGTTTCCAAGCATATAACCTGTGTGTATGTGAGTTTGAATAAAAGGTCGAGTAATATTATGAAAAGAGAATTATTTAATTAATAAGTGATCGTAACGACCCGAATTCACGACCTTGGATTTGGGGGTGTTACAGAAATGGTATCAGAGCCAAAGGTTATAAGTTTTGGAAGCAGTAAGAGTAAAATGGGTAGACTGAGGATCTAAAAGTTAACAAGAACTCTCATCGAGTTCGTAGTCGGATTACTATGGAGTAGTCGCGATGGTAGTACCCAAGGGGACCTTAGCCTTAAGAGTTGAGGCATTGGTTGAGTTATTAACAGTCGATTGAAAAGCCAACATTAAGGGAAGAGAATGAGTTGTAGCACTCAGAGAAAAGATTGCTAAGAGTTATATGCGAAAGAGAGTCCATTGGTTGAGCCAATAGAGTTTGTTGATGGACTACCAGGAGTTATGTTGAAGTGTTTATGTGAAGTGTTATACGGAAATTGATGGAATCGTTTAAGATCGACATAATGAGGAAAGGAGAAAATTGTACATGATTTTTTTATAATGTTGATATAGAAGTGGAGCTAAGTCTCCGGAGAAAGCGGGATGAAAACGATACCCCAATACCATAGGTTGATTGGAAAACCCGAGTCTTGCCACTCATAGCTCTTTATAGAGTGTCCTTGAGGAGACATATTAGGCAAGAATCAAGATGCTTAATTCTTTTACTATTAAGGTTATTACGTTACCTGAATTGGTTGAAAGTATTGTTCCGATAATAAGGGTTCAATACATGACGAACAGCGATTCTACCAAGAAGGGTATTCGCTATACCATTGAGGAATCTATGTCCTATAAGGAAGATTTTAGCGTGTCCCAAGATGAGAATGCTATGCGATAATACGAAATCATTTCGTCCGTTAAGCCATTATGGTTCGACACGGAAAGCGAGAATCGACAGAATAATTTCTGAAAAGTTTCATGCTCCTGCAATCAACGCAGCAAGCTCCGAACTACTGGAGGAGAAGACCAATAAGTCTGACGCAGAATTCCAAGAGTGGGATGTCACTAGGAGCTACGTGTATATTCTCGGCAGGATGTCGTCTTTTGTTAACGCATCAAATCAGGTGCGTGGGCACAACGTTGCGAGTAACTAAAGAGGAATGAAGAATGTATTTGTGACAAAGTGAGTTATTAAGCGACTTTAACATAATGAGTAGAGACGCGAATAATGTTATATTGGTGATCTTTTATAATAGCATAACAATGCCACCCCGACATATTGGGAAACTAGAGCAAACCCTGCTGAATTGGTAAACCAAAATAACCAAGAACACGAGGAAGTCGAATATAATGAATTCGGCTTAGAGGATTACAATGAAGAAGAAACTATGGATACTAATGAGGGGGAAGGCCAGAGAGGAAACCCCATGGACCAAATTATGAATCTTCTTCGAGAGAATTTAAATTGTCACCCTCAACCCAGGTGGATCATGTTCCAGTTACTAATGTCTTTAAGGCCTTTAAGTGGTTAAAACCCCCATAAATTTCAAGGGACTGCTAACCTATTAAGTCCAGAGCTTGGCTGAAAGAAATGGAAAAGAGCTTTGAGATAGTGCCCATAGAAGAGACGCAAAAGACTGTGTTCACCAGTTATATGTTAAAAGGAGAAGCAAAATATTAGTGGGAACCTAAAGGAACCCTGGAGACTGATGTGATTATCACATGGGGAAAAGTATTTTCCAGGTTTATGGAGGCTCAGATGGAGTTGAAGTTTCTAGACATTAAGTAAGATAAGATGTCAGTGGCTGTGTACAAAGCCAAATTTATTGAACTGTCGAGATTCGTGCCGGAGTTTGTGAACACGAAAGAGAAAAAGGCGAGGAGATTTCAGCAAGGGCTGAAACAATGGATTCAGGACCGAGTGTCATTACTTTAGATAACAGACTATGTGCAAAAAGGCCTCGATTGTAGAGGCAGAGAGTGAGCAAAGTCAAAAAGAGGAAGAGAGCAAGAAGAGGAGTTCGGAAGCCAAGGCGGCAGAGCGATAAACAGAAGTTTCCGATTAGGACTGAGAGGGGAGTGGTGTCCCAACCCGCAGTGGGTACCAGGTTTGCCACTACCGTAGCTGGCGGAAATAGCTTTAGCGAACCGGTAAGCAAGAGTATCGCCCAGGGAGGTGGTCAATATAAGACTACGTTTCATAACCAGTTTCGGTCACCCCTACAGGATCATAAGTCATGTGGGGAGAAACATCCCGGGGTATGTAATTGGGAAAAGAGCTACTGAGGTGCTTTAATTGCAACCAACTAGGACATTATTCTAGCAACTGCCCCAACCCAGCTAGGGCGTGATAGCAGGTAACCTTTTACTCAATTTGGTAACTGCAAATATTCTGTTTAATTCTGAAGCAACTAAGTATTTTATATCGCGAGATTTTTGGCCAAGTTAAAACTTAATGTGATTCCAACGCGAGAATTATTGCGAATAAAAATAGTGAATCGAGAGGTTGTTCCAATTAATGAGATTCATCTAATCTGCAAGTGGGAACTAGGAGGGAAGGGCTTTAAGTTGGACTTAATTCCTTTCAGGCTGAGAGAATTTGGTGTGGTCTTAAAAATGGATTGGTTGTCGAGCAATGGTGCTCAGATTGATTATAAAGGAAAGAAAGTTAAAATCTGAATGCCTAACGGCAAGAAAATTGTGATTAAGGGTCAGCGTCAGACCCAGAAATTTTTTAATATTGCTCAAGCAAAGCAATTATTAAGGAAAGATAGCAAAACGTATTTAGCATACGTGGCAGGTACCAAGAGAGAAGCCCCGATGTACGTGACATACCAGTTGTTAACCAGTTTGAGGATGTGTTTTCCAAAGACCTTTCAGGATTATCACCTGACCGAGAGATAGAGTTCGCTATCGAATTAGCATAAAGAACGACATCAGTTTCAAAAAGCCCCATATAGGCTAGCCCCGGTTGAAATGAAAGAATTGACTTCACAGTTGCAAGAACTGTTGAATAAAGGAATGATGAGACCTAATGTGTCACCATGAGGCACACCAATGTTGTTTGTCAAAAATAAGGATGGTAGTATGCGATTGTGCACAGAGTATAGGGAACTGAATAAGCTGACTATTAAGAACAGATACCCTCTCTCTAGAATTGACGATTCGTTTGACCAACTTGAAGGAGTGGTACATTTTTTGAAAATCGATCTAAGAATGGGATATCACCAACTGAAGATTAAAACAGGGGACAAATACCGTATTTCGCATGAGGTATGGACATTATGAGTTCTTGGTGACGTCGTTCGGGCCAAAGAATGCCCAGTAGCTTTCATGGACTTTGTGAATCGAGTGTTTAAAAAGTATTGGGACGTGTGCGTCATTATTTTTTTATTAATAATATTTTAGTCTATTCTAAAACGGAAGAAGAACATGCGGAATATCTGAGGATAGTGGTAGAAGCATTGAGAAGAGAAAAGTTGTTTGCCAAATTCTCAAGGTGCGAATTCTGGCAAAATGAAGTTCAGATCTTAGGACAATTGATGAGCAGTGAAGGAGTGTTAGTTGACCCTACCAATGTTGAGGTAGTATTCCAATGAGAAAAAAATAACCACACCTACGGAAGTAGGAACTTTTTGGGAATTAACTGGTTTTATGAGAGGTTCGTACGGGATTTCGTTAAGATATCAGGACCTTTGATTAGGCCTACTTGCAAAACGAAAAAGGTTGTGTGGAATGAAAAATGTGAGGAAATTTTTCAGGAATTGAAAAGAAGTTTGGTAATATCCCTCGTGCTGGCATTGCCCGATGGAAAGGGTGATTTATGATCTATAGTGATGCGTCACATAAAGGATTAGGATGCATGCTCATGCAGCATGGGAAAGTGGTTGCTTATGCCTCATGGCAGCTGAAGGAATATGAAGTAAGATACCCTACTCATGAATTAGAATTAGCAGCAATAGTTTTGCTTTGAAAAATTGGAGACAATATCCATACAGAGAAAATTGTGAGATCTACACTGACCATAAGAGCCTTAAGTATATATTTACTCAGAAAGAACTCAACAGGAGACAGAGGAGATGGTTAGAGTTCATGAAAGACTATGTCGGTGAGATTTTATATCACCCAGGGAAGGCCAATGTGGTGGCCGATGCCCTTAGTAGTAAAGAGATACTCAAGATGTTGACAACGCTGGAGGAACTAGTGAGAGAACTCGAGGAGATGGAGATAGAGGTGAAGTCACTGGTAAAGGGACTGATGGACTAATTGAGATCAAATTAGAACTGGAATTGTTAGAAAATATGGGACATTATCAGGAAGAGAAGATGAATGAAGAGTGAGAATCTTTGACTGAGAAGAAGTCAAATGTAAGAAAGATGAGAAGGGAATTATGAGGTATGCGAACCGGATTTGGATTCCGAATGTTCGAGAATTAAAAGATGAAATTTTACGCGAAGGACATAATTCTAGATATTCAATTCATCCTAGAGGTACCAAGATGTACCGAGATCCAAAGGAATATTATTGATGACCCAACATGAAAAGAGACGTGGCCAATTGGGTCAGTAAGTGTTTGACCTGTTAAAGAGTGAAGGTGGAATATCAGCGACCGAGGGGACTCCTACAACCCTTAGGAATTCCGATGTGAAAGTGGGAACAAATAGCCATGGATTCTGTGGTAGGATTTCCCCGAGCTAAGGCTAACCGTGATGCAATATGAGTAATTATATATCGACTGACCAAGTCAGCATACTTTCTTCCAATCAAGAAAACCTACATGGTGGATAGATTAGCAGAGCTATACATCAAGGAAATTGTGATAAGACATGGAGTCTCTGTAGCTATCGTATCTGACAGAGATCCCCGATTCAACTCCAGATTTTTTTGAGGAGCTTTCAGGAATGCTTATGAACCAAACTGAATGTGAGTACTGCATACCATCCCCAAACCGATGGACAAAGTGAGTGAATCATTCAGACATTGGAGTACATGTTGAAAAATTTTGTAATTGATTTTTAAGGTTATTGAGATGAACACCTATCTTTGATAGAGTTTGCCTACAATCATAGTTATCATGCGAGTATAGAAATTCCCCCACATGAGGCGTTGTATGGTCGGAGGTTCCATTCACCCTTGTACTGGGATGAAGTTGGTGAAAGAAAGTTACTAGGTCCCGACTTGGTGTAAAGAACGAGGGACATAGTTGAGTTGATCAGAGGATGACCAACAGCGTAAATATGCCGACTTAGCACGAAAAGACAGAGAGTATGAAGTGGGTGACCAGGTATTTTTGAAAGTGTCACCATGGGAAGGACTGATGAGATTTGGAAAGAAAGGGAAGTTGAGTTCCCGATATATGGGTCCTTTGAGATTTTGTGACAAATAGAACCGTGGCATACGAATTGGCTTTACCTCCAAACCTTCAACAGGTTCATAGTGTTTTTCATGTGCCAATGTTGAGAAAGTATAATGCGGATACCAAGAATATAGTGAAACATGAGTAAGTACTAGATATGTCCTACATTGAGCAACCAGTTGAAATCATTGGTTGAAAAGAGCAAGTACTCAGGGACAAGAGTGTCAAGCTATTCAGAGTCTTATTGAGACATCCCAAGGTCGAGGAGTTGACTTGGGAATTAGAGAGCCACCTGCGAGAAAGGTACCCCCATCTATTTGTGAGTTGATTCCGGGACGGAATCCTTTTAAGGGGGGGAGACTGTAAGAACCCTGATTTTTGTAATATTTTAAAACTTCTGTGAATAGTAACTTGAGCTAATTAAGTAATACGTATGGGGATCATCATAAAATGAATAGTGGAATTTTGAGAATCCGAGATCATATTCTTGTTTATCGAGGAAAATAAGTGAATGTAAAAGCCGACGAAATTCGAAGATTCACAATTATACTACGTGTTTTCGTATCCGTAAAGAATGGCGTAGAACCGGGAATACTACGTGAAATAAATAATATATCAAGGTGTTTCTATGATCAAGAGAAGGAATTGAATTGGTTATAGGATTATAAGCAAGAAAAGAAATCTCTACGAAACAAGTCGTTATACGTGGAAACTATCGGAATGGAACGACGATTGCGTTTACGATAAATAAACGAATGAGAAATTAAATCCCATGCAAGTTGGCCATGCATAACCAAGTCCTAACTAGTAGTTAGGAGTGTAACTAGATGATTAGAAGCTAACTAGAATAGTTAGTGGAATAGTGTTGAATAGTGATGGGAGACAAACAAGTACACAAGCCATACTTCTCCCTTTTCTCACTTCACCACACAATCAAACCAACCCATACCTTTGCCAAAATATTGTCAAATCTGCTGCATACATCCCATATATTCATTATACACTCCCACACTTTAGCCACAAAAGAAAACAACCCCTTTTCCCTCACTTAAAGCTCTCCCATTTTTCATTCCAGCAGTTCGGATTTTCTGAGCAAGGGAGAAAGAAAAATTCATAACTCAAAATATACTCATTCAAATATCATGAAATTTTTACCATAGCTTCTCTATATCATGGGTAAGCTTCGTAACAAATTTCAGCCTCAAATTAAGTTTTTTCAATTTTATAAAAATGTTTGAATGAGGTGCAGAAAGGTTACTCCGAAATTTTAACTTGTTTCTTGGTTTTGTTTCTTAAGGATCTAGCCCTTCTAAGTATTTTCTAAGAAAACCAAGCCTCAATCATCCTAGAACTAACCTTCCTAGTGTCCAAGAAGGTATAACTTTCAACCCTTTAAGGTTTTATGGTTGGATTTAAGAGTTATGTTTGTTGTAGTGTTAAGATCCAAAGGATTGTGTTTGTTTGAGTTTGTATTGATTATGTTCTTGCTAAAGGCTTGAGATGTTGAGTTGTAATCCATGTATGTGGTACTAGATAGAGCATATAAGGTTCATGTGGGTGGATCTTGAGAAGTACTTGTGTTTATGATGGTTATAGGTAGTGATTGTGTTAAGATCAAGTAGTAGAAATTGAGTTTGGGCATTCTTGCACTTGATCTGTTTTCTGCAGGACATTCGGCCATGAAAATGGTTAAAATTTGAAAACCACTGGCCATGAATAGATAGATATTTTTTTTAGTTTCTATACATGTGTAGATCATCATGAGGAGATTTACGGTTTAGGAGTTATGGTCGTTTTAGTGTAAAACATTTCTGCGATTAGCCAACTGCACTTAAGTCCACTTGCATGGTGATTTTGAAGGACTTAAAATAATTCTGAGATTCTGGAAAACTTATAAAAAATGGATATGACAGTAGAGAAGACTGTACAAAAAGAATTTTGAGAAAATATTAATTTTTCGATTTTATAAAAATGTTTTGGTAAAGTGAGCGCAAGCGAGAAACGCATAAAAACCTAGTTTTAACGCGTGTTTTCTCACGTTCGAGCTTAAAACTCGAAATGGACTTTCTAAAGCGAACGATCGATTTCAAAACTCGACCATGTTATAAAGTGAGAATATAAGTGTTGAGAATGTGACGATCGAAGATTCGTTATACTTGAGTAGTTGCGAAAGTTGCTTAATAAAAGCGAGACGTTAATCGCGTACTAACTTAGACCGTTGGTTCTTGTTTATAGATCGCCAACCAAACACCAGAGACCATACCACTTCGATTACTCGAGGCAAGTTTTTGAAACCCTATCTCATACTATCCATGCTATATATATACAACAGAGAGCCTATAAGGCTGAGTTTTAAACAAGGATATTGATGAATATATATCAAATCCATTTGAGAAATCTGCCGATAAGGCTGAGTTTAAATAAGGATGTTGATGATTATATATCAAATCCATTTGTGAAATCTGCCGATAAGGCTGAGTTTTAAATTGGGATGTTGACGAATATATATCACACCCATATAAGAATCTTGGTTCGAGTAACATCTTGAGATTTTGAAATAAAATGAGTACGAGTATAAAATGATTTTGAGAAAGAGATGAATACAAGTATTCATTGGATATACTATTGTAGTTGATTTTGAGAATATTATAAATTTGATAAGCATATAAACTTTCAGAACGCTTTGGAGATACAAAGTATAATTATTGGTTTTATTTATCCTTACATACTTAAATATGGGGATATATACTTTGCTGAGCTTTAATGCTCACCCTTGCTTTTATATATCATATCACAACAGACTACCAGCATGGATCAGACCAGGACTGCTGTCCTTAGGCGGGTAAGGAACGCTCGTGAGTTCCGTAAGCTTTTTGTGCGCCAGCCCCGTCAGGTAGATAAGTGGAAATGATTTATTTGATAATGTTTCCAAGCATATAACCTGTGTGTATGTGAGTTTGAATAAAAGGTCGAGTAATATTATGTAAAGAGAATTATTTAATTAATAAGTGATCGTAACGACCCGAATTCACGACCTTGGATTTGGGGGTGTTACACATAGCCAAATCTCAATTAACATATTCATTCCTTGATCCTCATCATTCTCCTCTCCTTTGAAAAAAACTCATCCTCGAGTTCTAAAGTATTTAAGAATAAGCACACAACGAGGTGATTTCTCGTAGAACGTGAAAGCCTTAAATTTCAATTCCAGCTGCAATATATTTGGAAGTAAACTCGAAAGAATAAGATAGTTTGATGAGATAGGTGCATTCAACAAGTTCTCTACCCCCAAAAAATCAATGTGTTCAACTTATTTTTTTCAACAACCAAGAATTTATCATCATGTGACTTTCTTTCTTCATACTTCTCTATTATAGCTTCTTTTGTAACTGGTTCATCCTTTTCATCGAAACTTGATGTAGTCGCCACACATAATACCTGGTAATCAACAACAAGATCCGCAACATTCTCCACACCGAACAGTCTTCTTCTTTAGTTTCTTCTAAAAGAGTGAACTCGTGAAGGGAAGACTTCAATTTCTCGTCTTTTTGAAAAGATTCAAATTCCAATACAAGATTGCATACATCATTAAACGAGATATATGGACTTGATTTAACCTTTCGATAAATAGGCAAATTCAATCCACGAATAAATCAATAGGCAAATTCAATCCACGAATAAATCTTCCAATTTTCATTGTTTTTGTCTCCTCCAAGTCACAAATAAGTCGCAATCTATAAAATTCAGAAGTATATCCAGAAACACTCATAATACCTTGAGAGAGGGATGTCATCTTCATTATACATTCGAATTTATAATGCAAAGGAATATATTTTGCAAGAAGTTTCTTCTTCAGAGATGACCAAGTCATAATCTTTTCTTTTCCAGATCTAAATCTTTTTGTGTTTAGATTATCAAACCACAAGCCTGCTTTCTTTATAAGTTTAAGCGCTGCAATCTTGAATATTCTCATCTCAGTCCTACCTGTATAAGCAGAAATCTTGTCAACTTATGTAACCCATTCAACAAAATCATCTATGCTACCCAAACCTGTAAAATAACCAAGCTCTATACTAGGATCATAGACTTCATCACTATCTTTCACCTTAACTAAAATTTTATCCAATTCATCAAACCTCGATTCCCTTGAATTAGCAAGCTTTTGAGTATGTTTATCAATCTCATCCAATTTTCCAAGTAATTTTCTTAGCAATTCATCCGTAGCCATAAGAAAAATCTGATTTTTTTTATGAATAGTACCCGTGAACAGTGCCGATGAACAGTGCCCGTGAACAGTGCCGATGAACAGTGTCGATGAACAGTACTCGTGAAAAGTTCTCGTGAACAGTAACTCGTGAATAGTTTTTATTTTTTTCGAAACCTAGATCTCCCAACAATTAAGAAATTGGAGAAAAACCTTGGCTCTGATACCAAATTGATGTGGATCGCTCCTCAGAGAAAGAAAAGAAAAAGAAGAAAAGGGATAAGAGAAGAAGAGGATATTTCAAAAGAAAACGATCAATCCAGAAACGTGAACTTTGAATCTCAAATTGCTTAGATCAATCCAGAAACTAAGTAATTCGAATCTAACCTTCAAAACAATCCAGTAATTGAAGTTTAGAGGAAAGAAAAACTACTCATAGTTTATCTCAAAACAAAAGTTTTATATCATGATTACATGAAAAGGGTATTTATAGGCTTAGACAATAACCCAAACCCAATAGGATTTCAAGAGAAATTCAATATCAGCTTGAATTAGCCAATATCTGAATTCTTCCAGGAAACAAATTTAAAAACCAAATCCGAATAGAAAAAAGACAAAAACCAAATCCAAATAGGAAAATAAAATCCTAAGTGCTTAAAACAAGAAAAACCCTTTCAAGTGAAAGGTAAAAACTTGCAAGCAACATTCGAATTAATAATTATATAATAATCAGCTACTTGTCCAACTTCATGCATCGCTCCTTTATTCCTTGTTGTCCAAGTAAGCTTCATAACCCATGTTTGCATCCTCTCCAATTGAACATCACAACGAGTACACATAGCCAAATCCCAATTAAGATATTCATTCCTTGATCCTCATCAGAAAGTCAAAGAACAAAGGAGGAAAATTGATGAAAGGATGCAACAAATTTTTGGTTCTACAACTTCTAAATCACAATCTGTGAAGCATAGCACAAAAGTGGAGCCAATCATTATGGAGCTCAAGCCAGTAAGGAGGAATAAGGTTGGAGAGACTTCTTCCAAGAATCTGAAACCTATGGTTCTCAAGCCCAACAACAGATCCAATAGGGAATCTACAAAGAACCCTTTAAGCCTTGCTCAGTTGAAAGAAGTGGACTTTCCTCTTCCAAAGCCTGATGAAGACAAGATTTTGGGTGGTAATATCATGAAGCACAAGGAGACCAAGGATGTGGTTGAAAGAATGAACATGGCTATTATCTTTAGAGAGGGAAAGAGTATATGTGTGATACATGGACATCCCAAATTCTCAATAGCCAAGAGGGAGGAAGCCAGAAGGTTAAAGGAAGAAGCTAAAAAGCTAAAGGCTGACAAAAGAGCACAAGCAAAGCTTGAAAAATAGCTAAAGTCAAGTCAAGTTGAAGAGAAGAAAGAAATTAAAGACAAGAGTGAAGATGTAGGTATGGGGGATATGATTAGTGATGATGTGGAAGAAAGAAGTAAGGAAAGAAAGGAATGGCAGAAAGGGAACAGAAAGAAGGCCAATGCAAAAAGGAAGATGGTAGATAAAACTGAAGAAACCCAATCAAAATCCAAACCACTACCCTCTATTCCTGAACCCATTATGCCTGACCCCTTCATAAACATCCATGGTGAAACAATCACTCCTGAGGAGGAACCAATTGATTGGGACACCATCAAATTGCCCACCTTCTTAACCACTTCTCCACCATCAAAGAAACAGAAAAGGAAAATCAAATCAACACCTCCTCTAACCTCAATTAAATTCACTCAGAAGCATAAGCCTAAGCCACAAGCCTCAAAGGATGATTATGTTCACATTTGTGACATAAAGGAATTTTCAGACATTGAACTCTATCTGGATGAGCTGGAGGAAGTAAGGGGAATAGATGCCTACAGACAGCTTCCAGAAAGACTAGTGTTCAAATATAAAGGAAGTGGGGAAAGGACTTGGCCTCTTTACAGAATTCTGAATGAAGGCTATTCTACCTTGGTTAGAGTCTACTCAGCCATAAAAAGGGATTCTGGCTTTACCAGGACTGCCAAAACTGAGATTCTCAACAAGATTGCCAGCATAAGGAAAACTTGGTGGGAGCCCAATGCCTTGCCTAGAACATTACTCATCCAAGAGAGAGGAATTACAGTTCATAAATCAACTCATTGGTTGATGGAGTTCAGAGACAATAAAGGAGTCAGAAGATTCTTCAGACTTGAAGATCAGCTCAAGATTTCCAGTAATGAAACTCTCAAGGATATGCAATCCAAGTTGGACATCAATGAAGAAGATGAAGCTGAGTTCTACAGATAACTCCAACTCCAAATAGAGGAGAATGACAGGAGGCTAGGGAAGAAAACAAGGGATCAAAGGAAAAGAAATTAATCTGCTCAGGCTAAAGGAGCATCCTTGGAAACAATGTAATTCTTCAATTCTATCTCAGTATACACATTTTTGCAGCACTTTTGAATTTCTACTTTATTTCAGTTCTTATGTTTGATAAGTATTTTGTTATCATCAAGTTAAACCCAAATTTATGCCTACAGTTCTAGTAGACATAAACAGGGGGAGAATGTTAGGAATATATGTATTAGTTTGATGATAAGTTAAACAAAACACTTAAGTAGAAATCTAGTATTTGTAGCCTCAACGGATAAGACCATTTTGGCTATCCGTTGAAGGAGTAGCTTTACTTAGAAATAAGTTTAGTATTGTAGCACATTTCATTCTCTGTATTTAAGTTGTAAGTCTTAGATGTTATGGGAAATTATTAGTCATGTTGACTACTAGTGGATATGCAAATAGGAGGGCTAATTGTAAATATTTCATGCCTTGTAATTTTGTATAAATGAAGTAATATCAACTGATATAAAAGGTCTTCAACGGATGAGAAACAAAGCTTCAACGGATGTCTCTAAAGCTTCAACGGATAACATCCATCAACGGATGAGTGCTTCAACGGATAAAGTTTCAACTGCTAATGCATCAACGGATAAAGCATCAACGGATGAAAGCTTCAACGGATGCTTAGTTCAAATAGCACTTGATAGTGACAATTCATAAGCTGACAGAGGAACATGGGTTGACAGAGATACACTGGAATGTGGCAGCTTCTAGGAGGAATCAAGAAAATGCAGCATTTCCATTCTGGTGCAAACAAGGAAGTATTCAAAGATTCACAGCTAAACCTGTATTAGGTGGTGAATTTTCCAGAGCTGTTTAGAAAAATCCAGAGAGAAAATCATCTAGTTTGTACTAGGACGCAGCTGTGATTTAATTCTTTGAATCACAGATTTTCTGAAATAACACATCTCTGGTGGAACAACAAATCCACCAGAAAAGTTTTTAAGTTCTTTGTGTTCTTTACATTTGTGTTTGAATATATATCTGTCTGTATTAGCTTCAAGCAATTCACACACATTTGCTCACTAAAACACTTAGCCTTAGAAACTGCTCAAAACTTGAAAAAGTTTTGAGATTTACATTCAACCTCCCTTCTGTAAATCTCATTGTTAGTCCATTGGGAATAACACATTTTAACCTGAAAACCTAGCTTGCACACTCGACTGGGGATCCTCGCCACCACTCGTTTCCTTCTTAACTGGAAAAGAACACAAACAGATTCGCAAGAGTGAGTTAACTAGCTCAGCAAGTCATGATGACAACACTGAGATTAGATAATGATCAATTGAAATGATAAAGGGAATCAAGTTTTCTGATAAGCAATGATTAGAATTGGATATTCACTTTCATTTTTAAAAACCAAGGTTAGGCTGCTGATCAGTCACGCACTAACCCCGAGCAAGGCTCCCAGCTTTGCTCTATATACTGGATCCAAGGCACACATTGACCTATTATGACCACGAATCTGGTCTGACCACGAATCTGGTCCGACCACGAATCTGGTCCATATTTAAAAATAATCCAATTCTATAATAATAACATGATAAACAATGTAATTCAATAAATTGAATCATAAACAATATTTATCTTAAAGCATCAGGTAATTCACAACACCATGAAGGTATAATAAGGTAAACAGGGAGATTGACTTTCAATCCAGGGAAAGATCAGAGTGTAGAAGACCAAGGGTTCAAAGGTTACAAAGAATGGTCTTTTGTTATACAAGGCATAAAGTTTCGTCTGTTACGCAATCTCATATCAAGGATCAGTATATGGTAGATATGTATTTGTGGAGTAGTATCGGATATGTGTGGTTCGTATCCAAGAATTCAACAATCAGTGGTTTACAAGAAATCAGGCTCGCGGCTCAAGATCAATAAGAATCAGGGTTTAGGGTTAAGTACTTCAAAGTACTTGCAATATAAAATAGGAACTAATAGGAATAATTGCAACATAATGAAAAGAGTTCAAAAGTATTCTCAATTATACTACAAGAAAGTTCAGGGACACTTTCCTTATCAATTCGCTTTCAATTTACTAACATTTGCCAATTGGTTCCCACTCACTGACCACTTGTTGTCCCTTTCTACGCCTCGCTTCCTCTGTTAGACATCACATATACTCATCAACATTACTTCCCATCTCATTCTATTCGATACAAGCTTTTATCTACCCTTCATTTCACCCAAATCCGACGTACGGATTGAAACTTATAGCATAAATAGTCAAACAATGCACATACAATCATGTTATACAACAATCAGATCACATATAGCACATAGCACGTAAGATATTTGAACAAAATAATTTTCTATAATTTTTCAGAGAAAAACCCTAAATTCATAATAGTTTCTGAGAATCGAACCTTAATTTCTAGGTGTTACTGAAGTCCGATTGGAACGCTCGGGTAACCAAAATGAAGGATTTGAAGAGTACTTTCAGATTCCAGGGCTTGTTTAACTGCAGAAACAAATGGTATTATTCTATATTTTTATTTAATTTCAAATTATTTTGAATTAAAATATGAATTTTTGTTCGAGATGTTGTTTGTACGATTTGATGATTGCATGTTGTAGATCTTTTCTTCCTGATCATTTTGGTATATTATATGACTATTTTGGAGTTTCAATAACATGTTTAAAATTGAGTTTAATTTTCGAATTTCAAAATTAGGGTTTATAATTTGTTTGAATGTTCTTAATTGAATTTGGGGGTTTCTTCCCCAGGGGTTATTAGATTGATTGGTTGGTAGGGATTTGTAGAGCTTGAAAAGAGCAATCGATTGGTGGTGGTTTCAGGTATAGACGATACCGGAAGCGAGCTGGCCGGAGCATGAAAGAACTCGTCGTCCGACGAGTTTTCTTCGAGCTTTTCCGGCCAAATTAAGGGTTATTAACTTGATTGGTTTATACGATCGAATTCCCGGTGAATTGTAGATCATTTCTGGAGGTGGTGGTGGCCTGAGCATTCCTGAATCGCCTTCTCCCGCGAAACAGGGTGTTTTCCGGCGACGGGGTGCAAAAATTACACTTTAGTCTCTGTACTTTTGAGAACGATGCAGTTAGGTCCCTATAGTTTCATAAAGTTGCAAATTTTGGATTCCTGTTTAAAAATTATTTAAAAATCATATTTTCTATTTATTTTAATTACAGAAATTCGATTTTAATTATTAAAAATTCTAAAAATTATTATTTTAATTCCAAAAATTATTTTTAATTTAAAAATAAATCTGAATTAATTAGTTAATTAATTTTAGTTAATAATTAATTAGTTAATTGGTCAATTAATTCCAATATTAATTGATTAATTGATTTAATTAATTATTAATTAATTTGAATTGATTATTTAATTAGATTTAATTAATTACTTTGATTTAAAAATTCTAAAAAATAGTTTCGAGTTTTAAAATATTATTTTAAATTGTTTTCAAGGCTCGATAATTATTATAAAATGATTTTAAAACCAGATTCGGGCAATCGAACCCTGTTTATTGTTTTTAAAAAGATTCAACGGCCCGTTTTAATTCCGAAAAATATTTAAAAATTCGTATTAAATATCTGAAAAATCATTTTAACATCAAATCTTCTTTGGAAAAGTATTTTCATCGAATATCTTACGTGTTATGTGTAATATGCGATCTGATTGATGTGTTATATGCGTATATGTGCATTGTTTGACTGTTTTAATCGTAACTTTCAATCCGTACATCGGATTTGGGTGAAACGAAGGGTAGATAGAAACTTATACCGAATAGAATCAAATGAGATATGTATTGATAGATACTTATGATTTCTGAGCAGAAGAAGCGAGGCGTAAGAAAGGGAAGCAAGTAGTCGGAGAATAAGTGATAGTGATTGAAAGCCAGTGAAATGTTAGCAAGTTAAGACAAGGCAAGTGTTTTGAACCTTCTCAAGATATATTACGAGTAATTGATAGTTTTGTTTTATATTCCAAGTGCTTTGAAGCACTGAATCCTAAACCTTGATTCCATTTATTGATCTTTGAGCCGTAAACCTTATTCTTTCTGAACCATTGATTGTTGAATACCCAGATACGAGCCACAGATATATGATACTACTCCACAAATACATACAAACTAAATACCAATCACTGAACCGAAATTGTTTAACACTCAAAACTTCATACCTTATACATTGAAAGACTAGCCCTTATAACCACGAGACTTTGATTCTTCTGTTATCCAATTCTTATATCGGTTGATAGCCAATCTTTGTATTTACCATGTTGTTCCCTTGTGAAGATTGCAAATCATCTTATGCTTGAAACCCAATGTTGTTTATGATTATGTTTACTGCTTTACATTGTTTATTATGTTATTATTATAGAATTGGATTGTTTTATAAAATATGGACCAAATTCGTGGTCAGACCAGATTGGTGGTCGTGTTAGGCCAATGTGTGCCTTGGATCCAGTAATTAGAGCAGAGCTATGTGCCTTGCTCGGGGTTAGTGCATGACTGATCAGCAGCCTAACCTTGGTTTTTAAAATGAAAATTAAATATCCAATTCTAATCATTGTTTATTTATGAACTTGATACCTTAAATCATTTCACTTGATCATTGTTTAATCTCAGTATTGTCAATGTGACTTGTTGAGCTAGTTAGCTCATTTGTGCGATTCTGTTTATGTTCTTTTCCAGTTAAGATGGAACCTGTTGGTAGCGAGGATCCCCAATCAAGTGTGTGAGCTAGGATTTCAGGTTGAGCGGAATAAGCTAGCTGAAGACTTTTGTGATAGTTTAAGTTTGAGAAGTCTGTAAGAATATTTTCCTAATCAGTTGTAAGTTTGAATAATTGGGATTTGGAACATTTGTAATATAAGTGTGTGTGTGTGGCTTGTGTGCATACTTTAACCTGTTGCGATCCGTGGATGTTGGTAAGTAGGGTCACTGCATATTGTTATCTTTATTATTATTATAAGCAGGTTTATATATGGTGTGTGTGTGTGTGTGTCATGGACCACAAACTTCTGACCCGGGTTTGGAGGGCGCCACATAAATCTTGTTGGTATGATTACTTCTAGACCTTATTTAAGGACTACCTCTAGTTGTATGACCATAAATCACCCTTCTTTAAGCCACCTCTTATTTCTATAGGACAATCTTTCTGAGATTTTTTCTGTGAGATGTGTGAAAAGATTGAGAGAAAACAGAATTTAAGAGAGGCATGGTCCTTTCTGGCAAAAGGAGAGGTGAATGACAAATAAGATTTAGTAATCCTTGTGCGGAAGCTCTAACTATTGAAAGTCATGAGATGTGTGGTGTGAAGAGTAGTGAGACTACTTTTAAAGAATAGAGAGATTAAGTTTTAATTGCTATATGTTTGCAGGTGCTCAGAGTACTAAAGAAATAGATGCTGAACATGAGTCCGTTGAACATCAAGAACACTCTGATGTACCAAGGGCTATTAATCTCCCTGCAAGTCTAAGTACTGATACTTTCTTATAGTCCATACATTCTACTATTCCACCACATGAGACAATCCCTATTTTGTTGAAAAATAGTCCATTTACTCTACTTTTCCATCACTTGAGGAAATCCTTGTTGTTGCTGAAGATGTAGTAGCACAACAGCCCATTCATAAAGTTTCATCCATTTCAGAATCACCACAGCATGTTACAGGAATTGAGGTTCTTGAAGTTAGTATCGAAGCTCCAGTTCATTTATCTACAATATTTGAAGATGTGGAGTTAACAGCTGAAGGTGTTGAAGCTTCTGAAGATACTGGATCATATACTGCACAAATTTCTAAATATATTCTACATGTTGAAGCTGGTGATGAAGTTCAGCAATTAGTATAAAATTCGGTTGCTATTGAAGAATCTAATGATGGTGAAGAAGCTAATGATTCTAATGTTATTATAGATCCTGAGGATGATCTTTTCTTCCCTGAAGATATGCCTATGCATGTGAGATAACAGAAACTGAAAGAGTTAGATACTAAGAAGAAGCATGATTATTTTGATAATCTCTGGAATGCTCATTGGAAAGATGATACATATCCTATTTCCAGAAATCAAGCTATTGCACATATGGAAATAGCAGAACAGAATATTACAAATCCAGATATGTTGAATCATCTGAAAGCATCGACTTTAGTTGTCAGATCCTTACACATAGCTCATGAAACAACAACTACTCAAATCAATCAAATTAAAGAATCTTTGATTGCTTCAAAGCTGATTACCCATTAGGAAATTCAAAAACAAATTGCACCAATAGTTGTCAGGCAAACTGCAATTGAAGTCAGTCAAGCTAGATTGGAAGCCAAATAAGCTCAAATGTCTTCTCAACTTACAAAAGTACAGAATTCAATGGAGCTGATTCTTTCTCTACTGCTTGGTGATGATGCCAAAAAGGGGGAGAAAATTGTTAAATCTAAATGCAAGCAGCTGACATTGACAAGTAATGATGATGAAAATCCTGATGGAGGTAATAAGGGGGGACAGAAACAGAAGGAAAGTAAAAGGAGAAAATGTGAAGAGCTAGTTGGAGTTAGTGGTTCATCAAAAGTAATCACTAGATTTCAGTCTAGAAAAGAAGGAGAAAGTAAGAGGAATGAAAGAAGATTAGAAGATTTGACTGTGACTACAAAAATGTAAAATTCTTCACTAGTCACAACTATTATTGATGAAGACCAAGGTATTCTGGAGAGAGAAGCTGGTGCTGAAACAAGTCAATTTCTTTAAACTCTGAAAGTTAAAGGAAGAAAGACAACTCTGTTCTCCAAGGATCCAATATTCAATTATTTGACTCTGAGATGAGTAGAAGAATATTTGTAAAAAAAATTTGGAGTTGATCTTGAACATCAAAGGCGAATGGAAGAAGACTTCAAGAATTCTATGAAGACAACAAATGCTGATATTATTGTTATTTTTCAAGTACTTTATGAAGATGATCCTTCCAACAGACCAATCAGAGGCGTGGTTATAAGGGAAATCAGTCAGGAAGAAGATTTCAAATCACAAGTTATTGGAACTGCTGACATGAAGCTTAAAGGAAAAGAGAAGATAAAAGAAAAGTCGAAGATTTCAAAGTCTAAAGCCAAAGCTGTTGGAAAAAAGAAGTAAGTATCTAAGGAATCTAAATCTCAAATACTGATAGATTCAATCTATACAGTAGTTCAAGCTTATGATACTAGAGGAAGATTATTGAAGCATTCTGAGCTAAAGAACTGGAATTATTCTCTGATATTGCTCGAGTTAAAGAAGCAGTTCAGTATGAAGAGTAAAGTCTGATATTCACTGAAGCAAGATTGAATATGCATACTTGATTCCTGCATTTAGATGGTTTTGACATCATCAATCGGAACTTGTCCATATTTCCATAATGAACAAGTTGGGGGAGATTGTTAGGAGTAATTGATGATATCAAGTAGAAACTATCAGAAGTTCATATCATAACTTACATCGACGGATGATGATGACATCGACGGATATTGATAATCGACGAATAAGGATATCGATGGATGATGATGTCAATGGATGATGAAATCAGTATTTGTCATATATGTTGATTCTCGAGAAGGAAAAGGAAACAGAAACTCAAGACGGTGAAGGACTTTAGCTCATAAGCAATTGTATAGGTTTCCTTGTTGTTGATAGAATAGGATTCCTTATGCATTGTGTAGTTGTGCTCTATATAAAGCACAAATTAGGTTCATGCTATAAGCAATGCGACATTGTTATATCTTTCACATAACCTAGCAGCTCTCAAGGACATTTGTCCATCCTTTCGAGAGAGTACATTTGTAATAAGTTTTTATCAGTTAATATAAAAACTATTGATTCTGTTGAAACTTTGTCGAATTGATTGTATTAACTGTATTCACCCCCCCTCTACAGTTGATTAAGGGCCTAACATTTGTTATTTTTTAATTAAATGATTTATTTTAATGATATTTAGTATGTTTTATGTAAGTTATAATCTGTTAGCACTTATATCTAATTATGGCAACACTTTTGAACACAAAATACTGGTATTTCTATACGTTTGATGTTTATGGTGGATTTGTTTTATGGAGATTATGCATTTCTTGGTCTTTCGGGAAGTATAGTATTTTGATATGTTAACTGGTTAAGTCTTACCTTGTTTGATATTTGTGTTGATTGATTAGCTCGTTTGATATTTTTGTTGATTGAGTTATGCTAACTCAATTTAGTAGCACATTAGTTTCTTATAAGGTACCTCGACCATTTGGTTCGAGTACCAACTGGTTTGATAGTGGTTAGTGTAGTTGCTGGATTGCGAGTGACTATTTTATAGTATTGTTAAGGTGACGGCATGGTGTCCTAATAATGGAATTTAGAAAAGGGTACTGTTTGCAAATTCTCATTTATCGTTTACCCCTACCAGACTGGGTCATCGACTACACCATATATGGCTATTGCAAGCCCAAACTACATTTATGTTGCATAAATTGTTACAATAGATGAAAAACTCGCTAGTCTATTGTAATATTTTTGAAAAGTGTTGCATAAAATTAAAACGTGTTACAAGGTTACGAATCATAGTAACACTTTTAAGATATTGCAATATTTTTGAAAAAGCGTTACAACAGAAATTACATTTTTGTTCAAATTGACCGAAATATTTGGCGGGATTTTAATTTTTTTGTTGGGCGGGCTTCTAAAATTGGGGCCAAAACTTTTTGACCATAACTTTAATTACATAAAATTAAAATTCCAGCAGTTCTCTCTCGCTCACAACCTCCATTCTCATCTCTGTGGTTCACCTGTCTTTCACTCATGTCTCTCCGTCATCTTCCATAACTAACGTGAATCCCTAAAATCGAGAGAGTAAAACACAAAAACCCCAAAAATCATTAAAGCAAAGATTAGATCAAAGATTTATATAGTTTCGATTAGAGGTAAACACTTGATTTCTTTGATTATGTTCAATTATATATGTAGATGTATGTATATAGGTGATTTTTTTAATATAATTTTGTGTTCATGATTTTGAATTCGATTAAAGCATGTATTAATTGATAAATTAGTGGAAGTTTTATGTTAAATTCGTAGAAATTTTATGCTATTTACTAGGATTTTTTGTTAATTTTGTGTTGATTAAGGGAGAAAATTTTTTGCTAATTTTTCTTATAGTTTTGTAATTAGCAGGACTTTCTATTAATTCAGTACCTCTTCTAACATTATGAATGTTGGATCTTGATGTATTTTGAATTTTAATTCATATACAATTTAGCAGGAATGATTATATATATTACTTTTGTTAGATTAACGTATGTCTACTCTATTTTTGTATGCAGGGGGATGGCAGTTTTACCCGACCCGACGGATACACGACCCGTTCCGACCCGATTAGGTCTACCCGAACCCGATTTTTTGGATCTGGATCTGGATCTGGATCTTAGGTGTTCCGAACCGAGACCCGACCCGAAACCCGAAACCCGATTCAGACCCGATCCAAACCCGAGACCTGATAAAAACCCGATATAATATATATATACATATATGAAGTATGTATATATATACATATTATATATATAACATATTATATAGATATATATGTTATATTGTATATTATTTATATATCACATATAATATATATGTATATATATATATTGAAATATTTTGAAATATTAAATATGTATATTAACATTTTACTTAATTTTATATATGCGATACATAATTTACATTCATGTTATCGATATTGTGTTTTTCTTAAATATTGCTCATTAAATAATCAAAACGAGTGATTGTAAACAATTAAATTAGGAATGTTTCACACGTTTATTGTGCTAAATAAAACATGTGAAGCCCTTTTACATTCCTAAATTTAAAAAAAATCAATATTCATGTTTTTGATAGGAAGATAATTTTTTATTTTTTAAGTATCTGAATTAGATCCGAACCCGAACCGAAACCCGAAAAAATCCGACGGATCGGATCTAGATCTTCATTTTAGATATCTGAACCGAACCCGAATATAATGGATCGGATCTGAACCTTCAGAAACCGATCAGATCCTACCCGTTGCCATCCCTAGCAGGGGAAGAGGAACACCCTCACATGTGTCCATTTTATGGACTCTTTTTTTTATGAGCCTCTAGTGTGGCAAATATAGGCTTGTAGATGTAATATTCCAAATGTCAATCTGGTTAACTATAGTGTAATTTTTTTAGAAGTTTATAAAATGATCTAACATGGTAAAATGGAGAGGCAACTGGCTGGCCTAATAGAATTAAACTTCAGTTTATATTTATATAACCTACTTTAAATTGCCTTTCTGCTTAAATTGCATTTGTTTAAAATGGTGAATGTTCTGCATATTCATAAGTAGTTTACCGGTTTGGTTTTGCACGATCCAGAGGCAGTTCATTGGTATGGTTGTGAACTTTCTACTTTCCAAACAAATGACATGTAGCATTAGTACCATAGGCCTGACTCTTGATTCATAATTTTACAAGCATGATCTTTTAGAAGCAAGCCTTTTTATTCAAGATTTCATATTACATTTTAATTTTTGGTCCGTTTCAATTTGCCTTTGACATGTGATGTAAACTACCATTAATCAAATAATTAAAGTTTTAAGAATAAAAACCTTTGTTGAATAAAATAATCTTTCGGTCACTTGTTCTATTGGGAAGATTTCTATTAGTTTTCATTTGACTCAAACTTAAATGCTAAGGAATGTCCTGTTTGTATGGCGGAGGTTACAGATGCAGGTATTACTTCGATATATGGAAATGGTAGTCGTGCCAGATTAATGGAGACTGATAGTGGGTTGAAGATACCACCTAGGCCACCAGCGCATCATATAGAAAGTATGAGGCATAATTATGAAATTATCTATTTTATTTGCCTCTTGTACTTAATAGTTATAGGTATAATTTCACATAATTATCTAGTAAAATTTTCTTGTTCACATAAAGTCAGAACTAAAATAAAAAAATAAGAACTCGGTTTAATTAATTTGATTTAGTATTATTTGAAAATTTCAAATCACCTGATATATGTTATTGTTCATTTATAAAGTATTACTATTGTTTTCAAAGGTTTCTAAATGTTGAAGTTGTTCTAGTACTTCCACCACGTGGTTTGCATCAGGTCTTGATTTGGGATCTACATAGGGACATTTAATTGTGAGGGAAAAAGATCTTGCCTCTTAGTGAAAGATATGTGTATTGGCCTCGAATGTATGTGTCATTCACGTCCAAAATTTTAGACTCAACTAGGTTGGAACTCGGTTTACCTAATTTAAATATGAGATTGGATTTTTAGTTTTAAATGTAGTTAATTTAAATGCAGGGATTGCGTATTTTATGTTATATGCTTCTTATATTTGTCTCAAAAGTATAATTTTGTATACAATTCAGGGAAAGGTGAAGCAAAAGTTGGGACCACTCTTTGTGATTCAAAGGATGGAGACATGAGTCTCATAACTAATTTTGAATCAGATAAGTCAGCAACAGAATTCTCTTATAACAAAAAATATGGGCTCAAAGATGGTCATGTTATTATGCTTGGAGTTGATCCTTTGAGCAACTCAGCAGTCATGGAAGCTTTGCATGCTTATCCTGGAGACAGGTAGAGTAAATCCCATATATGGCATAATTCTTAAAGAGTGAAAGATATCCCCATATTTAATAAGTTATCAGTAAAACTAATAAATTACTAAGCTTGCTAATCATTGAGTATTAGTTTTTTTCATTGTTGTGACTTTAGAAACAAAATATTAATCTTTATTTTGCACATAATTATTCAAATGTAACATAAAAATGAAAGATACACTTTATAAAATAATGAGATTTTAATACTGATATTTAATGAAACTATTGAACTCTTTAGGCCAATTCTAAGTATGTTTTATTAGTTTTGAAAGTTCATATTTCTGTTGACATACATATTTGTAAATCTATTAATTACATCCAATCAATTTAAATTCATTAAGCACTACTTTATTGCAACAATAGACATGTTTGGCTTCTTAAAATCCTGATATAAGCATGGTTGTAATTTAGGTTGTTCAATGTTTTTTGTAAGATGCTTTAGAGTAATGCATGTTTTATTGATTTTGGTTGAGGTATGAGAGTGGGAAACTACTGGGTTAGTGACAATTCTCTACTGCATGACTTTATTTGTACCTATATGTATTGATATAAGTACTAATATAGTTGTCCCTATTTCTCAGTATAGATTTTTGCCGCGAGAAGACCCGTGCTAGCAGCAACGTGAATCATCTAATGACACTGTATAATGCATATAAGAAAAAAAATGTTTTATCATATCATGTAGAATTGTGTGCAAGTCTATTATATAGTTTGACTTATACTCAAGTACTTGATGCAAGATGATGTAATAGTATTAGCTGATTATATTTGGGTTGTATTGACATATGTTTTCTTAGATTTTCTATCAAGCAAATTTGAAATGTAAATTATGTTTTGGTATAATTTTTTATGGTATATGAAAAAATCAAACATGATATTGAAATCTGGAATACCAAAAAGTTTTGCACATAAGTGTTGCCAATATAATGTGAAAATATTACAATAGAAACTAAAGTATTGCTGAAAAATGTTGCTGATAAAATTAAAAAGCATTGCAATAGGGATAAAATATTGCAGCTAAATGTTGCTAAATGTTGCAATAAATTTGTCATTGAACAATTTTACATCAATAAATGTTACAAAAATGTGTTGTAATAGTTTATTGTAATATTGGAAAAGTGTTACAAAAATAAGGAAATGTGTTACAACAAAACGTGTATTGTAATACTTTTAAAACTGCTGCAATAAGTGCAAAAACGTTGTTATAGGGGTCTATTACAACGGCAGCAAATGCAACACTAAATTTTAGCAAAAATGTTACAAAAACCTCTATTGTAACACATTTGGGGTCTTATACTACACTTTTTTGGGGTTTCAATGGCCCATATATGGTGTAGGATCTGATGACCCTTGTATGCGTGTTGTCCGATTTCAGATAGATTAAATTTGATGGCCCTGGTTTAGTCTTCTCTTTCCAGTTCTCTCTAGCTAATATTTTTTTTCTATTTTTTTATTATTGGCAATAGCCATGCTTAATTATATATATATATATATATATATATATATTGTGTAGAGAATTATATTGTTAACTAAATCAGAAAATTAAATAATAATTATAACCTTAAAACTTACATTTTAACCAGTGATAGTATTTATTGAATGAAATTAAAAATGTAGTGTAAATAATTAGGGATATATATTGGTATAAGTGTATTTTAATAATATTTATATATTTCTATTTGGAGTCCAAGTTTGACATCCACCACCATGTAATGGAACCTAGTTAAATTTTTGTTAATATGTAGAAAAACAGTTAAATCTTATATCTATATAAAGGAAAATCTCTCATGTATGACGTGGCGGTCCTCAGCATCCCCAAACCAAATTCACTCATTTCAGGATTTTCCTCAAATTAATTGATTTTAGAGTTTTTTATATCTTAAATCCAGTCGGTTTCAAACTGCTGGCTTTCCATCTCCTATTCTCCCCCACTAAATCAGTTTTGGTCTTTACGCCTTCAAATTCTTTATTTATGTAATTGCGGAAACAAAAGCTAGGGCACGAGCAGAGAGGGGAAAATTTCCAGTTTCGGACAATCAGGTTTGATTTCGCTCAATTTCAATTGACATTTGGAGAGCCGTGTACTTAACTTGTATTTGTATTATGTATGTTATGTATATGCTTCGATTTTTTGTCCTCGAAATTATTGAGTTATGCTGTTGGATTCAATTCAAAAATGGATTGCAGCTCCCTTTATGTTGGTTCTACAAAGGTATATATGTTTGGTTAATACTTTTTTGACTTTTTTCCACAAGTATGACCAAAATCTGCCTCTTGGCACTCCTGAAAATATGACCAAGTTTTTTGCTCTGCTGTCTCGTATCCAAAGGCTTGAGGTGCAAAGTTTCTTTTTGAAGCTAATGAATTCAAATTTTTTTATTAGGATAGGTTTTGGACATTTCATTTTGAATTATTGGTAATACAGAATGCTGATGTATCATTCAAAGCGAAATTCAAGATCTAACCAAATTGATCTTGCAGTCTTCAGAAATAACACACTCCTGGCGATACGTTCATCAAGATTAAACAATAACCAGGATATTACCAAATCGTTACATCGCTCCCATAACTTGTAATCAGCATGTGTCACATCTGGAGTTTCAATTGTACCGTTAACGAATCCTAGCTTATTTTTAGCAGATAACGTAAGCATCATGCTTCGTTTCCAATTATTGAAACCCTCACCATTGAATTTAACGGAAACTAATTGATTCGAGCTTGAATTTGACGGATGTATGAAGTAAACATTTGAAGGATCTTGTGTAATACGAGTAGACATTATAACAAACAAATTGAAGACAATCAACAATATCTATAGAGAATGATGAAATCGAAGTGTTTAACTATGTATTTTCACATGAAATTTGCATAAATTGCAGAAAACAGAAGAGTTTCAGTAAACGAGATCAGAAAACACCTGAATCTCAAGAAAATTGACTAAAATTTGCGATTGCGATATAAATTTAGCAAAGTTGAGCCATCTCAATGCGTGAATTTGCGGAATGTTGATCAATCATGCTTTGATACCATGATAGTTTCTGTATCTTAGATCGATTTCTCATCAATGTGTATTGTGTATTAAGAAGGAAATGATATTATCTAACTTTACATGTTTGTTGTGTACAAGATGAACAAGAATAAAAATTAACTAACTAACTAACTGACTGCTTCTCTCTGATCTAATATATATATAAGCATTGGAATGTTTAGTTTGTTATGACAATTGGTAGTTTTAGAATGACAGCTGGATAGTATTGTCTTGAATGACACATCAGCATTCTGTATTACCAATATAATGTAATATGGTTGCGTACAAGAGTAATTTACGTTTTAAACATAATTGAACACAAAGATTCTACTATACATTATGATTATGTGGTTTCTAGGTGAAGACTTTATATCTGGGTTCTCTAGGTTCTGCTTCGAAGTTCACCTAACTTGCAAAAATTCTACTATACATTATGATTATGTGGTTTCTTGGTGAAGACTTTATATTTGGGTTCTCTAGGTTCTGCTTCGAAGTTCACCTAACTTGCAAGAAGTTGAGATTTTAGTGAGTTGTTCCTTCTCATGTATATCAGTAAATTCATGATCGTCAAGTTTATATTCTGTTTATCTTTAGCTAACAGTTGTCTCTGGAAGGTTTAGTGGAGGTTAACTGTTTTCTTTAATTTACTTGATCCAGGCACGGCCAGATGAACAAGCTACAGAGGGAATAGATGCACGCATCTCGGAAGAAGAGTACTTTCATAACTGCCAATTTAACCCACTTCAACTTGTGAAAATAGTTGGAATTTCTTGTGCTAGGCAGGAGCTGAATTTTATCAATTTTCTGCTCACAAATTCACTTGTGATGGAGAAGATGACCATCAAACCTGTTTCAGCGAATGGTGAATGCGAGCTGCTAAAAGAATTGCTGCGTTTCAGAAGAGCTTCAGTACTTGCTGAAATCATTTACCTTGACCCATAAAAGTGTCCAGTAAGTTATTTATTTGTAATGAGAGTAAAAATACATTAAACATTTTTGTATATATCACTTTATTTGTGCTTGGTGACATTTAGTAGTGAACTTATAGCTGTAATTTTTCTGCGGAAAACATGGGAGTAGTACAAACTCTTTCCATTCCAGGAATTTTATAATAATGGGCTTCATGATGTGGATGGATTGAAGCACTGTGCACTTATTCAGCATTGCTATCACAATTTCCTCTCTTTGATAGCCAATAAGTGTTCTGCAAGGGTTTGAGAAAGGTACAACTTTTTATTGTGTTTGTTGTATATCAGTTGTAGCATGTAGATTATTTTGTTAAACCGAACTGAATTAGTGAAATAAAAGATGGTTCCGGACACGGTGGAGTAGTATGGTAACTTGATATATTTTAAAGTTCTTACACTTATGTATATAATGCATTATCCACTTTCCCGGAAGCATGTGTTATAGCCGCGTGCTAGAAAAAACAGAGGATGTTACACGATCTGCATAAACAGTCATATTCATGTCATTTGTCTTGGAGCGTCTATCAAATCTATTGCTATCTAACCGCCTTAAATCGACATCTTTAACTCCAATATTATTACAAGTTATGTATAAATCACAACTGTATTTTTAAATTAAAAAAAAATAGTGATATAATAAAATTTGATCAAGAGAATTGGTGGTATGCTAATTAAGCTGAAATATAAAGGCTTGATCATTTTCAATTAATGATGTAAAAGTTGAAAGGTTTAAATCTTTTGGTTACATGCTTCGGTTGAAATTTTGTAAAGTATCAAAATTTCAGTTATATAAATAGGTGCATAAGTTTTTACTTCCACCCCAAGGGCAAAATTTTATTCTCAATGTTTCTAATTTAAAACCCTCCCATAGTTCCCTTTAATTAGTTTTAGCAGTTGCATCATAGCATGTCAAATTGATAAATAAGTTTCTCAGTGTGAAGTTTATTTTCCTAGCTATTTCGATATCAAAATCTAAAATTGCAGGCTTGGTCTCAACTATCTATTTTTATTTGCAGGTTCATGTAAAGCAAGAGGGAGGCACATCAGGTTTCCACAATGCAAGAAAGAAGGGGAACTTCACCATAGTTTTTAAATGTGCCAATCAGTATTTGTACCATAACAGCCTGCAGGTCATGTTCTATACGGTAGAACATTATATTTATAAACAACATTATGTTTCTTTATGGTAGAAGAAATCGAAGTACAAAACAAGAATTTTCTTTATAGGTTTATCTATTCCTTTTGATATTTCATATTTGGATTTAGTTCCGGACTCTAAGAAAACTAATTCGTGGATTTATATAATGCTAAAAAACTGGTCATTCCGTATACACCCACTTCATGAATTTGGCCTGGGATTTCAAGGTGGTTTTATCTATTCATTTTGATATCATATATTTGGATTTAGTTCCAGTTCTAAAAAAATAATTTCGTGAATTTACATAATACTAAAAAACCGGTCATTTTGTAGACTTTCATCTTGTGAAATTGGTCTGGATTTTAAAAGAGGTGGCTTGTGGCCACTAATGCATGTAGTGAAGTATAGTATGCTGGTGTTTTGCATATCTTATATTATACATGTTAATAATGCATGTGTGGTGCACTTACCGGGTACATAGATCACATATCGCCAAAAAATGATCAATTAATTAAATGAAATTGTACATGCTAAAGGAGATTTTGTATGCTCATAAGAAGTGTAAGATGTATGCATATAGACGATACAGTACATCAGGAACTCCTGGAAGGCCTGTACAAAATCTGGATATTTATTTAAATTTGCCAACTATGGTTAGGCTCTTTCAATATATTTATGTAAATGACTGGATATTTTTCCCAACACATCCTATGGTTCAGTATATTTAACAAATTGTATCTTTAGTTCATTGTTTTCAAGTGTAACCGTTGAACTGCATTTTCAGTTGCTTTCATCGTTGATAGCTTTGATCCATCCTCCTAAAACCCTTCATTCATCATCTGCCCAGTTACATTGTAGTAAAGCTGAAAAGAAAGGAGTAGAAAGAGTCCAAATTTTTGTGGATATTGTTGTTGGAGTATCTTAGGAGAATGCATGATTTTAATGAACTTTATAGTGTTTGTCAATTCACTTTATGCTGGCGGATACTGAATATACACTTATCTAAAAGATTTGTATCAAGAAAATTATATCTTATTTGTTCTCCTTCCATTTTTTTATGTTAATCATGTATTACTATGTTATTTTCTAGCTATCTTTTAAAGGCTCACTAAATGTGTTGTTAATTTATAGAATTAACTATAAGCCTGAGATTCTGAAAACGTAATACTAAGATTATAAAAATTAAAAAAATAGTTCACTTCAGAGTAAATAGTTTCATCACTAATATTTTATTTCACCATGTTAAATGTTAATATAGCCAATTTAAAATTCTTTAATTAGAAGTAGAAGGTTTAAAACACAAAAAAAAAAGTTAAAACCTCATTACTTTCTTGGTAAAAATTAGAATATAATATGAATTGACTATTCCAAGAACAAAAGCACAATATGAGATTTATAATTTAGTTAGATGCAATAAGGGCATGATCATAGAAAAAAATTAGTTTGATAAAAAGTAGGATCAGTAACGTGTTGCTAAGTTTATTTCATAAAGATGAAAAATAACATTTTGCTAGTACTGGCAAAATATTTAAGATATTTTTTCATACCCAAGTACCATTAGTCTTAATAGATCATAAAAGTCAACTAAAATTATTTTTATTCATTTGTTTTCCGTGACCGTAGCAAATTAATACAATTTTACATTATTTTGTTTGAAAATTAATTTTGACGGGTACTATGTTTCTAATCTTAAAAACAAAGTAGAATTTATATAATTCTGTCTTTACTAGATTTTTAGAATATTCTCGAATTATCATACAATTTTTTGGTTAATACAAAGGAGGTGCATGTTTTCACATATTTGTTTTTGCGTCTCTTAAAACATGTATTAAAAGGAGAATACGTGATTTCATAGATATAGCCTTATAGGTTACTAGATTTATTTAGGGGTCTCGAATATATGGCTATTCTTAGATTTATTTCACACATATTACTACATTGATTGTAATTTTATTGTACAAAGATTTTTTTTTAATCGTAGGTAACCCACAGCCGCTACCATTCGGGTGCGCACCGGATAAATCCTACGGGCTCACGCAATAATCTGCAAACCACGTGAACCAAGGTAAACCGCATTTAAGCGACATGCTCTGACTCAGGATGCATAATCATAAATTCTCCTCCCGTGGTGTCCACTTAAATTTTTCGATATATGAAAAGAGAATTTATAAAATATTTAACAATTATTACAGGAGATATAAATAAAAATAAATATTTTGACAAATTTGAACTTCAACTATTATTATATCATCAAAAAAATTATTATAACGTGTTTTTATAACCGCGCGAAGCGCAGTTTTTTCACCTAGTTTATGTTAATATGTCATGCTCCTTAAGTACTTATATCATGCCGGGGTCATGTATCATGAAGAAGAGGAATACAATGTTAAATATTGCATATATAATTTTTTTTGTTATGTTTGTATTATTTTACTATGTATATCAATATGATATATATATATATAATTAATTCGGCTTTATAGGTGCAATCTTGGAAAAGGCCTAGGTTTTGGAAATGGAACCAGATAATGATTTGAACAACTAGATATGACTTCCAAGATCCAGCAGATAATGATTTGTATTCAACTAGAAATGCATTTTCCAAATCGTATGTGGCATCATCAAGATGTAATTTACGATCATCTAATTTGCAGAGGGTCTTCTTTGTTACAAGTCCCTAAGAAACAAATTCATATTCCACAAACTGAAGTAGAAAATCAAGATGTTTAATATTTGTTTTAATTCAAGACATAATCCTAAAGACAAATTCATGTATTTCTATTATTTCTTAGTTTGGTTATGTTTGTACTTCGAATATATCAAGTTTGTGGTTAAAGTATTAACTGGTAAAATTTGAATCAAATGCATCAGTTTTTATTTTCTTGTATTTCTATTTTTATATCATTTCCATGTATTTCTGTTTTGTTAATGTTGCATCAATATTTAAAGTGTTCATGTATAAATATTGCATTTGTTTAAATATGCTCGCATCTGTTTATATGAATATTGCATCTGTTTCTAATTTTTATATCATTTTCATGTATTTTTATTTTTTTATTAATATTGTATCTATTTAAATGTGCTCACATCTGTTTATGAATATTGGAACTCTTTCTAATTTTTATATCATTTTCACGTATTTTTATTTTTATATTAATATTACATCTGTTTAAATGTGCTCATATCTATTTATGAATATTACATCTGTTTCTATTTTTTATATCATTTTCATGTATTCGGCTTATTCTAATAATCTTATTTCCATTTTATGTAGGATGGAAGAAAAACGTGTAACTTTAAATCTGCACAATGACAGAATTCTCAAAAAGACTACTTATCACGGTGGACAGAGCTTTATAGCTAATAGACTGGATACTGCAGAATTCTCAATTAACATGCTTATGGAATGTCAAGGATTATATGAAGTTGACAGAAATTGGAGGGGTGTACACCAAAGCTGTTTATGGTTGAAAATTGCTGACACGCGATAAAGAATTGCTGGATCTTGTAAATGAAACTAAGCAGGATCATTCATTTTATGTTGACACTATTATTGACAAAGAAGTGGAGCCCTCAGTTCAGAATTCAGATGCAGCCATGGGTAATTATACGACCGAGGAAGAACCTAATTCAAGGTAAACATATTTGAGATGAGAAATATCATTGTTGTCGATTGTATGTATATATATGGAGCCTATGTAAAATGAAGGAACTGTTCAATCTTCTTTCACGGGGTCAACCAAGGAACAAGTGAAGCGTAAATTTGTGACTTCACACCAGCTTCAACAGGAACAACAAAAAAAGAAGAACAAGCAGAAGTCACCTGAGCTACCCAGGAGGATTTTATCACCACGAAAGTGTAATATGCCAGTTGCGGAGACTCTAGGAATTGAAGAAGGAACTGTTAATGCAAAAGGAACAGCGAGAAGGAATTTGAATTTATAGGGAGCAAGATAAATGGCAAAAGTACAAGGAAGAATGACATTGCTGTTAAGGTGATCATTTTACTAATTTTGCAATAAATTTACCTAAGCCCCTATATAGTTAAACTAGCATGAATGTAAATTTGGTGTAATGTATAAATAAAAAACAAGGATAATTAATTATGTATTGGAACTATTACAATGTGTTGCAGTTACCGGAACAGTCGTCGCAAGTAGTGAATAAGTATGAGCTACTTAAAATCAAACGTGTGCAAGAAAATAGGGCAAAATTTGATGAACTTGGGTTAGGTAAATATATGACTAATTCAACACCACCTACAGTGCAGAAATTCTAGGGGAAGGAGAAAGACAAAGAGGTTTCTGATGAATATGTCTTGGAAAACGAGAGCAAAAGTGATAATGATGATTCACCAAAGGTTTACGCATCTGCCCTAACTAATTTAAGTATGAGACTGTAATTTCTGGTAAAATTCACTTAATTGACTTAATTAAGTCAATTTTTTGAATATTAACAATTTAATACTTCATTTAGTCTTCTTGTTTCGGTCTCGGTTAGGATTTACTTAATATATACTTAATTCACTTAATTGAAATTTAATAATTTATTTGAAATAACACATCTAGATAGTGAGTGTCGACATAAGTACTTCTAAATAATTATGTTTTTTTCATAATTATTCTTAATAATCAAGAAAATGAGTATTGTGATTATAATCCACATAATGTCTAATTTTTCACTTTTTCTGTTTACTCATTATTTTGATTTATACTATTTATGCTTAAATTTTTACTTCATATATTTGTTGCATATATATATATAGAAAGAGGGAGAGAAAAAGAGAGAGAGAATTAAGTCTGTGAAGGAAAAAAAACACTACCACCTGGTCCCAGAACTCGTTCTCGAGCCACTACAACCACTACTACGAATACGGAAGCAAAGAGTTCATCTACTCGAAAACTTATAAATCCAACTTGTAGTAAACTGTTGAAACAATGTGGCAATTTTCAAAGTGGATCAGCTGCCACTTGTATAGCACTGCGGGAACGTCAGATGCAGAATCTTGAAGTCGATCCAATGATAGATAATGTTGGTGAGTCAAGTTTACAAAATGCCCAGTAAGTTGTTGAAAAAGTAATGAATATGACATATGAGTATGTACTTGTAAGATTATTAACAATAATATAGCAAATAGGACCCTCAAATTTTTATGATATTATTCATATGTGGCCAGGTCCTAAAAAACTTCGATAATGGACAAAAAATGTTGAAATTTCATGGTAGGAGTACTAATGAAAAGCCAGTCATTAAATTCAGTAAACGGGGTCAGCCAATTGGAGAAAGGAAGATTAGATCTGACTTGAGTAATTTTCTGGGGACGCTAGTCAAGGATCATGTGTCGCTTACTCATGTTAACTGGCATGTTGTTCCACAGGAATTGAAGAAGAATATGGTGCAATATACTCTGGTAACCTCTTTTACCAATTAGCCTGAAATTTCAGACTTGTACTACATGTGCATTGAGATAATGCAAAGTTTGTGTTTGGCATATTATAGGATAGGTATGATATTCCTGCACATGGGGAAAAGTATTTAAACAAGACACTTAATACTCTTTGGAGAGTGCACAAGTCACGTGTCAAAAAGGCACATTATACAAAATATGACAGCAACGAGAAAAGGATTCAAAACATGTCGCATGAAATTCCACTTGAAGATTTTAAGGATTTGTTGAAGTATTGGGCAAACAAATAATTTCAGGTCAACGCATTTAGCTTCATCTGTTTGGCATCCAATACCAATTTGAGTTGAGATTCGAGATTTTTTTTTATTTGTAACAGGTACTTGTAGTGGAAAATGCAGCCCGTCGTAATTCCTATACTGACCCCCCACACTTGGTCGTAAAACTCTTGCTGAAATTAAAGAGAAACTGGTATGACATTATTTTAATTCTGAAAGTGAAATTGTTCGATTTAGGTATAATTGCAAAACCAATATAGTCTCATAATTGGTCAGATTATTAATCAGATTAATAATTAATCAGATTATTATTAAAATTAGTTGCTCTAATTATAATTAGTCAGATTGATATTTTCTTGGCCCATATATCATTATTGTTTATATTTTTTTCACATTTATGATAATGTATTCCTTATTTGTCATAGTATTTTTGGTACATGTCATAAAAACAAAGACTCAAATCAGGCCTCCACATCACAAGCTAAAGTCTATTTCAAAAGTCGCAAGCACAAGAAAGGGCGCAAATATATATAAGACAAACAAGGTTGCAATTCAGAAAAGAATTGTAATTATATTTAGTTGTAAATAATGAACCTGAGTTTGTTTTACCTTTAACAAATTTAAGTAAATTTCTCTCATAGTCCACTAAATAATTGTAGTTATATTTAGTTGTAAATAATAATCCTTAGTTTGTCCTTTAACAAATTTATGTAAATTTGTCTTATAGGATTTCATTGACGAGATGCCGAAAGAAGGAATTGATGCCGACGCGATGGTTTCCAGTGGCAAACATGGACGAGATTGGTTGGTGGGAAGGCAAGGTACAGTATTTGCCTCAGAAAATAATCCATCTATTCCCGGACCTACCGTTGATGAGTTGACCGCAAAGATATCTCGAAATCTGGAGAGTGAAATGGAAGCCAAGGTAAAGAGAAAAGTCCAGGAGAACATAGCTTGGATGCTAAAAAAAACTAGCAGAGGCGAATCTTGGTATGGAGTGTGATATTGGAGACTTTTGCACTATCATCTCAAGCAATCAAGAAGATAATGGCACTCCAATAACCCCCATCACTCAAGCAGGCGCCAGTTCTTAAATAAGCCAGTTATTAAATATGTTATCAAGTTTCATGTTTATCGTGTACTTTATTACTTTTGTACTCTCCTACCTTGGTATTTAGAAACTTGTTGGTGTAGTAGTTTTGTCGTACTTGTTGGTGTTGAAGAGATGAGACCATCCTGCCTTGGTGTTCAGAATTAATTATGTAGTAAATTTGTCGCCGTTGTTGGCATTGGGATGAGATTAATTATAGTACTTTGGTTATCGTTGGCGTTGGGGATGGTTTGGAGAATTTACTGTTATCTAGTAGTTTGGTTTACAGAGTTGAGACTCTTAAGTATACAACTTTGATGTTTGCTGATTATGGATTGTTCTCAAAACAGACCATATATTTCAAAAATGTTAAAATTAACGGTTATATTTGCTTGTTTTAGTGTAATATTTGTTTACATATAATGTTGCATTACATATGTTACTAATGTTACAATAAATAAAAAGACTGTTACAATACACATCTTCCAGTGTGGCCTAACTAAAAAAAACTGGTGTTACAATAGATAAAATAGGTTGTTACAATAGGCAATGTGGGACCCACAGGTGGGCCCCCCGGGGATCTCATTGTGGGGTCACGTGGCCCCACATGGAGTACCACTTATGCAATCTTAATCAAGCTAATGTATCACTCATTTTGCGTTATATTTGGACCTTTTAGTGTTACAGTAATTGGCTATTGTAACATTTTTTTCTCTGTTATAATAGATCACTGAAGTGTTACATTTGGGCATCTATTGTAATGCTCGTAAACGTAACGGCCCTTAATGTTAAAATAGATTTAATATAATATTTTTTGGGTCTATTGTAACACCATTTATGCATTACAATAACCCACTTATGACGTAGTGTATACTCTATACTTGGACATTCAAATGGGAACCTAGATTGAATATTAAATAGAAATTCAAACGGCAACCTAGATTGAATCTTGAATAGACTTAAAGGGAAATTGACTCGTAACCTTAATAAGAATAATGTTAAATATCGAGTTGGACGCGTATATTATTTTGTTCATTAAAATTTTGAAGGGGTATTATTTGGATTATTTAAGTAATATAAATATCAAGTTGATATCTATATATATATATATATATATATATATATATATATCGAGAAAGCAAATATTATTGTTTATTGAGTTTTACACGTATTTCTTTAACTTAGTTTCGCAAAGTGAAAAAAATATGAATTCTAATATTTTAGATAATATATTGAGATTTAAAAAAAGTTGTTTACTATCTATTTTAGATTTTATAATTATTAATCTTGCGTAATTAAAAAAATATAATAAATATTTAAAAAAATCTAAATATATTATCAAAAAACTAAAATTCACAACATTTAATATGATTATGGGGGCTTTGTAAAAAATGTGAAAAACTCGACAAAAGTTAATATTTACTTTCTCAGTACATATTTAGAGATATATATTTGATATTTGTATGAGTTTATTGATCGAAGTAATACCTCGTTAAGATTGGTGAAAGTAGGGGTTTATGACCTTCACTTCATTGAATAATTAGATATTTAACCCAAGATTAGTGCAGATAGTGATCTATGTCATTCATCGAACAAATTGAAATTTAACCCAAAGATATAATATTAAATTAAAAATAATTAATATGATTATATGATATTAAATTATAATTTATGAAATGCACGGATTCTAAGATTATATAGATATAATATTTTTTTTAAAATTACTTTTTTTATTTTTAAACATTATTAATAATTTTGTTATACGAATATTATTTTTTAATACGATATTAAGTATGTTTTTCCTTATAATAAACAATAAAAAAAATGTTATTTAATATAATTGTGCAATTAAAAAAATCGTTCCCCATAATTTAGCGAGCATATTGAAGCCCAGTGGAGCAGCTTTTACCAAATCCCAGTGGAGCGGAAACCAGAGGAATCTGCAAACTCGACGGAGTGCATTTTATGGCCATTGCTCTAAAAACAAGCAGGGACGGACGCAGACTCATCACAGGCAAGAAGAAATTTTAAGAACATACAAAGTATTACTGTCAAGCTGCTGAAAAAATGGGGTATTTGCAGCAGGTCTTGAGGGAAATGAAGCAGGCTAATGACAACAAAGTAAATCAAGACGTACAAATTTGTTCAATCATAAAAAAAATGATATATTTGGTACTCATACATGTTTGCGACATATTTGATACATGACCAAAATGTTTGAAATAGCGTGAGCACGTAAATTTGAAGTCCAAGGCCAAGTTTATCATCAAATTTCTATGTTTAGAAAACTAGGAGGTTCTTTACAAACAAAACTTGTATTGCATGCAAAGTTGAAGGTGATGTATAATGTATTATATAAACGAAAGGAAGGATGAAGTTTGTAGGAAGTTATAGGTAGGCTACTTGTTATTTTCATACCAAACTCTACACACTTTCAACTCATTGGAGGAGATAGAACAATACTTATTTTTGAATTTTAGGAAAATTTATATATTTTGGTAATAATAAAATTAGAGTAGTAGTTGAACAGATAAACACAAATAGATTATACGACTTCAAGTGTACACCTACACCATTGTTCTTCAAAATTTCCGTATAGTTTCCAGATTCTTGATACTATTAAAATTTATGTCGAATCAGATTTTCATCCCATAATTTTCACTGAAAACCGGTTGTAACTTGTGAAGCTTAATATAGGCGGATATCTAGGCACTTTGTTCACTAAACCGATGACTATACTGAATCTACTAGATAGTTAAAAAAACTGCTGCTGCTACCAGAATAATCAATCATAAGTTTTGAGTAAATTTCAATCAAACATTCAAATTTATAGAGTCGCGAAATCAAATAGAAGCACAAGAAGCTCATATGTTTATATATTCAATTTCATAAGTGATACACCATGGAAAAGAAACCAAAATCCCGACATTTATACTGCTGTTTATACAGATTGCATTCCTTGTTTCTTATTAGACGAACACACAAATATGTAAACATAGCGAACACAATATCTTGAGCATATACACTCCACTTCCTGATCACTTACATGTACTACCTTTGTCCGCGAAATTTAGTACCATCTCCGGTCCTGGTGAAGAATGGCTCCTCTTACCGGACAAAGTGAGTACAAAATTTAAAACAACCAGTGTTTAACTTATTCAATCTAAGACCTACGAAAAAATCTCAACTTTTTGAGACATTTCACTAGACATCTCATTTTAAAGATGCCTGATATATGGTACTTGAAGAAGGCAAAATTCAGCTCCTGCTCTGGCTGTTATTGTGCCTTGACAACATAACTTTCCCACTATAAGAAAATGATCTTTTAATTGAAGATGGTTCATTCTGCTCAGACTTTTCTGATGAAGAACTGGCCACCAATTTTCCCTGATTACCATCAACAACACTCTTTAAAACAACCCTTATTTCACCAGATTTTATTGATGAAAAATCCATAGAAACTGATCTTCTTGTTGGTTGAATCACTTCATTCACCTCCAACTGATCAAGATTTCCCAATTCACCCTTTCTTTCGCTTTCAGCTCGCGGTTCGCCTTCTAGCCTTAAGCATCCCCTGAATTCCAATTCCCCTGTTTCACTTTCACTTCCATTGTCACGCAAACCTCCAACTTGATCATCCTCCAACACATTAGCCTCATCAATCCTCTGTTCTTGAACAGGCAAAACCGCAACATTACTCACAATTCCAGCGCGACAAAGCGGACAATTAGTATGTGATCTAAGCCAAGTATCAATACAAGGAATATGAAAAGCATGATTACATTTAGGCAGCAATCTAAGAGTCTCATTTTCTTGAAACTCACTCAAACAAACAGAGCACTCTGTTCCTTCAACTAAACCTTCACCTTTCTTATACTTACAAATTGTAATAGCACTGATCACAGATGGCTGTAATCCAATAGTTCTTATATACCAAATAGGATGATCCAACATAAACCCATGATCCTCATCAAGAAAATCTTGATGAGTATCCTCTGTTTGCACCCTAGTCTCTCTTCTCAATATTCTTGATCTTGCTCTGTTTCTATATGCTCTGTAACACTTGTACAACACAAAACACAAAAATATTGCAAAAAATGTGACAAGGGTGATGATAAATATTAAAAACCTTGTTGAAATCTGCAGCTGGTGGTGACTGAGTGATTCTTGTGGTGGAGGTGGTGGTGGCAATGATAAAACATCTATATCTGGTAAAGATATCTTGCAAGATAAATTACAAACATTGAAACAGTAAGGGGGGCAGCCGCCATTAGGGTTTAATATAGCATCACAATATGGTTGACATAGTTGTGTTTTGGGCACAAAGAATGGATCTTGGAAGAGTTTTCTATGAGATGAAGCCATAGATTAGTAGAGAAAATTAGGAGAAAACATGAAAACAGAGTAGATGATGATTTTTGTATGAGAAATGTGGAATGAATGAGTTGAGGAAGGTGAGATGTTAAAGTTTGGTTTTGCTTAGAATAATGGTGATCATAAAGAGCTTTTGACTTTTACACTCCTTTTATTTAATCCAAAACACTTATTTATAATTTTTAGCATAAATTTGAAGGTGCATGAAATACACCAATAGTTTCATATAATTTTTTCAAATTTTACATTTTTAAATAAATTAATGTTTAAATTTTTACATATCGTATTTTTTATAAATATTTTTAAAAAATAGTAAAATTGTAAAAATATTTTGAAAAATTTGTGTTTTTGTAATTTTTTAGAAAAATTATAGTATTTTTGTAAAAAAAATTGAACTTGGTGTGTTTTTTTAAAAATACAATCTTTTATTATAATTAAAAATATATGAAAATAATACTGTATTTTGAAAAGGAGAAAATACCGGATTTGAGAATCACTTACAAGGCGGCTATGCATAGATTGCAGGTATTAGTTGGCAAGTGGAGTTATCTTTATTTAATGAGAATCCTATTCTTGCTAGCGACACTGTAGTATAATCTGCCGACTTGGATATGTTTAGCAAGTTGACTTAGATTAGAATACACTCAGATTTTTGATTTGATTTGGTCCATTCGTTTGGAGTGATGACATTATTAATCTTGGTTTATTAAATGATAATAATGCAATTAGATTTTTGGCATATATTATGATTTTAAGCTTTTCTCCAGCTATTATTAGAGATTAGAAAAAGATATTATATTTTTTATCCAGAGATTACGATAAAATTTATTAGGCCTAACTCATTATGAATCAATGACTAAGAACAATCATATAATAATCCACTTGTTTGAAACTACAATCAACTGTTTGGGCCAAGCCCAACCTCCTCTCGTGGTTCTAAAAATCAGCGTTTTTCTCGTAATCGGCCGACTAATCGCTAATCGGAGAGCCGTCATTCTGATAACGTGAAATCACCGGAAAAAACATTTTTCCGGTCAAATAGGTCAAAATTGGTGATAATCGAGTCTAACACCGAAAAAATCGGAGAAGTTGATTGTGTGATTCAACAAAAAATTGAAGAAAGATGTGTGCGTTGAAACAAAAGAAGAAAATATATCGAAACGAAAAACTCAGGCACCAAATTGTCTGAGACGGGGAAGGAAGAAGATAATGAAACAGACCTTAAGGGGTCATTTGATAACCACTTAATGAAACTAGTAGAACTGAACCAGAGGTTTTGCATGATTTAGATCATTTTTTTAATATTTATTAATTACCGGACGAAACAAGAATCTATGAATGAAGCATAAAATTTAGCTGGACGACTGGAGTCCAAAAATATGGCTTAACGAGAAATCAAAAACCTGACTTTTGTAGAAATAGTTTTGGTGTTCCCATTTTCGGCTTAATAACTTTTATTTATATTCAAATTAAGCTAATTACATTATTATAATGTTCAATATATACAACAAAAATTTTGGATTTTCGTATATCGTCTATATTTTTATCGTTAAAAGTTTATAAGAGGGATACAAATTAATATTGTCAAACTAATTTTATAGTTATTTAATATTATATGGCATTATATAAAAATACATTTATATTCATTTTTTAATTACATAATTAGGCACTTGAAATTTTTGTCTAAGATTGTTACTTGAAAAATAATTAGATTATCGTCATTCAGATAATTTAAAAAAGATATCAACAAATTATTTTTAAGCTTTTCATCATGTATTATTAGAAATTAGAAAAAGAATTTATATTTTTTATCCAGAGATTACAATAATAACTCGAATTTTTGAGACCTTGTAAAACGCTTAATTAATAGTAACCCTGACATACGGGAAAAACTTTTTAGCCCACACTATGTTGTGCATGAGAAATTAAGTTTCGGAGTTGATAACATGATTATACCAAATGAGTGTATGTTAACGCTATTAGTTTTCGAAGAAAACAAACTTTAAAAAATGACCGTATTTACGAACCATCGAGGATTACGGGAATCACAATATAATTATGAATTTAAAACCCTACGGATTTATATCTAAGAACGATACTTCTAAACATAAAGAATAAATACGAAAGAATTTACGCCGCGAACCCTTTACGAGAAATCATTACAAAAACGATTAAGCAACCGAACAAACACGTAAACGATTAAATAACGTATCGCACTAACTAACCATGGTAGAAAAGTAACCATGGTTACTTTATCAAATAGTAAGGTAGAGATGTAGGAATCATCATCCAAGGCTAAGAATAGTGAGCTAAAACCTAAAAGGCCAACTAGGTTAGCTTGTAACCCAGGAATGCTAGCTAGAATTGTCCAAAGATTTGCCAACATAAATCTATCCTAGGACATATACTAGAGAATAAACAATCAAACACAAGCAATCTTCCAAGAGAAGCATTCAAGAAGCAACAAACTCTCTCTCTCTCTCTCTCACAAAACACCATGTTGATTTTCAAGAACACCATTGTTAGATATATTTGATAATGTCATGGCTAATATGATTTATGTTTAGTTTTCAGATCTTACTTAAACAGGATAAATCAGTACTTACTGGAAGTCAGGACTTAAGGATATCAGTACTTATATTATCAGGAGATAATCATCAGAAGATGGATATCAGAACTTAAGTACTGAAGGACGTTCAAATAAGGACAATAGCTGATTAAAGGAAAGAAGGTCGAGACAAACATAAGAAGCGATATGCATGAAGAAGGAATTCTATGAAGAATAGAATACTTGGAAGAAAAGATATCTGATTGATATATTTTAGGAAGCAGAATTATATTCTATATCAATTAGCGATTATCTTGTAACTGTGTAGTATATAAACACAGACATAGGGTCTACACTAAAAGTATTATCATATTCGAGAAGATTATTCATTGTAACCCTAGCAGCTCTCGTGATATTTGTTCATCACTGAGAGTGTTAGGTCCCAATATGTTTGTAGAAGGGGGGTTGTATACAAACTATACCGTTTAATCGAATAAAATGCGGAATAAAAAGGTGAAACAAAATTCAAGTTAAATAAAACTTTTATTAAACTTGAAAGGTGTTACAACAACGGTATCTGTTACAAGGGATTAATCTCAAATCAATTATTACAAATCTAGAATAAATTCGACATGAACTTTTTCTATTTTTGCAATAATTAGAATCAAATGCTAAATGCGATTTGAGATTAAGTTCTAGGGATTTTGATCCACTAGATTGTTACACAAGAACAAGATAAATAATTCTAGTGGTTTGGATTTTAACTTTACAATCTAGAATTTTGATCTTGAATAAAGCAGATGAAAAATGAAATGTTTTTACTTTTGTTTCTGCTGTGTTCTTGACTTGTGTGTTCTGTTGAAAAATGATCTGCTTTCTGTTGTTTAAGTAAACAAAACAATCCAGTTGAATCAGCAAGACTTTCGGCAAGACAATCAAATGAACTGGCATGACAATCCATTTGAACTGGTAGGACTTTCGGTGAGACTATCCTTTTGAACTAGCAAGACAATCCCAATAGCTAGCAAGACAATCAGAATGAACTAGCAAGACTTTCGGTATGACTATCAATTGTCATACCGATTGTCATAGTAGTTCAAATCATATCGTCTTACTGAATTATTAATAAATTTTAATCTAATAAAAATTCTGAAAATCCTTAATATTAATTCTGAATTAATTAATCATTTAATTCAATTAATCAATAAATTAATCTTTACAGATATAATTTATTTTCTTAATTAAATTATATGACTTAATTAATTAATAGAGAATTAATACTAATCTTGAGCAGCAACCATTCTTCTGAAAATCTTCTGAAAATTACTGTCAATTATGAATCAATTCCACCACTTCAATGTTGACACTCGATGTACTGTCTGGTTCATGAGTGACTAACTTCCTTGACGTTTCTTCATGTCTTGACTTTGACACTTTGATTTTCTTCAGATTAAATTCTTTTAATTAATGATACTCTGACGAGATCTCTGTCACTTGATTAAATCCACAATCTTGATTTATATCACTGAGGCATGATCAATTTCTTGAACTTCTTCCAGTGAATTAATTCCTCAAGTCTGTAAATGAACCCTGTTTCTGAATCCTCTGACAGATGTTACTCTGTGAGATCTCTTTGACGGTAGATCCACTATTTACTTATTACATTCTTATTTGAGTTGAGTTAAATCCTCGAATATACAAATAGGCTATGACATATGCCTTACAGAGAGGTAACAGTTCCATACTGTAACAGAGTTTATTGTTTCAATAAAGTTTGTTTTCTGTTACTTGAGTTATTAAAATTCGATTTGATTGTACTATACATTGTATTCACCCCCTCTACAGTGTGTGTGTGACCTAACAAGTGGTATCAGAGCCTGTCTGTTAACACACAAACAGTTTAAGATCCAAACACAATCATGTCTGATACAGAAACTCCAACTAAGCCCACCAAAACTGAAGAACCTCCAAAGACACAAATTCAAAGTCGGTATGAGACCATCAGAGTTCCCATATTGAGACCATCTGAATATCCCATATGGAAGGTGAGGATGACCATGTTTTTGGAAGCAACAGATCCAGAATATCTTGATAGAATCAAGGAAGGGCCTCACAAACCAACCAAGCTCGCGGTTGCAGTTGCAGGTGAAGCAACAAAGACTGTACCAAAGGAGAAGAGTGATTACACTGCTGAAGATATCGCATCAATTGCTAAGGATGCTAAGGTACGACACTTACTGCATAGTGCCATTGATAATGTAATGTCAAACATGGTAATAAACTGCAAGACTGCAAAGGAGATATGGGATGCCCTGGAAACAAGGTGTCAGGGAACTGATACCACTATTTACTTATTACATTCTTATTTGAGTTGAGTTAAATCCTCGAATATACAAATAGGCTATGACATATGCCTTAAAATCTCCCCCTATTTGTTTGTTAGACAATAACACACAAATACCTAGATGATAACTCAACTAACAAATAAGAAAAAGATATAAACAGAAATGCAAAGTAAATAGCAGAAAAGTTATGGACTAGATTTAACATTTTCCAGATTCCAAATAGATGTTCCTCTAGACTGAACATATCTTCAAGTAGTTTCATCTTCATTTGTACAACCACATTTCCTGTTGAGAAGCCCATATCTCTCTTGCTTCTCCCCCTATGAGAATCAACTGATTAAAGAAGATCACCTTCGTTTACCACCTCTCCCGTACAATAGAATCCGTAGATAAAAACCAATGGTACTCCCCTTTTAGAAAACAGCTTCTTCCCTTACTAGAAAATCACCTTGTGTTTACCACCTCTCCCGTACAATAGGATCCGTAGTTACAAACAACAATGGTGTGGTGTAGTGTACATGTTGGATCTTTTTCTTACTCCCTGCTATTTCTCCCCCTTAGTTGAGGAATCCTCCAAACTATTACTTAAGCTTTTATCTCCCCCTTAAAGAAGGAATGTATGCCGTCGTCTGAAGGAGTTCTCATATTCACTTGGTTGGAAAAGAAATAACAAGTAGTTTCTCTTTCTTCCTCACTGTGAGTGTGTGATTCTGTTTAGTGTACCTCACATGTGTTTCACTCTTCTCTCCACTCGTGTTTACACTCATTCTCACAAGTGTATCACTCCTCTCATAGCTCCATATTCCAGCTGTACCTGCAAGGAAAATCACCTTAGCCATCCTTAAGGAGGTCACATGTGGTGCAATGGGAGTTCGCAAATCCCCATCCTTGTTAAATTCGTCAAATGAATCTGAGTCATAATCTACAAGTTGCTAGTTTCCCTTTTAGGGTTCCAGATTTGAATTCTAGGAAGGTAAACAATGATCCAACGAATTTAGCATAAAGATCAAAGTTCCCTTCTAATGTCTGTGAAGACATTTCCTTGTGACTCATCAGGTAATATCTGAATCATTGTCAATAAGTTGCCGATCTGCACCTATGTCAGATCCACTATCCGCAGATGCATCCAGGGGATTTAAGCCTGGGGAGGTAGACACTGACCACTGACATATGGCTTTTGGATCAGTATCCTCTCCTAACACCTGTAAAGGCAATCGGTCCATTAACGAACCTTAAACAATCGAATCTGACCTTAAAATGGTCGAAACTCTTGTTTCCGTCAACTCATCATTTGTGTGTGTAACCTTTCCTTGTGAATCAAGAATTGTTTATATTTGAAGTGGTGACACTACATCGGATACCCTGGCCGACAGGAAAATTTCAATAGACGCACCCTGTTGAGAGAATGAATCTAGTAACTGTTTTTGTGCCTTTTCAGCCATTACATCTTTTTGAGAAGATGTATGGGGGCTAGCAGTTGTCTCGGTTTAAATACTACTCATCTATGTAGGAGACAGAGCTACTGGGTTGACTACAGAACCTTCCTTATGTGGTGCACCAAGGCACTATCTCCCTCACACTCATTCATACTACATTTAGTGGTAAGAGAGTGTTGGTTGGTTTTGTTTCTGTGTTTGTCTTTATAGTCTGGGATAGACGTTGTGGGTTTTCAACCTCATGACTGTCAATGAAAGAAAGTCATTGGAGACTGAACCTGTATCACAGAACATATGGCAATAGAGAGAAAATGATTTACAATAGTGATTTCAAAAGATTTTACATGAAATAAAAAAATCACTAATGTAGAAAGAAGTTTGAGTTCAATGATAGCATTATCAATATACCACTGCACATATAAAACAATATGTTTGTGCCTAGTGATAAGATAGTTATTAATATGACGACTCTACTTATTCATATAAAAATGTAACTGCAGTTAGAGTGCCATACCATGTCCTTGACGATTGCTTGAGCAGTATACTAGTTCATACCAACCTGAAGTGAGATTGTGAAGAAGAGATTGCATAGTCCAATAGATCTGCAACTGCAAAGTCCATGAACTGTGGTGCACTGACTTCCTCTTTTGACTCACCGAACAGGAGTACACTTGTACACATCTTACTAGAGTTCAATTCCAAGTGTAATGTGCAGCAGGTGCTTGATATGTCGTAATATTCCCAAGTCTCGTCACTGGTGCTATATGTTGGATACTGCTTCCTGATAATAACCTAGCACAATATACAAAATTACAATGATAACATTCCCAGCTTGCAAACAGCCATATCCCTCATATAAACCTTTGCTGTTATCTCCAAAGGTAACCAGGGGGCCAGCTTTCTCAATCCACATTTGATAGCAGGGCTCTATCTCTGGTCATATGTCTTGATGATCCACTGTCAAGAATCCACACTACCGGTTACACCTGTTTCATGCCATGCACTACAAATGGATTAGACCTTCTTCGGAACCCAAACTTGGTTAGGCCCGGCATACTTGTAGAACTGTCCTTTGTCAGGCAAAACAACATTTTTAATTTTAATTGCCTCAACTTTCTCAATGACTGAACATTTGACCTTGTAAACAGCCTTAACAAATTTCTGTTTAAGCTTAGGCACAAATGTCTCCTTTCTAGCCTTAGAAGGACTAGCAGTCTTAGACCTATCATGTTTCTTGTTATTCACATGCTGACGAGGAGTAGTCTTATCATTAGAAATATGCTTACCATTAAAATAAGCATACATCATATTAAAAGCACAAGACATACAATTAGAAACACCACATGCTTTATGAGAGTGATTAATTGTAATAACCCCAATTTTTGGAAATTTTTGAAACCCTTATGAATAGTGTTTTTGCTGAATGAGAAAACTTTTCATGCCATACTATGTAGGGGTTCTGATATGGATATTCTGAGATTTTATTAGTACTCTATATGGTATATAAGTGTATGTAAAGATCGTCAGAATCCAATTCTGAACACTTTGATTTTTCCCCGGAAATCCACTAGATACGGAGAGAATTGAGTATAAGGTAACAGGATGAAAAGGATTTAAATTAAAGGATTATAATAGAGGGTCATAAAAAGGAATATAATGTATTGAGAAAGGTTAAGGGAACCTAAGTAATAAGATCCCGGGTATGATCCTTCAAACGATAAACGAAAACGAAAGTTAAGCGAACCATATAACAGATCAGCGGTCATTAGGCAAACAATTAGGAAGTTAATCAAAAGGATAAGAGAGGATGGTGTCATCCAACCAATAGAAAGAGGACAAAGGAGGGGTGATGACATCACAAAGTGATGCAAGCATGACATAAGAGGGAAGGAAATGTGGTGGAATATTAACCACACAAAATCAAGGGTAAATGGGTAATTGACCTAAAACAAAACAAAAACCTAGCAACCAAGCAAAACAAATCACAAAACACCAAACCCTCCATTTCTTCATGAAGCTCTCGGCTTCTTTCTTAAGAAATGGGAAGTCCAAGCTCCTCCACTTGCTATTTTACAAGGTAACTATCCTAGCTTCTCCTAGTTAAGTTACATACTTCCTATAAGTTTAAGCTTCTAATTCCAAGCCAATCTTTTTCTAGAAATCAGGGAAGAAGATGGTGAATAGTACTTTCTTGAAATTAATTTTTGTGTTCTTGATTTCTTTGAAAGAACAAGCTTATAGGAGGTTAGATTAAGGCTTCCATGGGCATTCCAAGGATCTTTCATGGATTAAAAGCTTCAAGGAAGGTATAACTCTTCATGATCTTAGTTTTAAGTTCGTTGTTTAGATTTCCTAATGTTGAGATGATGGGTTAGTGTAATGGGTTTGTAATCATGTTTAAAGCTTGTTATGAGTAGTTTAGTTGGTGAGAGGCATGATTATTGTGTGTTTAGATATGGGTTGATTTTGTGATATTTTTGGAGTTGGAAATCTTGGTTATTAGTTAATGAACCTAAGTAAAGCTTTTAGTTCATGTGGGGAATAAGTATAAATTGTTAATGTGGATTTGTTGGGGCTGTTATGATGTGGTTTGGATGGATGTTGGTTGTATGATTGATTTGAGGTTGAATTGTGGTTGGTTTTGAATGGTTTAAATTTGGGAAATCACATAAACATAGCCGTCGTAACGCCCGGTTTTCTTTAGACTGTTTTTTGTGCATAAAATTAGGACCCGAGAACCCCCTGCTAGATTATGAACATTGCCATGTCTAGATAGCTCGTGTTACGAGCTTCGTTTTGATATGTAGTTCGTTCGATTCCGATGCACGGTTTAGGAGAAACGACCGTTTTAAGTAACGGTGTTTCGCGAACGAAACATTTCCCCTTGCCTTACTTTGAAACATAGGTTAAAGACCAAAAAGGGTTAATTAATGTATAAAACAATTATGGTAAGAGTGTTAGGCAGTTGGTAAGACACTCGCGAAGGAATCGCCTTAAAACTCGTAATGGTTAATTTATTAAAAATGGTGGAGCCGAGGGTACTCGAGTGACTTGAGAAAATCAGTAAGCGCAAAACAAGCGTTAGAGTCTAAGTTAGTTAAAGTATAGATTTACAAGTGACTTTGGTTTAATTCCAACTTACTTGTTGTTTATAGGTTACCAGACTCGTCCCGAGCCATTCGTAACCCCCAGTCGCTCAGGCAAGTTTTCTACCCGATATACTGTTGTTGTGATGTAAATATATGTATATGCATTATCTTGTGATAGTGCATGATTGTTATTAGCAAATTTTGCGATATATTGGAGCATGCTGATATGGTATATATGCATGTCTGTTTCGTAATCTGGTTATCTATCTGTTGATTTCAATGCTTATAGTTGCATAATACCTATGCTAGAAATAAGCAAGTAGTTGCGTATACCCTTAGTATAGGGGATAAAAGGTGAACATATTTCTAAACCGGGAGTCGATGTTCCCGAGTATATTATATATATATATATATATATTTATATATATATGGATATAGTTTTTAAAACTATTGATCGAATAAGGTTTATTCGATACCTTTATTTTACTTAATTGAATATTAATTTGAGTATTCATTCGAGGGCTTATGACTCAGTTTAGTTTATTATTTGAATATTATTTGAATATTCATTCGAGGGCTTATGACTCAGTTTATTTTATTATTTGAATATTATTTGAATATTCATTCGAGGGCTTATGACTCAGTTTATATTATTATTGAATATTACTTGGATATTCATTTGAGGATGTATGACTCCTTTATTTTATGAATATTATTTATAGTATTAATTCGAGGTATTATGACTCCGCTTATTACTTAATAATATTCTTTAATGTATTAAAGAATAAGGTGTCGATAATCAAACTTATTTTTGATTATTCAAATAAAGATATTACTTTCGTATAAGTATATCTTTGATTATTTGCTATTCATTCAAGTATAAGTTTTCCAACTTCTACCTCAATTATTCTTATGGGAATATTATTTAAATAATAATATTCAGATATTTCTTTCATATCGGGACTGATTTATTTTAATAAATCAGTATTACTCCAAACATTCTTAAAAATGTTTTCGAGTCTTCAAAATGATTTTTAAAAGTTAGAGCGGATCCCAAAACTCATTTTTATATTTAAGATCTTCCTTTCAAAGGGGATTTAAATATTCGCTCAAAACCCGGGGAATCCGGCTCAGTGGTGTATTTTATATTCGCAACGAGGTTGCTGTTTTGGTAAATGAATTGATTACTTACCCAACGTTCGGGAAGTAAGTCCATCTATCGAGTCGGCATAAGCAACATGGGCTCAGTGGGCGTCCATGATAGTGTAAGTGGCTCAGTGGGAGTCCATCAAATGCATAAGTGGCTGAGTGGCAGTCCAGCATAAGGTCCTATTGTGACCAGGGTGATGACCAGTGGGGAATTCGTCCATCTACTAGTAGAAAAGGTTACTTATTGGTATCTTTGCCTGATTAGCAAGATATCTGGTTTATGCCAAAATTCTTTTCCTTTCCAAAATTCATTGGATGTTTCAAACTCTGTTCATACTTTACATGACAGAGGTTTTCAGGAAATGTATGTATATATAGGTGTATATATATATATCGGGACTTAATGAAGTATATCATAACTTCATTTCCTTCAAAATATTTCAAAGATTGAATCTATTCAAGTCTTATCTTGTAGTCTCATCAGTGTGATGAACTTTTGAAATTAATTATAACTTGAACGGTGGTAGTTCAAGTAGTATTTGGAAAAAGATATAAGTATATTGGAGTATCTTGTAACTTCATCTTTTAAACTTATATCTAGTAAATGATTATCTTATGTATGACAAAGATTTTCAGAAAAATGTTGAGACAAGGTTAGATATATTAGATCACCTTGCAATGATATTTTTATACAGTTATAAACTGGAACTTTGTGTATATTATGCATAGAAGAGGACTTCCAAGATTTTGAAAAGTATATATGTATATATACTAAATATTTTGCGACAGCATCGCATTAAAATATCAAACTTGGTTCATTTCTTTTGACCAAGACTTTCATGAGTACTATGAGAAGGCTCATATATTGTTAATCATTATACATATTATTTTGGTGGGCTTGCTGCTCACCCTTGCTTTCTTCTTTTATCACACAACATCAGATAGACAAGATGAACAGGACCAAGCTCCCAATTCGTGAGCGGATAGGAAACATTCCGCAGTTTCCTATAGGCGTTGATGTCTCTGTAGCTGAGGTAGGAACTACCAATAGGCTAGGCTTTCAACTTTTGATGTACCAGATATATGTATATTTATGAATTGTAATAATGGCAAAGAAATGTAAATTTATTCAGAAAACCTTTTAAGGTGTATTGGCAGATAATTGTGGAATAAAATGACTTGTGGTTATTTTTGGATGTTCATCTCTGAGACTATAACGTGTGGTGTGTGTGTTTATTGTGGGGTCACAGTACAGAGTAGTTGAGTAATTATTAAGATTGGGTGTTATTAAGGGAAATGGAACTCGTGACAACCCGGATCCCCGACCTCGGATTTGGGGGCGTTACATTAATAGTAGGCAATTTATGCATGGCAGACATGGCATTTTTGTTATCCAACTCATGTGTGTATGAGTTAGTCTCAGTTGCTTTCACAACTTTGACTGGAACTTTCGACACACTTGACTTGGAAACAACCTTCTCATTAGCATGATCTTCAGCACGTATTTCTTCCTGAATAACAGAAGAGGTCGCATCAAATGGTTCAACAATTGATGGTTTATAGAGGGGTTCATCAACACCCTTAAGCACATGTGGTACTTCCCTCCCTTTAGCACAGACACGAGGAGGGGAGTTTATGCCTAATTCTCCAATAGCAACATTGTAATCATAACCTATTCCAGATGTTTGATTAACAGATTGCTTACTGTAGAACTCTTTAGCCTTCGAACAAGAAGTAAAGTAGGCTATAACCTTAGTCTCAAGACCGGTGATCTTGTCTTTGAGAATAGTTTCAAGTTTTCTATAACAGTCAACTCTATTCTCTAGAAAAGATACTTGTTCTTTTAATTTGTCTTGATTAATGTGCACAAGTCTTAATTCATTGACCTCTATCTCAAGGTCTGTGATCTGTAAACTTAACAGTTCATTATCACGACGTGCACAATCTAAGTTACCTCTTAGATGATAAACCATTTCAGCATCAGAAAGTTTTACCTCTATTCTTGACGATGAAGCTTTTCCATCAATAGCCATAAGAGCAAGATTTCCTTCATCTTCATCTTCACTGTCAGTATCATCCCAGCTTCTTCCCTTTGCCAGATAAGCCCTTTCAGAGTTCTTTCTTACTTGCTTTGGCTTCCTACATTCTGTGGCAAAGTATCCCAACTCATTGCAGTTATAGCATCTGATGGTGCTCCGATCAACCATCCCTGTTTTGTATCCACCACTGCTGGTGTTAGAGGATGAAGATCCACCTTTCTGGAATTTGTTGTAGTTGGACTTGTACTTAAGCTTGGGATTCCTCTTGAATCTGACATGGGAGAATCTCTTGACAATTTGGGCCATTGACTCATCTTCCAATTGCTTCAGCTCTTCCAAGGAATAAAAATCATCACTTGATTGATTTGTAGTAGGAGGATCATATTCTGCTACTAACATATTTTCCTCAGCCTTGGAACACTGTACCATTCTCTCCAATTGTTGAGATTGCTGTTGTTGTTGACCTTCAGCTACAAGTGCAGTAGATGTGCTGACCATTCTATCCTTCCCGTAGACTTCCTTCTGTTGAATCTGCTCCAACTCATAGGTTTTTAACACTCCATAGAGCCTGTCCAAAGAAATCTCACTCAGATCTCTAGCTTCTCTATTGGCAGTGATTCTATGTTCAAGATGAGTTGGCAGTGTTAAAAGGAACTTTTTGTTGACCTCCCTGATTGAATAATATTTCCCATTTATGTTCAGGTCGTTGATCAACGCATTGTACCTCTCAAACACTTCAGTAATTCCTTCTCCTGGATTTGATTTAAAATATTCATACTCAGAGGTTAGGATCTCCAACTTGTTCTCCCTAACTTCCTCTGTGCCTTCATTAATCACCTCAATAGTTTTCCACATTACAGTTCATCACATGTCTGTTCATCAAGGGATCAAGGGAATCAATTAATATTAATTGAAGGCTGGCATCCAAGGAGGCTTTTTCCTTCTCAGCAGGAGTAAAATCTTCAGGCTCTTTTGGATAGGTTCTAGCTTTGGTAATCACAACATCATCTACTATCACCTCTGGTTCAATAACCATCGGAGTTTTTAGACCCTTCTTTAACAAGTTCAGATATTTGGGATTTGCAACTTGTAAAAATAATAGCATCTTTTTCTTCCACATGATATAATTTTCTTTATCAAATAGTGGAATTTTAACGGTTCCAACTTTTTGTGAAGTCATTATGAATTTTTGAAAAAATAAAAATTCAAGGAGTTGAAAAATCACAAAAGTCTATGATCTTGATTTGTTCGTTAATCAGAAGGCTCTGATACCAATTGTTAGGTCCCAATATGTTTGTAGAAGGGGGGTTGAATACAAACTATACCGTTTAATCGAATAAAATGCGGAATAAAAAGGTGAAACAAAATTCAAGTTAAATAAAACTTTTATTAAACTTGAAAGGTGTTACAACAACGGTATCTGTTACAAGGGATTAATCTCAAATCAATTATTACAAATCTAGAATAAATTCGACATGAACTTTTTCTATTTTTGCAATAATTAGAATCAAATGCTAAATGCGATTTGAGATTAAGTTCTAAGGATTTTGATCTGCTAGATTGTTACACAAGAACAAGATAAATAATTCTAGTGGTTTGGATTTTAACTTTACAATCTAGAATTTTGATCTTGAATAAAGCAGATGAAAAATGAAATGTTTTAACTTTTGTTTCTCCTGTGTTCTTGACTTGTGTGTTCTGTTGAAAAATGATCTGCTTTCTGTTGTTTAAGTAAACAAAACAATCCAGTTGAATCAGCAAGACTTTCGGCAAGACAATCAAATGAACTGGCATGACAATCCATTTGAACTGGTAGGACTTTCGGTGAGACTATCCTTTTGAACTAGCAAGACAATCCCAATAGCTAGCAAGACAATCAGAATGAACTAGCAAGACTTTCGGTATGACTATCAATTGTCATACCGATTGTCATAGTAGTTCAAATCATATTGTCTTACTGAATTATTAATAGATTTTAATCTAATAAAAATTCTGAAAATCCTTAATATTAATTCTGAATTAATTAATCATTTAATTCAATTAATCAATAAATTAATCTTTGCAGATATAATTTATTTTCTTAATTAAATTATATGACTTAATTAACTAATAGAGAATTAATACTAATCTTGAGCAGCAACCATTCTTCTGAAAATCTTCTGAAAATCACTGTCAATTATGAATCAATTCCACCACTTCAATGTTGACACTCGATGTACTGTCTGGTTTATGAGTGACTAACTTCCGTGACATTTTTTCATGTCTTGACTTTGACACTTTGATTTTCTTTAGATTAAATCCTTGTAATTAATGATACTCTGACGAGATCTCTGTCACTTGATTAAATCCACAATCTTGATTTATATCACTGAGGCATGATCAATTTCTTGAACTTCTTCCAGTGAATTAATTCCTCAAGTCTGTAGATGAACCCTGTTTCTGAATCCTCTGACAGATGTTACTCTGTGAGATCTCTTTGACGGTAGATCCACTATTTACTTATTACATTCTTATTTGAGTTGAGTTAAATTCTCGAATATACAAATAGGCTATGACATATGCCTTACAGAGAGGTAACAGTTCCATACTGTAACAGAGTTTATTGTTTCAATAAAGTTTGTTTTCTGTTACTTGAGTTATTAAAATTCGATTTGATTGTACTATACATTGTATTCACCCCCTCTACAGTGTGTGTGTGACCTAACAAGTGGTATCAGAGCCTGTCTGTTAACACACAAACAGTTTAAGATCCAAACACAATCATGTCTGATACAGAAACTCCAACTAAGCCCACCAAAACTGAAGAACCTCCAAAGACACAAATTCAAAGTCGGTATGAGACCATCAGAGTTCCCATATTGAGACCATCTGAATATCCCATATGGAAGGTGAGGATGACCATGTTTTTGGAAGCAACAGATCCAGAATATCTTGATAGAATCAAGGAAGGGCCTCACAAACCAACCAAGCTCGCGGTTGCAGTTGCAGGTGAAGCAACAAAGACTGTACCAAAGGAGAAGAGTGATTACACTGCTGAAGATATCGCATCAATTGCTAAGGATGCTAAGGTACGACACTTACTGCATAGTGCCATTGATAATGTAATGTCAAACATGGTAATAAACTGCAAGACTGCAAAGGAGATATGGGATGCCCTGGAAACAAGGTGTCAGGGAACTGATACGATTAAGAAGAACATGAAGACAATACTCACTCAAGAGTATGAACACTTTGACTCAAAGGCTAATGAGTCATTGACTGATTTATATGATAGATTTGTCAAACTCTTGAATGATCTGTCACTGGTTGATAAGGAGTATGATCTTGAAGATTCAAACCTTAAATTCCTGTTAGCTCTTCCTGAATGCTGGGATTTGAAGGCAACAACAATAAGAGACAACTACAATCTTGATGAAACAACTCTTGATGAAATTTATGGAATGCTCAAGACTCATGAACTTGAGATGGAACAAAGAAGCAAGAGGAAAGGTGGAAAGTCAAGGACAGTTGCTCTTAAGGCTGAAGAAGAATCCCCCAAGGCAGCTACCTCAAGGAAAGACAAGGGTAAAGCTCTCTTCATAAAGTCTGATACTGAGTCATCAAGTTCTGAAAGTGAAGATGACTCAGAATCTGAAAGCCTGCCTGAGACGGATGCTGATGAAGAGATGATGAAGTTGTGCGCTCTTATGGTGAAAGGGATCACAAAGATTGCATACAGGAAGTTCAGGAAGGGAAAGAAGTTTTCCAGGAAAGGAACAAGTTCTGATAAGAAGAATTTCAGAAGATCTGAGAGCAGAGGAGGAAAGTATGACAGAGGAGATTATACAAATGTCAAATGCTACAACTGTGGTGAAAAAGGCCACATATCTCCTGATTGCAAGAAAGTGAAGAGTGACAAAGGCAAGGCTCTTGTCACAAAGAAGAAAAGCTGGACAGACACCTCAGATTCTGAAAGTGAGGAGAATTATACCTTGATGGAAAATGCTGATAAAGCAAGTGCTGAAAGCAGCTCTAAAGCTGCTGAATCAAAGGGCAATAGGAAAAACATCCTAGTTCTGGACAGTGGATGTTCAGGACATATGACTGGAAATAAAGCCCTTCTATCAGACTTTGTGGAGAAAGCTGGCCCAAGTGTTTCTTATGGAGATGGCAACATTGGAAAAATATTAGGATATGGCAATATCAATCTTGGGAATGTCATCATTAAAGAAGTAGCTCTAGTCTCAGGACTTAAACACAATCTGCTAAGTATAAGTCAAATATGTGATAGAGGTTATCATGTTGATTTCTTTGAAGAACACTTTGAAGTTGTAAGTAAATCTAAATGCAAAGTTGTTCTGAAAGGATACAGGCATGGTAACATTTATGAAGCTAAGCTTTCAACAAGTACTGATGGTTCTGCAATCTGTCTGATAAGTAGAGCATCAATTGAAGAAAGCTGGAATTGGCACAAGAAACTCTCTCATTTAAACTTCAACAATATAAATGAGTTGGTCAAGAAAGATCTTGTGAGAGGACTGCCAAAGTCAGTATTTGCTCCTGATGGCCTTTGTGATTCTTGTTAGAAGGCCAAATAAAGGAAATCTTCATTCAAGAGCAAGACTGAATCATCAATTCTTGAGCCTTGTCACCTACTACATGTTGATCTATTTGGTCCAGTAAATGTCATGTCTATTGCAAAGAAGAAATATGCTTTGGTCATAGTGGTTGAGTTCACTAGATACACATGGGTGTATTTCTTGCACACAAAAAGTGAAACTGCATCTATCTTGATTGATCATGTCAGGCAACTGGATAAATTGGTCAAAGATTCAGTAAAGATAATAAGGAGTGATAATGGTACTGAGTTCAAGAATTTGATAATGGAAGAGTTCTGCAAAAACCATGAAATCAAGCAGGAATTTTCTGCTCCTGGAACTCCACAGCAAAATGGAGTTGTTGAAAGGAAGAATAGAACTCTCATTGAAGTTGCACGTACAATGCTTGATGAAGCAAAGCTTCCAACCTATTTTTGGGCTGAAGCTGTGCAGACTGCTTATTTTACTCAAAATGCAACACTCATTAAAAAAGCAAGGAAAGACACTATATGAGATGGTGAAGAAAAAGAAGCCAAATCTGAAGTATTTTCATGTATTTGGATGCAAGTGTTTTGTTCTTAAGACTCATCCTGAACAGCTATCCAAATTTGATCTAAAAGCTGATGAAGGAATCTTTGTTGGATATCCACTTTCCACAAAAGCCTTCAGAGTCTATAACTTGAGAACAAGAGTGGTCATGGAATCTATCAATGTCTCTTTTGATGACAAGAAGATTACTGAACTTGAAGATTTTATTGATCATGATCAGCTGAGATTTGAAAATGAAGACTCAAATTCTGATACTGATAATCCTGACAATCTAAGTCCTGATACTGCAAACTCTGATGGATTAAACTCTGATGTTATTGAAACTGTGGTGACTACACCAAAGGAAGATCCACCTATGCAGGGGGAGCATACTCAAGATCTTACCACATCTCAAGAAGCATCAGAACATACATCTGGCTCTTCAAGTTCTGATTCGTCAGGTTCTGATAAACCAAGTTCTGATAGTTCTGAAAATCTAAATTCTGAAGAATCCAACTCAGAGAGCATAGTTTCAGGGGGAGCATCAAAAAATGAAAATGAAGACAGCATGGATCATGGGGGAGCATCCAGTTCTAGAGAGAACCTTCCATCTGCAAGGAAGTGGACTAAATCATATACACCTGATTTGATAATTGGAAATCCCGATGCAGGTGTCAGAACTAGAATAGCTACTTCAAATGAATGTCTTTTCAACTCTTTTCTTTCTCAGACTGAGCCAAAGAAAGTGGAAGAAGCTCTTCAAGATGCTGATTGGGTGCAAGCAATGCAGGAAGAGTTAAATGAATTTGAAAGAAACAAAGTCGGGACCCTAGTGCCAAGACCAAAGAATAGATCTGTTGTTGGTACAAAGTGGGTATTCAGAAACAAAACTGATAGTGATGGCATAATTACAAGGAATAAGGCAAGGCTGGTTGCAAAAAGATATTCTCAACAGGATGGAATTGATTATGATGAAACATTTGCACCAATTTCTAGATTGGAAGCCATAAGGATATTTTTGGCTTATGCTACTCACAAAAAGTTTACTGTCTTTCAAATGGATGTGAAAAGTGCTTTTCTCAATGGAGAATTAGAGGAAGAAGTATATGTTGAACAACCTCCAGGCTTTGTAGATTCCAAATATCCAGATTATGTCTACAGGCTTGATAAAACACTTTATGGACTTAAGCAAGCTCCTAGAGCATGGTATGAGACTTTAGCTCAGTTTCTTCTGAAAAGTGGATTCAACAGAGGAACTATAGACAAAACACTGTTCTACCTCAACCATGTAAAGGACTTACTTCTGGTCGAGATTTATGTTGATGATATCATTTTTGGTTCTACAAATGACAGACTTTGCAAGAGGTTTGCAAAACTGATGCAGTCAAGGTATCAGATGAGTATAATGGGGGAACTTAGCTATTTTCTGGGCCTTCAAGTCGAGCAGAATGAAGAAGACACTTTTATTTGTCAAACTAAGTACACCAGAAACTTGCTGAAGAAATTTGGAATACAAGATTGTTCAAGTGCATCCACTCCCATGGCCACTGCAACAAAACTGGATAAGGATACTGGTAAATCAATAGATATTACTGATTACAGAGGTATGATTGGCTCTCTACTCTATCTAACTGCTAGTAGACCTGATATCATGTATGCTACCTGTCTTTGTGCAAGATTTCAAGCAGATCCAAGAGAACCTCACTTAACAGCTGTGAAAAGAATATTCAAGTATCTTAAGGGAACAGCTGATCTGGGATTGTGGTATCCCAGAGAATCAGATTTTAAACTAATAGATTACTCAGATGCAGATTTTGCAGGTTTCAAAATTGACAGGAAAAGCACAAGTGGAAGCTGCCAATTTCTTGGAGGCGGATTGGTTTCTTGGTTTAACAAGAAACAAAAGTCAATTTCCACATCAACTGCAGAAGCAGAGTACATTGCTGCAGGAAGCTGTTATGCAAAGATTCTTTGGATGAAGAATCAGTTACTCGATTATGGGTTAACATATTTCAAAATCCCTATTTACTGTGATAATCAAAGTGCTATTGCTATGACAGGTAATCCAGTTCAACACTCAATGACCAAGCACATCAGCATCAGGTACCACTTCATAAGAGAACATGTGGATGAAGGTACAGTGGAATTGCATTTTGTTCCAACAGATCAACAACTAGCAGATATCTTCACAAAACCACTGTGTGAAGCTACTTTTACAAGATTGGTAAATGAACTTGGAATGGTTTTAGGTTCTTTCTTTAAATCTGCTTAGTTTTGTTTTGATGCATCAGACTTTATGATCAGTATTTACAGAAATTACTCTCTTTGTGAATTCTGTGCTTAATCGAAAATTGCTTAAATACTGAATGTTGTCCGATGTGACTTTCTAAACTCTGATAGTGATATGTCTGTTTGTGTAACTATTCTATCCTATGAGGATACCTGTGCTAGATGCTGACCTAGTAGTCTTTAATAACCTAGGGATTCCATGTTAGAAGTAATTATTTCTGTGGAAATCTATTGACACAAGCAAATTCTGATATTGAGCTTAGTTGAGTTTACTTTGTCTATCTTATTACTAAGTCACAAACTAGAATAATGCTTCTCATCTGTTAAGTTCTGATGCTAGTAAATCTGTTGAATGTACTAAGTGCTGATAAACCTCACTTATCAAAAGAATAAGAAAAAGAATCAAGGATTAAAATCAGGTAGGAGATCTAGAGTAAAAATGTGGAAGGGACGACCCAAGTGCATTGCTGGTATTAAGTAAATATGCATCAGAAAAGCAAAAATATTTTCTTGGTGACTTTTCACACTCTATGATTACTGGAGAAATACTCTGATAATGGCATAAATTCTGATAAGCAGTCGTGACTCACTTACACTGAGAAGCCACTGTACAATGGAATTTAAAAAGATGCACAAAATTAGCTCAAAACAAGTAAGGTGGACTCAAGTATGAACTCATTCAATAGTAGGTTTCAGAATAATGACAGGTTTTTAGTAAAGTTTTAGTTATGCCTTATTTCTAAGATGTACTGAAGTGAATCTGACTTTACTCTTTGTCTGATATTTAGCTTAATGCACACACTAAACACTCCATATAAATGATGAAAATTACAGTGGTGATCTATGTTATTTTAGATGAACAGTTTATGTATCACATTGCATATATTCTGAGGACAAGTTCTGATTGAACGATCTGATGATTAAGTTCTGAAGAATCTATATCAGAATTTGTGTGAGGAATTACAAAAATAGGCCTTCATTTTTCGAGTTAAGAAATTATGTTCTGATGACTGTTAAGTTCTGATATAAGTCTAAGTTCTGATATTAAACTCTGATCCTTTAACTTGACTTATTTGTGGATAAAATCTAAAAACAGTCTCATTTTAAATCAGAATATGTTTGGGTAGAATATTAACAGTCAATATTATTAGGGATAGTGGTACACGTAATGCACAATTTTTTTTACTTGTTACTTGTGCGCATTAAACCCTGGCTTACACTTCCAATGACTGTTTTTCGTCTTCCCAAGTCTAGGGAGACGAGGTAGAATTAATTCTACCTGTCAGCATTAAATTTCTTTGCGTCTCCTGGCATTCTCCTGCCTATATAAACAAACACTTCACATCAGCCTATACATCAATTCCTTCCTCAAACACTTACTCTCTTTTCCCTCTTATACACAACATCATGGTTAACTACAATATATTTTTAAACTATGAGACCTTCAACATGGAGTTAAGTTGTGAAGCCTGGCAGCAGGAATGGCACGTCACTGCCATTCCTGATGAGATATGGGACTCAGTTCCCCAGGAGGTACTCACCCACCTCCTGTTCTTCTATATGGACTACCATCGCCATCTGGAGCGATTGGAGGAGGAAAGGCGGGAAGCTCTCCGCCAGCAAGAGCGAATCATCAGACTCGCTATTCTGTTTATCGAGAGTAGGAAGAAGAAATAATTTATTTTCTTCTTCCTTTTTTTCTTCATCGTCAGCCTTGCCCTGCTTCTTGAGCTAGGACTAAGGCTGTTGATGTTAGGTTTAGAAGCTTAGGACAATCTTGTAAAGCTCTGATGTAATTTAAATTTCATGAATGTATTCTCTTGATATATTAATGAAATTTCCTTTTTCTTTGCAAGTTTTTGTCTCTGAGATGTTTGTAACTTAAGTGCACTGATAAATCCTGATATATCCATGTTCTGATGACCATTTCTATTTTGATTTAAATTAAGTTCTGATCTTACAATTTCAGTACTTATTTACTTGATTTATTTTGGTCATTCTCATTCTTGAATTTTTCTCAGAATATTGGAGTAGCAGTGAAAAATAATTGAATAAGTGGGAACAGTTTCAATTTTGAATTAAAACTGATTTACCTCATTTAATGGAATAACTGGGTAAGTGGAACGGTTTTTCCTTGAAAAACTGCCAGTGGGTAAGTAATGATTACTGTTTTCCCGTGCCCATTAACTATTCATTATTACTGCATGTCTGACAGGTGTCCAACGGTTATATTTTTTTTACAAGTATAAGTAAGAGAGAGAGAAGATTATAGAATCTTTTATTTGCTTTTACACTTTATCTCTCTTTCTTTGCTTTTACTCTCTCTCATCTCCTGACGTTGGTTTTTTCATACAGACATTTTATCAAACACCTAACAGGCACTCTTAAATCTCAATTTTTCTCATGGCACCTAAGGATTTAATCATTGATGGAGCTAAGTTTGTTCCAAATAACTATGCTGCAATTCTTGATCATGTTGAAGCTCCGTCTGAGTTGCATTTTGTGCAAGATCTTCTTGCACATAGTGAAATTGGGTATGCATTGACCCAGCCTTCAGTCTTTTCAGGCCAACAAGTTCTGACGTTTTGGCGGACTGGGCACTTTGATAATGGTGGTACACATGGTACTCCCAGTATTGTTTTCGAAGTGGATGATTCTACACATGTGATAACTCCTAGTACAATTCGCAAGGCCCTTCATTTACCAGAAGGATGTACTTTTTCAACCCCGGAGGAATCAGCTCTTCAGGAGTTAATGGCTAGTTTGGGGTATGAGCAGAGTTTGGCTAAGCTTGGGCAGTTAAAACGGGCTCATATCAGAAAGGAATGGAGTTTCTTCTTCGACTACATCACTAAAGATTTTGGGAATAAGTGTTCCAACTCTGATGCAATCTCTATAATGAGTCAGCACATCGGGTATGCAATCATTAACCAAACTCATTTCGATTTTGCAAATGTTGTGATAGGTTTCATAGGGGATAGGATGATAGAAGATAGAAATGTAGTTTATTTTGCTAGATTCTGTCAGCTTATATATAACTTTTGCTGTACTAATCCCCCTCAACTAGCCAGTACCTTAATTTCACCATTCAAAATTGCAAAACGAGCCTTTAATGACCTGGTAAATGCTGATCTTAAGAAAAGGGTGGTTAGACCTTTACAGATTCCTCAGTCTGTAAAACAAATCTTGGTAAATGCTAATCCTGACACATATAGATCTGTTTATCCTAATATCCAACCTACCACCACATCTCAAACACCACAGCAACCAACAGAACATACCACTCATACTACTTAACCATCCCTCAGAACATATCTCAAATCATATCTCTCCACTTCACAGACAGCTCAACCCTCATCCTCAGCACCTACTGTGAAGCCTTCATATTCCAGGCCTAAGAGGATAAAGACTGTTCCTCAAACACCTCAGAAGAGAAGGAGGATTGTTTTGAGAGATGAATCTGACAGTGAGGAACAGGTTTCTACATCAGAACCTGTTGTCAAAGAAGCTGAGAAAGTTCATTCTCAGAAGGATTCTGGAATTGGGGGATCTAAGCTTCTCAAAAGGCTTAGAAAAATGACTTCTACTGAAACTCCCAAGGAATCCCCACCTTCAAAGAGATACAAGAAACAGAGAGCTAAAAGGCCAGTTTCAGATGATGAGGAAGCAACAGCTAAGGAAGGAGATCAGGAATCTCTGATCTCACAAGAACTAGAATCTGCCAACGCCACTGCTTCTCCATCAACTCCAACTCAGGAAGCTGCTATTGAAAAGGCCAACACACCATCCGTGTCTCCTGTTCAAAAGTATGTATCTCCTGTTGATCCAGGCACAAATGCTGAAATTGATATTCAGAACCTGGTTGTGCCTAAAATACTTTACTTAGAAGCTCCAACAGCAACTAATCCATCAACAACACCTGTTACTGATGCTGCTCAAACCCCAGAATTATCTACTACACCTTCTCTGCATCTAGATGATGATGATCAGAATATAGATGAGCATCAGGATATGGCTGTTGATCAGAACTTGGAACCAGATCAGCAATTAGAGGATGATGCTGAAGCCTCAATTGCTTCTCATACTGTTGTTTTATCAGAAGATACTGATTCTGTAAGTTTTGATGCTGCAAATGCTGGAGATACTGGTGATGCTGCTCCAAATGTAGATACTGATGAAGCAGGTCCTTCAGGACATGCACCTCAACAAACTGTTCTTAAATCTGAACTAGTTAAGAAGTTTGTCATCAGAGAAGCACCAGTGCCTTGGAGTGAAACTCCTGTAGGACAGGAGTGGACTAAGAAATGGAACTCAGTTACCTGTGTTCCATCTGCAAAGAATCTTGCTGAGCACTTGACTAAAGCTGATGAGATGTTAATTACTGATGATTTCAAAATACAGCTTAAAGTCACTGCATTGAGTACTAAACATCTACAAGGTTTCCATTCAACTACTCATGCAGAGTTACATAAGATTCAGGAAGAATTAATGAAGCAAGAACAAGTTCAGAAGATTGACAAGAAAAAATTCTTCCAACCTACCTTTGACAGGGTTGCTTATATTGAGAAGACTCAAGAGAAACAACAAGCTCAGATTGATGATATTCTGAAAAATCAAGCTTCTCAGCAATCTCAACTTAATGAAATCCAAGCCTCAGTGGAATTGCTTGTCTCTCTTCTATTACCTGCTGATGCCAAAAAGGGGGAGAAAGTAATTAAGTCCAAATGCAAAACTGATAAGACACTAAAGGGGAAGGATGATGAAAAGGATGATCAAGGAAACCGTGGAATAGGTAGAGGTCATAGTCAAGGTAGAGGTTTCTCATCAAGAAAAGCTGAAATCACAAGTCACAGAACAAGTTCTGATGCTGGAAAAAGAATTAGTTCTGCTACTGGTAAAAGGATAAGTTCTGATGAACTTTTAGATCTTGATGAAGAAATGTCAAGACAGTTATTTCTTCAGGAAAATCCAGGAATGGACTTGGAGAGTCTAATGAAAGAAGAAGCCAGACTTAAATCAGAAAAAGTCACATCTAAATCTGAAGCTTCTGATAAAAAGACACTTCCAAAACTCAAGGGCATTGTGATAAAAGAAAGGACAAATTCTGAAGCAACCATGGCTAAATCACAACCACAGATAGATCCAAGGGTAAAGAAAAAGTTGGTGAACCTATCAAGGTTTATGTGCCTCCTGTGAATGAAGAAAATACTGATGAAGATGATGATCTTGCTCTGACTTCAAGAAAAGTTTTTAAGACAACCTCTGACATGGCTCAAGTTGTTCAGAGTCAAGAGATAGTAAGTTCTGATATTCCAAAGAAGCAAGTAACCTCTGACATAGCTCAAGTTAACTTGATATAAGAAGATAAATCAAAGACACTCCTACTGGGATTCACCAAAGCCAAACAGACTCAACCTTTGAAGACTGCTGCAAGTGGTTTTGAAGCAAGAGTAGTTATTGGAAAGGAAGCAAGAGACAAAACTGGATTGGGAAGTGCTGATGAAAGAAGAATACAGAACACTACCAATGATCCAACTTCCTTGAGGGAACCAGGTATTGGAGCAACTCCTGAGAGATTGAATCAACTAGAATCTGTACAAATGGTTTACCATACCTACTTGAAAGAACACATCTTTTGTACTTCATGACAGATGGTAGGGTTTATCATATAAGGGAAAATGCCATTCCACTGAAGTATTTTGAAGAACTGGAGCATGTATTATTCTTACTTCAAGTGAATGACAGAATAACTGAAAGTGCTGCAAACTATTTGAAGAATCAGATTCAGAGATAGAAAAGACTTTATTCTGTTAAGTTTGACAGCACATATCTTCCAAAGTACAGAGATCACAAGGGTGATATAGTTGAAATGAAGCCCAACACTGCTAAGATTATAACTACCTTTCTGGGTTACAGGGCTGTGGAATTCAATCTTGAGTCTGATAAGGCATATTTGATCAGATTGGATCAGGATATAAGAAAAGCTAGAATTAATGATCTCAGGGCTGCAATTTTTCAAATTGGTGAAGATACTGCAGAACTTAAAGATGCTAAAAGGAGGATGATTGATGAACTCAGATATGCTGAGAGATGTTTGTTGAAAAACTATCTCAGAACAACTCCTGACATCAGAGAGATCAGAAGATGAAGCCAAGTCAAGATCTAGAACTACTTAAATTCTGATATGAATACAGACTGAAGTTGTTATCAGATGTTAAAGATTGGTAAAGCTTTAAGGACTGTAAGTTGTAGTTATCTAGTCTAATTCTCATGCATTTGTACTTAATGTTTTTGACATCATCAAATATCTGTTAAACTTGTATATTATGCTAATTTACAAGTTGGGGGAGATTGTTAGATATATTTGATAATGTCATGGCTAATATGATTTATGTTTAGTTTTCAGATCTTACTTAAACAGGATAAATCAGTACTTACTGGAAGTCAGGACTTAAGGATATCAGTACTTATATTATCAGGAGATAATCATCAGAAGATGGATATCAGAACTTAAGTACTGAAGGACGTTCAGATAAGGACATCAGCTGATTAAAGGAAAGAAGATCGAGACAAACATAAGAAGAGATATGCATGAAGAAGGAATTCTATGAAGAATAGAATACTTGGAAGAAAAGATATCTGATTGATATATTTTAGGAAGCAGAATTATATTCCATATCAATTAGCGATTATCTTGTAACTGTGTAGTATATAAACACAGACATAGGGTCTACACTAAAAATGTTATCATATTCGAGAAGATTATTCATTGTAACCCTAGCAACTCTCGTGATATTTGTTCATCACTGAGAGGTAACAGTTCAATACTGTAACAGAGTTTATTGTTTCAATAAAGTTTGTTTTCTGTTACTTGAGTTATTAAAGTTCGATTTGATTGTACTATACACTGTATTCACCCCCTCTACAGTGTGTGACCTAACAAATAGAGAGAAAAATTCATATCCCATTATCTACTCATTCAAAAATCACCAAATTTTTACCAAACCTCTCTCAAATCATGGGTAAGTCACGCACCAAATTTCATGCCCATCCATGAAGTTCTCAATTTTATAAAAATGTTTGAAGTTGAGGGTGATTAGTAACTTCGAAAATCACTAACTTGTTTTCTTGATTTTTCATGAAAGTTTAAGGCTCCTAAAGCTAGACCAAGGCTTAATCAAGGATCTTAGGACTTTATTAATTATTAACAAGCTTCAAGGAAGGTATAAACATTCATCCAAACTTTGTTTAAGTTTTAAGTTTCAAGAAAAGTAAGTATCTTGGATATAAGTATGGTTTTGATGATTGATTTGATATTATCTTGATGTTTAGTTAATTAGTTTTAAGGTTGATGATTGTTGCCTCAAGAACATGATGTTCTTGAGAGGAGTTAGTGTTGAGATGATGATTTGATGATTATTGATGGTGGTATAATGATTTAAGATGTAAATGAAACTCGAATCGTAATCGTAACCTCGTTAAAACGAATAAACTCAACTTAAGTTTTCGCAGAAGTTCCCGAATGTATAAACTGCAGTTTCTTAAAAAGTAACACTTGATTATGATAGATAATGTTATAAGGATCGTTTAGGCTCTTGTTGGTGAGACTGTGTAGCTATATGAACAGTTACGTGATAACTCAACACAATAACAACACTAGAACATGATAGGTTAATAATACTACGTCTACACAAGAAATCGGGAAGAATGAAGATAAGGAAAATACAAAGAATCAGAAGATTATAAGAAGGCCTAAAGTCTGTCTACAGGTCACTAAAAGAAGTTCATTAATATGATCATGCCTCACTGAAGAACAAATGTTAAAGACTTTCAGGGTTTCAGAAATGTTGAAGATTCAGTATACAAGTGCTACTGGAAGATTTCAGTGTATTGACATTGATTGAAGATAGACAGTGTTCGAAGCATAGGAATCTGAAGAATTGAAGACAGGGTATAGACAGAGGTTAATGAAGATGTTGTCTAAAGGACCATAAAGGATTCCAGTGAAAGTACAGTTATTTATTGACAGTCAGTGTCTGAAGCAATAAAGTTGAGGCAAGCTTAACAATGTAATCAAGGCTATAATACGAAGACCTGAATCGGGGTTAGTCGTCTGTGAATCAGACCAGTTGCACTAGGCGTCAACAGCTCGTGAAATGAATCTGAGTATTATTTATAGAAGGATTGTTAAGTTGAGGAATGTACTTGGATTGAACATTTATGTGTTAAAGTACGAGAAGAGGTGCGCGGAGTATACAACTAAACAACTCAGGGGATTGGCGAACCTCAAAGTTTAATTGTTAAATTAAATAAATTATTTAATGGACTTTAATATAATTTATTTAATAAACTTAAAATGATTTATCTTATAAACTTTAAATAAGTTTATTTTATAAATCTAAATTAGTTTATTTATATAAGTTATATTTAAGTTTATTTTATAAATTAATTTAATTAAAATTTAAATTTAAAAAGAAAAAAAATAATAAAATAATAAAAAAAAAGAGAAAAAGAAAAGAAAAGAAAAAGAAAATAGAAAAAGAAAGAAAGAAAAAAAAACAAAAGAAAAACAAAAGAAAAAGAAAAAGAAAAAAAGGGAAAAAAGGAAAAAAACAAAATAAAAGGAATAACAAACGTGTAAAAGTTTTTTATTTTTTGTTTTTGATAAGATCAACTAAGTACAAATATATGTACTTAATTAAGTTAGTCGCCACAGGCATACTAGTACACTCCTGTCACCACAGGGGTGTTAGAATTGTAGTAATCAAGTTTTGCATGTACTAGTAGGATAGTGTCGCCACAGAGCAAAACTTATATCTCTTGTATCTCCTGTCGCCACAGAAATGTACCTGTCGCCACAGAACTCTCCTTAACCTCAGCCACACAATTTTATTGGATAAAATCTACACTTTGCAGCAGAAGAAAAGAGCCATTCATTTTTTGATCAATTTTCTGTTCATCTTCTCTCCCAAAAGAGAAGTGAAAATGGCAGCATTGATTTACAGAGAAGCTCAAGCTTTTTGTATGTCCGTTTAACCTCTTATCGGAGTAACGTTATAATGCCCGATTTAACTCTTGTATATTTATAGGGGCATTATAATCGTTACCCGATAATTAAATTCTAGTAAAACAAAAGCTAGATTATTGTATATGATTTGATTTGTAAATCTTTGTAATAGCTAGGAACTTTGTTGTTCTTAGATTGTAGCCGGTTAATTTATTTACCGGAGTGTAGCAACACCCCTCGAGGATTTATATACGAATATATATTTCCCCGAATATCTTGTGTTCCTCATTTTTATCATTCCAAACATTATTCCTCTCAAGAACACGGAACCACTAACCGAGCACTAAATACTTTATCCGCTAAAGATTCGAAAGAATTTTTAATTTAGTGATTATCGTATTCAACCCCCCTTCTACGATAATTTGAGACCTAACAATTGGTATCAGAGCAGACTGATTGATACATAAATCAGGATCCTTAAATAAATTTATTTTATTAATTTGAATTTACATTAATTTATTTTAAAAAATTGGTTTAGAAAATTTATTTTATAAATTTATTTTAAATGAGTTTATTCTTTACCATTTTCAGTAATTATTAACTACCATTTTGTTTGTCTCGGCAATTGCTGTTTCAGTACGCATGTTGCTTATCTTTGGTAAACAAACAAACAAACTGCCTTGTTGTTTTCATTTGCAAACAAAATAAAAACAATAAAGGAGTGTTTGTACTGGAAGTTGGGTTTGGAACCTGCAATGCAACGCGCACAACAAAATAGTGCGGGACCAAGTTCAAGCACCCACGCGCCTTCAACCTGGATTTACGTCGCAGCTTCACGCACCTGAACCTGAGTAACCGCACGCGCAGAAATTTTGATGGTTGGACACTTTCCTGGAACAACACACGGGTGCAGCGTACGCACGGGAAAAATAAAAAAGGTAGCCAATGGAATGTATGTTTGTTCTACACACAACAGTCACGCGTAGCAAAAAAAATTGGTGGATCCTGTTTATTTATCAGCCGCTTGAACTGCAAATCACAGACTGTGTAACTGATTACAATTAATCTCAAGGCAACACCCCCTTGTTGTACAAGAGGTCGCCACATAGCACATTTACTCAGACAGAAGTGTAGTCGCCACACACACTCTGTTGCGATTCAGTCTTAGTCGCCATACAGAATGAAAAGTCGGTGCAGAGTAAACTCAAGTCATCTATCTGTTAGTCGCCACACGGTTTTCTAACTCTGTTGCGATCACAGTTCCGCCACAGCCGGGGTCGTCTCCTATACACCTGTAGTCGCCATAGAACACTTAGTTTTTGTTACCTTAATTATTATTTTTAATTAATTTATTTTTTCATAAAATTTAAAATTCTTAAATTTAAATTTTTCTTAAATGATAATTTATGTTTTATTTAATTTTTAAGAAAATTTGAAATTCTTGAAAATTAGATTTTACATAAATATTTATTTTTAATTAATTTATTTTTTAAGAAAATTAAAAATACTAGAAATTTAAATCTCTCTTAAATATTAAATTAAGGGTACTCAAGTATTGGTGGACTCCGAATTCCTCCGGGCTTTTAAAGTGGATTTTAATCTTTTGAAGAAAACGAAGACCATGTGTTATTCAGATGGAAAATTCCTGAATACGGAAATTGAAGATAATGGTTTTCTTACTCCAATGGAACTAATTTCAAGACCTACAGATGAAAATTAAGGATCTTCCTCAAAGGCTTACTCCATAGGATACCACAGGGTTTTCAGACGCAGGGAATGAATGAATTTTCTACTGGTACAAATTTTCTCGGAGATTTTAAGACAACTCTATGATTCCAGATTATACAGTCACAAAGTAGTTTGTACCAATGCTACATTTATCAGGAAATCAATGAGATCAAAGAGGCAGGAATTGTGGGGGTCAGAGAGAATAGCGGGGACAAACAAATATCTCAATTACATGCATTAAGGTTGGAACCTCAGGACAGAACGTAAGAGTTACTGATAGCTGAATCAAAGAAAGCTCAGGTAGAAGTACTTGAGTGACTGGACGTCAGGGCAGTGTTTCACTTGTCAGGGAAGTTTAGTCACATCAGATTTACAAGGAGTACATAAGCTATATCAAAGGATCAAGCCTATCTATTCAGAAGCAGAGATTCTTACAAATTCAGTTCAAGGGGTGATTACAAGACTGAGAATGGGACAAATACAAGATTTGGTAGCTACAGTTATGACAAGACATATGTGTCAAGTAAATGTCAGGGGTTTTGCTACAACAGAACAAGAAGCTTGACAAACAAGGATGAGTAGGGATTCACTTGAAGAGTTGAGACAAAGGTGGAATGTTTTCTTAGGGAACTAGCGAGTCAAAACTTATAGTGCACGGGAAAAAGTTGGGATGGATCAGATGACGAGAATCATGAATATCTTGCTTTCATAGCAAACTCTGAAGATGATCCAACTCACATATCTCAGATTTCAATTTCTTGAACCACTGCAATGTTTTGTTCTCAATATTCAATACATGATAAGATCTTAGTGTTTAAATGTTTAACAGTCGTACAAGCATGACAGGATCACACATAGATAATGCTGAACTAGTTTACTAGATTATTTTTCTGGGAACTAGGATTGATGTTTAACTTGTGCATGTTATATTAGATGATCTTAAATAATTGTTTGAATATTTGTTGAACATGATTAATTGCTTTAGTGAGCTATATATTTTTCCAGCATATAAGACCTTTGTTAATGCTTACTCTTTGTATCCTATTACAATGTGATTTATCCATTTGATCTGAATTATTTGTTAAGATGTGTTAGTTTATATTTGGATTGAGATAGCTAGATGAGATACATCAACAGGATTGGACTAGATAGAATTAGTGATTTATTTGTTAATTATGTTTGTTCCATATCATGCCTGTCTTACTTAATTCTTATGTGTAATGTTTCTGAATGGATGCCATGTATTCTTAATACAATGCTTGCCTATTTCAATGCCATGAATGCATCTCTTAGTACTTGCATTAATTATAGAAAAAGCATGTTTAGAATTATAATAGGGCAAAGACTGTTAGTCCTCCTTATGTAAGGTTGGAACCATTTTCCCCTAGCCCAGAGACAAATCTATCAAGGGTATTAAAATGGAGAAAATGGTCAGTCAAAGATAAGAATTAGTATGATAAGGTTGCAGTTGTTGTTATCTCTGATCATAATAATATCTCTAATCCATCGGAACCCAAACTGATAAGTTGGGTACCAAGAACTGTTAATCCATTTGTGAGTGCAGGACATAACAAGTCAATTGATTCATATGTATTCTTGGTAATTCGTACTCAAGGAATATGATCAAAGAAAGATCCTCACAATCAAATGTGATCAACAAAAGCTATACCGTCAGTAATCTTTGGAGATGACAACAAAGGTTTTCATTACGGAACAAGCTATGCAGAAAAGGGACGTCATCATGGATTCAACAATTGATATCACTGATAACAACTAATCATTGGAGTCACTGATAACAGTTGAAGCAACTTCCTTGCTGGAGAATCAAGGCACAAATCCTCTTATAAGACAGTTCTGCATCAAAGGACAAAATCTCAATTCAATAAAGGATTAGTGTCTCATCTGAAGCAGGAAGATTGAGAAGCTTGCTCTTCTTAGAGTAAGGAAAGGAAATGCTTGTGGCTAGACTGGAATATCAGGAAAGGTGAATTCAACGGTTTCTACTATAAAGCTTCATCCGATAAAAGTTTAGCTATGGCATTGGAAGCTCTCGCCCTTGAACATCAACTCAAGAAACTCTTTTATAAAAAGGGTTAGTGAGAGGACTGCCTCATCTGGAATTCAGAAGGATGATAAATGTGAGGCATGTCAAGAAGAGAAGTCAAAGACAACATCACATCAAAGTAAAGGTATATCTCAGTGATGGTGGTTGACTACTCTCATCAAACAAAGTTGTTGTTCGTGCATTCTCAAGACAAGACATCATAGATGCTGATTGATCATATCAAAGAAGATCAAGCTGGAAGCAACTGTAAAAGAAATGATCTTGTGATCAGATAATGGGACTGAATTCAAGAAGCAGTTCTGATTAATATCTGTAACATCAAGAATATTCTGAGACTTATTCAGCACTGGGAACTCCGTGTCAGAATGGAGTGGTACAAGGGAAGAACCAGAACTTGATTAAAGCTACAAGGGAAATATCAAGCTAATCAAGACTTTCTAAATACCAAAGGGCTGGAGCAGTCAAAATAGTTTGCAACATGTAAGATCAAGCCTTGATCTGGATGTATACATGAAGACCACTAATGAGTTAATGGCCAACAAGAGCAAACACTGGATAACCTGAAAGTGTTTGGAGAGAATGTTCTACATGAGCAAACAATAAAATGTTTTTAATTGTTTGAAGATCTTGGCATTTGCAGCTAAAACTTGTAAGGATATTTCTCATGGCTACTCAGTGGAGTTTAGAACCTATAGGGCATTTGTGGTTGATCAACAGAAGATGATTGAAAGTCTAAATGCATAGTTCAACAACTCAATGCTCCAAGTTGTTACAGGAGAAATTAATGGTATTGATGATTAATATCCAAGCAGTGGATTGGTAGTGTATCAACACATCTCATTACTTCAATGAAGCCGGTCAGCAAGGGTAAGGATTTTTAGGAAATCCCAGCAACAGCTTAGGGGGAGCAATAAAAGGATCAACTAGTCAGACAACACCACATTGAAAATCAGAGGACACTGAAGAACATATCTGCTGAGGCAAAGGGTTTGATGTCAATATTATTCCCAGAGTCTAGTTCTTAAGTGATTAAGATGGTGGAGTAATGATTAGCAGGGCTACTGAGTGTGTATGATTATTTTTCTAGTTTTCTATCTGAAAAAGAAACTGAGAAAGTTACAGAAGCTTTGATAGATCCGGATTGATTGGGTGATTGCAAAGGAAGATGAACTCAATCAGTCAGCAAGCAGATTGTAGGGAAGCTGGTATCCAAACCAAATGACAATATTGTAATTGGTACAAGGATAACCAAAAATCAAGCTAGATGACGATGGCATTGTTACGAGGGACAAGGCCAAACTGGATGCTAGGTTATTATCAGGAAGCAGTATCTGACAGAAAGCACCAATGATGAGACTTGAGGATATTATGACATATCATGCACCTGATGCACATTCTATCTGGAATTGGACTCTAGTAAGTGTGTACAAGTGCACTCCTGGTTGGTGAGTCAAAAGAGGAAGTCAATTGCAAAACAGTTCATGGACTTTGCAATAGCAGATCAATTGGACTCTGTATATCTCTTCTTCACAAGCTCACTTCATATTGGTATTAACTAGTATACTACTCAAGAAATCGTCAAGGACATGGTATGGAACTCTAACTGAAGTTACAGTTTAATATGAATTAGTAGAGTCATCATGTTAATAACTCTCTTATCACTAGGCACAAACATAATGTTATATATGTGCTATGATATAATGATAATGTTATATGTTGGTCTACTAACAAAAACTTGTGCAAGATTATTTGCTAAGTAATTGCAGAGTAGGTATAGAGGAGCGTGTTGGAAAAGTTGCAATTCTTTTTAGGATTACTTTAAGCAAGCCATTAGAATAATTCTTTTAGGAGCTCAAGCAAGCCAAAAGAAAAATTCTTTTAGGAGCACAAGTAAACCAAAAGAATGATGGCAATACAAGTAAGTTAAGGATCTTTTGAAGATGCAAAATTTGGAAGATTCTGAACATGCCAAGACTACTTACCAACAGAAACCACTAAAGCTTGATCAGTGCAACTCAGGTATAATGACAAGCTATAGAGGTATGACGAGCTCACTCTTTAACTCAAATGCTAATGGATAACATGTAATATTCTCAAGATGCCAATGTGCAAGGTTCCAAGTGGATCCTAGAGAATCCAATTGTATAGCTATTAACAAAATTATTAGATATCTTAAGGGACTACCAACTCTTGGAGTAAAGTACCCTAAAGATATTGTGCTTAACATGTTTGGCTATATAGATACAGATTATGCATGTTGTAAGAAAGACAGGATAAGCATCTCTGAAGCTGTCAACCTAAGTGACAGGAGAAGCATCTCAGGAAGCTGTCAAATTCATGGAAGAAGATTGATTTCTTGTTTTGATTAGAAATAAACTCAAATCCAACAACTCTATGGAACACTCTATGACAAGGCACTTTGACACCAGGTGTCATTAATTTTAAGAGCATGTCTGTTAGGTCCCAATTTGTTTGTAGAAGGGGGGGTTGAATGCAAACAATACCGTTTAATCGAATAAAATGCGGAATAAAAATGTGAAACAAAATTCAAGTTAAATAAAACTTTTATTAAACTTGAAAGGTGTTACAACTACGGTATCGGTTACAAGGGATTAATCTCAAATCAATTATTACAAATCTAGAATAAATTCGACATGAACTTTTTCTATTTTTGCAATTAAAAGATCAAATGCTAAATGCGATTTGAGATTAAGTTCTAGGGATTTTAATCCGCTAGATTGATACAGAAGAACAAGATAAATAATTCTAGTGGATTGGATTTAACTTTTCAATCTAGAATTTTGATCTTGAATAAAGCAGATGAAAAATAAAATGTTGAGCCTTTGTTTTCTGCTGAGTTCTTGACTTGTGTTTTCTGTTGAATTATTGCATGAATGTCTTCTGCTGTGTTTTTGTTGTTTAAGTAAACAGAACAATCCAGTTTACTCAGCAAGACTTTCGGCAAGACAATCAAATGAACTGGTATGACAATCCATTTGATCTGGTAGGACTTTCGGTGAGACTATCCTCTTGAACTAGCAAGACAATCCCAATAGCTAGCAAGACAATCAGAATGAACTAGCAAGACTTTCGGTATGACTATCAATTGTCATACCGATTGTCATAGTAGTTCAAATCACATTGTCTTACTGAATTATTAATAGATTTTAATCTAATAATAATTCTGAAAATCCTTAATATTAATTCTGAATTAATTAATCAATTAATTCAATTAATCAATTAATTCAATTAATCAATAAATTAATCTTTGCAGATATAATTTATTTTCTTAATTAAATTATTTGACTTAATTAATTAATAGAGAATTAATACTAATCTTGAGCAGCAACCATTCTTCTGAAAATCTTCTGAAAATTACTGTCAATTATGAATCAATTCCACCACTTCAATGTTGACACTCGATGTACTGTCTGGTTCATGAGTGACTAACTTCCGTGACGTTTCTTCAAGCCTTGACCTTGATACTCTTGATTTTCTTCAGATTAAATCCTTGTAATTAATTGATACCCTGACGAGATCTCTGTCACTTGATTAAATCCACAATCTTGATTTATATCACTGAGGCTTGATCAATTTCTTGAGCTTCTTCCAGTGAATTAAGTCTTCAAGTCTGTAGATGAATAATGTTTCTTAACCGTTTGACAGATGTTACTATGTGAGATCTCTCTGATGATAGATCCACTATTTACTTATTACATTCTTATTTGAGTTGAGTTATATCCTCGAATATACAAATAGGCTATGCCATATGCCTTTCAATCTCCCCCTATTTGCTTGTTAGACAATAACAACAAAGACCTAGAGGATAACTCAACTAACAAATAAGAAAAAGATATAAACAGTAATGCAAAGTAAATAGTAGAAAAGTTCTGGATTATATTTAACATTTTCCAGATTCCAAAAGAAATTTACAAGTGAATACAAGATAGATGTTCCTCTAGCCTGAACATATAACTACATTAGACTATCTTGATTCATAAAGCTCTAATCATATTACATTGAGTTTTGAGCTAATTGACTTCAGTTGTCTTCTCTTCTGACTTCACCTTCTTCTAAATCTTGAAGCAACTCTTTGTCAAAGACACGATCCTTTTCTGAAGTGAAGCTTGCTGGTCTGTCTGGTTGAACTCCAACTGACTTCAGCTTATTCTTGATCTGATTGTACCTTTTAATATTCTTTTCACAATAAGCTTGAATCAAATCAGCAGCTTGAGTCTTCAACATGGATGAGTATCCAGCAGTTCTTAAATGATGTTCCATCCAGACCAGATGCTTAGCTGAGTAGTCTTTAAGAGATTGTACATCTAGCTGACAGATTTGAAGACAATCAGACTTAAAGAATCTCACCTGATGAGGATTGTTGACCACTTGAGGACTAGCCCTGCTAGCAAACTCTTTAAGCCTTTCTCGAAGAACTTCATTCAATTCTGAGCTTCTTTTTACCTTGTTGAGAAGAACCCAAATCTCTGACAAAAAACGATTCTCAAACAGATGAAGTGACACCTTGAAAGATCCTTCACTCTGACAATATACAAAAATGCTCATCTCATTTAGGGATCTATCAAAAGTAGCTGTGATCCTTGAGACTTCAGTCTTGATAGCATTCATGTACATGTCATTGTTAGGATTTGAGATTTCCAGCTTGTCAAGAAGATGTAGGAACTGTCTATCATTGTTAGTGCTCAGTTGAGGCATATCAAGTACTCTCCTAGCTTCATCCCATTTTTCACCAATCTTCAGTCTGACATCTCTTCTCCTTTCTTGAGCCTTAATGTCATGAAGACGTTGCTTTTGAAGAGTTTCTGTTCTTTGTATGTCTTTCCTCATGTCAATGATCTGGGAGACCTTTTTGAGTTCAGCTTCTTTTCTTTTCATCTCTGACTGCTGCTGCTGAAACTCTTTCTCAAAGATAGGATCCACTGTAGCTTCCTCTTCCCATTCTCCAAAATCACTTTCCTCTTCAGCTTCAAATAAACCATATTTATCTTCCAAGACTGGTTCAGTGGGAATGTCAAAAATATCAAAGTCATCCTGTTCTCCACTGTAATAGACATCATCAGCCTTTCCTTTGTCCCCAGCAGAGGTATCTTTTTCTTTCCCCTTTCCACTACTCCCTTTCTTCTCCCCCTTAGTTGAGGGATCCTCTACTGACTTTCCCTTAGATCCTCCATGACCTCCATCACCTCCCGAGCCTGAGCCTCCATCAGACGGCCCTTCAAAGTAAGTCCTTTGTTCTTCATTGGGACAGTGAGAATTTTTGATCATGTAGTACAGGTGCTTCATCCCTTCATTCAGATGTTCCATACATGTCTCTATCTTCAGAAATCTAGAGGAATCCAGTGAATGATTCATTTCAACCAAATCTTCAAGAGAAGTCATCCTTGTATGTAGAGAGCAGAAGTCAGAAATGTCATCAGCTGATAAAGTTGGAGTTTCCTGAATGGAATTGAGCTTTGGTGTGACAGTGTTCTTGAGATCTGAGATATCATTCCTTATGAGTGCCATCTGATTGTTGACAGAGGTGGAAGAAGAAGACCGTTCAACCACTTGTGCTTTGAATGCTTGAGCTTCAGCTTGACTTTTAGCAAGTTCTTCTTTTAGAGCAGCAATTTGAGCTAACAGGTTTACAGTATCAGTGTCTGTGTGTGCTCTCACCTGAATTTCACTCGTGTTTGGTTCACTCACCTCACGTGCTTGTGTTTCTCTCAATATAATTGCTCGTGAGGAGTCTTCCTGTTGATGTTCTTCTGTACATGCAGTTAAAATCACCCTAGCCTCTTCAAGAGAGGTCAGTGGTGGTGCAATGGGAATTCGCGAGTCCCGATCCTCAGTCAAACCTATCATTTCATGTGAAATAAATGTTTGAATTGCTTCAGGGATAAATTGACCGAGTTGCCCTCCACTTTTTCCAGATAAATCTGCGAGTGGAGAATCCCGTGAGGGAGCCAGAGGTGTTTGATCTGGGAGGGGAGAAAATGACTCTATTAAGGGTGGCTGAGAGTCATATTTTCCCTCAGAAGCATGTGACTGCTCTTCTGCCGTAACTATGGTAGGCACTGTAACAGACTCTATATGCACTCCTCGCTCTGTGTCCTGAGTATCATCTGTGGGTATGTATGGTTCCATTGTGAGTAATAGAATTGTGCTTGACTCAGTACAAGATGCTATGGCCCTATGGCGAATTTCAATAGATTCATCCTGTTGAGAGAATGTCTCTAGTAACTATTCATTGGCCATTTCAAAGTCCATGTCCTGTTGGGAGGACAAAGATGGGCTTTCAGATGCCTCAGTATAAGTTCTTCTTTTCTTTGGAGGAGGCAGAGCTGAGGGTTCACTCACATTTAACAATGCACTACTTCCTATTAACCTTCTGGGTAACATTTTAGACAGTGGGGGAGAGGTTGAGATAGAATGTGACTCTGTGTTTGGCTCTATGACCTAGGATTGAAGCTGTAGTTCTACAACTTCATGGTCAGCCCTATCAACCACTGGGGGTCTTTCAACAGAAGTAGGAATGGAGTGAGAGTGAGGAATTACTACCTGTAAAGGAAGAGCATCTGATGTTGGAGGAGCCTGGGTGGCTTGAACCACTGGAGGTTGAGGTTGATGTTCATGACCGGGAAGATTGAAAATAGGTAAAGGAATATAAGTGGCCATGAAAGAAGATACAAGTAATGGAACTTGCATGAATTTAAAGGTTGTGTCTTGGCGGGTGTAAATCTTTTTGCTTACTGGAGGGGGTTCGGTTACTGCAGAGTTAGCAAAAAGGGCTTTGTGTTCAGGTGTGAGAAGATGATCTGCTATAAGCATGAGAAAACGAGCATAGTAACATGATACCCTACGATTTGTAGAATGATCACGTAAAGCAGTAGTGAGACGTCTCAAGAGAATGGAAAAAAGTAGTTTGCCAAAATTGATCATTTGATTGAAAACAACCGCAAGACCAATATACTGCAGAGTGGAGGTGATGTTGTGAAAGTTGGATTTAGTGCAGTTGGCAAACACTTTAGAAAGTGTATCGAAGAAAATATCCCATTCAGACACCAAATTGGATTTTGAAAGTTTGGTTAAATTGATCACCCCCTGATAGTGAATAGCATGGAAAAAGTTTGTGATATCATTTTCAGAGGGTAAATTACAGAAATTGTCCAATGGAAAATTTAACGCCTGATTGATGACTGATTCATCAACTACATACTGTGTGTTTGCCACGGTGAATGAAAAAGATTTTGAATCATCGGCCACAGTAGAGGTTGTGCAAATCAGTCTAAGCAGATCGACATTTAAAATCACATTTGATTTAATAGCAGAGCTAACAATCGAATGGTCATTTAAAAATCTAATCCAAGGCTTAAATTTTTCCACATCACATTTTTCCGGATTAAAATAACCAACCTGATTATGCGCGACAATTTGGAAATTGAGAGCCATTTAAAATAATAATAAGACACACACTTTCAGAATTTTAAGAATAATATTAAGAAAAATCGAATTAATTAAATTAATTTAATAATTCGAATTAAATTAATTATAATCGAAAAATTTAGAAAGAAATGTATCTCGTTAAAATTCCTAACTCACAAACACAGATTTGAAAAACCAAAAGACACAAAACAGAAATTAAAATTAAAATTAAAAAATACCCAAATTCAACACACACAAACTGATTTTGAAAGGAAAAAAAAATTGATTCGAGAAAAAAAAATTTGAAAAAAAATTTTGGCAGCACTCCTTTATGTATATACTTGTATGTATATATAACAGGAGTAAATTGCTGAGTAAGAACTCGAGCACAAGAGTAACAATGGAGATCTGTTGGTTCGAAGAGAGAGAGAGAGACAAGAGAAACTGTTGAAATTTGAAAAACAAAATGAACTGAACTGATGAAAATAAAAAGAACAGACACAAAAACCATTAAGTAGTATAACTGGTATGACAATCCGGGATTGTCATACCGATTGTCATACCAGGTAAAAGAAAGAAAACAAATAAAAGAATAAACACTAAATTTATAACTTGTATGACAATCTGATAGTCATACCGATTGTCATACCAGTATAAAAGAAAAATATATATAAAAAAGTTTATAACTGGCAAGATAATTGATAGTCATACCGATTGTCTTGCCAGTATAAAACTATACTGAAAAACACTAAAATGACAATTATATACTGAAATGACTTTCAGCAAGACAATTTCAATTGTCTTGCCGATTGACATTCTGGAAATAAAATGTTTACAAACAGAATTAATATATATATATGTGTATATATATAAGTACTGAAATGATTTTCAGCAAGACAATTTTAATTGTCTTGCCGATTGTCATTTCAGTAGAAAGACAATCAAATATGTACAGAAAATGTGGAAAACTGAAATAAAGTCTTATATAAATAGTAGAAATTCAGAAAATATTTACAAAATTAAAATAATTAAAATATTTCAGAGATAATAATATTTTCAGTCCAAAAATAGATTTCTTTTGAATTTTAACAAATTAAATTCATAGAAAAATATTTTTAGAGAAAATAAAATATTCTGAGACATTAAAATTAACAATTTGAGTAAATAAATAAGATAAGATAATAAAAATTCCATAGAAATAAGCAAGACATATGATAAAATGAAAAAATAAATTTGCAAATGAATTTTTTATTTATGAAAAATTCATTTGTAAATTCATTCAAGAACAGATCTCAGATATTACCTAAATTAATCACTAAAACTATTCAACATGCCCAATTTACCAACTAATCTGGTAAATGTGGATTCATCAAGTGGTTTAGTGAAAATATCCGCTATTTGTTCTTCTGTTGGAACAAAAAATAGTTCAACAGTACCACTCATGACGTGCTCTCTAATAAAATGATACCTGATGTCAATGTGCTTTGTCCTCGAGTGCTGCACAAGGTTGTTGGTGATGGCTATTGCACTTGTATTGTCACATAAAATAGGAATTTTGTTTAATACAGAGCCATAGTCTCGTAGCTGGTTCCTAATCCACAAGATTTGAGCACAGCAGCTTCCAGCAGCAATATATTCAGCCTCGGCCGTTGAGTTGGAAACTGTTTGCTGTTTCTTGCTGTACCATGAGACTAGCCTGCTTCCTAGGAATTGACAACTCCCTGAGGTGCTTTTCCTATCAACAACACTTCCTGCGTAATCTGAATCTGTATATCCAACAAGGTTAAAACCAGATTCTTTAGGGTACCAAATACCTAGATTTGGTGTTCCCTTAAGATATCTTAAGATTCGTTTAACAGCAACGAGATGAATATCTCTAGGATCCGCTTGGAACCTTGCACATAAGCATGTAGCATACATAATATCTGGTCTACTTGCAGTAAGATAGAGTAACGAGCCAATCATACCTCTGTAGCTTGTGACATCTACCTTAATGGAGTTTTCATATGGTCCAAGCTTGACAGCTGTAGTTGATGGAGTCCTTGCTGATGCAGAATCCTCTAGATTGTACTTTTTGAGGAGTTCCTTGAGATACTTGGATTGACAAATAAATATTCCATCTAACCTTTGATTTACTTGTAATCCAAGAAAGAACTTCAGCTCTCCCATCATGCTCATTTCAAACTTGCTGTGCATTAACTTAGCAAATCTCTTACAGAGATTATCATTAGTAGACCCAAATATTATATCATCCACATAGACTTGGACTAATATAGTATCATTCTTATGTTTTTTAGAAAAGAGGGTTTTGTCTATGACACCTCTAATAAAGCTATTTTCAATAAGAAATTCAGAGAGAGTGTCATACCATTTTCTTGGAGACTGAGCCCATAGATAGCCTTGAAAAGAAAGAAGACAAAATCCAAATGATCTGGATCTTCAAAACCAGGAGGTTGCTCTACATATACCTCTTCATCCAACTTTCCATTCAGAAAGGCGCTCTTGACATCCATTTGATAAACTTTAAAGTTTGAGAATGCTACGAATGCCAGAAATATCCTGATGGCCTCAAGTCTAGCCACTGGAGCATAGGTTTCATCATAATCAATGCCTTCAGCTTGAGAATACCCTTTTGCTACCAGTCTTGCCTTGTTTCTTGTAACTACACCATCTTCATCTAGTTTATTCCTGAATACCCACCTAGTACAACAGCTTTCTTGTGTGTAGGTCTAGGTACAAGTTTCCAGACTTGTTGACTTTCAAACTGATTGAGTTCATCTTGCATAGCAATCACCCAATCTGGATCAGTTAGTGCTTCTTCAATCTTCTTAGGTTCCATCTCAGAAAGAAATCCTGAGAACAGACACTCATTTTGAGTAGCACGTCTAGTTCTGACTCCAACATCTGGATCACCAATAATCAACTCAAAAGGATGAGCTTTATTCCAGACAGTCTGTCTTGGAAGATTTGATCTTGATGATTCGCCTTGAAATTCATTGTGATGTTGTGTCCTACTAGATGATCCTTCAGCATCTCCCCCTGAGTTGTTGCCATGTTGACTTGAAGATTCTCCATCAGTAGCAGTGGTATCTCCATTGTTGCCAAAGTTTCCATCACTATTACCTTGAGTATCATCAAGATTAACAGGTTCTTCACCAGCAACAACCTCAGGTTCTTGACCATGTTCTGATTCTGAATCTGACATATCATCAAACTTCAGTTTCTCAGAAGGATCTTCAGTTTGGATACTAGGGAGTTTAGTGTCATCAAATGTAACATTGACACTTTCAGTTACTTTGTGTTGATCAATGATATACACTCTGTATGATCTTCTTCCATATCCAACAAAAATACCCTCATATGCCTTTGCCTCGAATTTACCACGACGCTCATCTCCATCCTTGAGCACGAAGCATCTGGCACCAAATACATGAAAGTATTTGATAGAAGGTTTCTGTTCATTCAAAATCTCATAAGGAGTTTTCATGAAGTCTTTGTTGATTAGAGTTCGATTCTGAGTATAACATGCAATATTGACAGCTTCAGCCCAAAAGTACATTGGAAGACCTGATTCACTTAACATCATTCTTGCAGCTTCAATCAATGTACGATTCTTCCTTTCTACCACTCCATTTTGCTGAGGGGTTCTAGGAGCTGAAAATTGTCTGGTAATCCCTTTGTCTGTACAGAATCCATTGAGAAGTGAATTCTTGAATTTTGTTCCATTATCTGACCTTATTGCTCTAACAGGGACGTTAGAATCTAACTCAATCATCTTGATATGATCAATCACAACTTGTGGTGTTTCATCCTTAGAGTGAAGAAATAAAACCCACGTATACTTGGAATAGTCATCAACTATCACAAGACAGTAACACTTCTTTGACATCGAAAGGACATTAACTGGTCCAAATAAATCCATGTGCAATAATTGCAGAACACCAGTTATGGAAGATGTGTCAGTGCCTCTGTGACTTGCTTTCTTTGACTTTCCTTTCTGGCAAGCCTCACATAGTCCTTCTGGAGAGAATTCCAGCTGAGGCAGACCTCTTACCAATTCTCTTTTTACAAGAGAATTCATTGTTTTGAAATTGAGATGAGAAAGTCTCTTGTGCCATAGCCAACTCTCATCTGACGATGCCTTTGCATAGAAGCAATTGACTTCAGGATTGCTTCCAGAGTTCATGTCAGCTACGAACAGATTTCCTTTCCGGATTCCCATTAAGGAGGGTTTTTCACTTTTCTTATGCAGAATCTGACACTTCAGCTTGTCGAATAAAACATTGTAGCCGTTGTCACAGAACTGACTAATGCTAAGCAGATTGTGTTCAAGTCCTTGCACAACATACACATTTTCAATGATAATATTTCCAGCTAGCAAACAGCCATATCCCTCCGTTAAACCTTTGTTGTTATCTCCAAAGGTAACCACTGGGCCAGCTTTCTCAACCATATTTGATAGCAGGGCTCTATCTACGGTCATATGTCTTGACGATCCGCTGTCAAGAATCCACACTACCGGTTGTACCTGTTTAATGCCCTGCAATACAAATGGATTAGACCTTCTTCGGAACCCAAGCTTGGCTGGGTCCGGCATACTTGTAAAATTGGCCTTTATCAGGCAAAACAACATTCTTAATTTTAATATTCTCAACGTTCTCAATGACTGAACATTTGACCTTGTGAACAGCCTTGACAAATTTCTGTTTAGGCTTAGGCACAAATGTCTCCTTTCTAGCTTTAGGAGGACTAGCAGTCTTAGACCTGTCATGCTTTTTATTATTCACATGCTGACGAGGAGTAGTCTTATCATTAGAAACATGCTTACCATTAAAATAAGCAAACATCAGATTAAAAGCACAAGACATACAATCAGGAACACCACATGCTTTATGAGAGGGATTAACAATAGGCAACTTATACATGGTAGACATGGCATTTGTGTTATCCAACTCATGTGTGTCTGAGTTAGTCTCAGTTGCTTTCACAACCTTGACTGGAACTTTTGACACACTTGACTTGGAGACAGCTTTCTCATTAGCATTATCTTCAGCACGGATTTCTTCTTGAATAATAAAAGAGGTCTCATCAAATGGTTCAGCAATTGATTCTTTATAGAGGGGTTCATCAACACCCTTAAGCACATGTGGTACTTCCCTGCCTTTAGCACGGACATGAGAAGGGGAGTTTATGCCTAATTTTCCAATAGCAGCATTGTAATCATAACCTATACCAGATGTTTGATTAACAGCTTGCTTATTGTAAAACTCTTTGGACTTCGAACAAGAATTAAAGTAAGCTTTAACCTTAGCCTCAAGACCGGTGATCTTGTCTTTGAGAATAGTTTCAAGTTGTCTATAACAGTCAACTCTATTCTCTAGAAAAGATACTTGTTCTTTTAATTTATCTTGATTAATGTGCACAAGTCTTAATTCATTGACCTCTTTCTCAAGGTCTTTGATTTGTTGATTTAACAATTCATTATCACGACGAGCACAATCTAAGGAACCTCCTAGATGATAAACTAATTCAGCATCAGTAAATTTTACCTCTTTTCTTGACGATGAGGTGTTTGCATCACTAGCCATGAGAGCAAGATTCCCAACTTCTTCATCTTCACTGTCAGTATCATCCCAGCTTCTTCCCTTTGCCAGGTAAGCCCTTTCAGATTTACTCTTTTGATTAGAATCGTAAGAGTTCTTCCTTGCTTATTTTGGCTTCCTGCATTCTATGGCAAAGTGTCCCAACTCATTGCAGTTGAAGCATCGAATGGTGCTTCGATCAACCATCCCTGTTTTATACCCACCACTGCTGGTGTTAGAGGATAAAGATCCACCTTTCTGGAATCTGTTGTAGTTGGACTTGTACTTGAACTTGGGATTCCTTTTGAATCTGACATTTGAGAATCTCTTAACAATCAGGGCCATTGACTCATCCTCCAATTGCTCCAGTTCTTCCAAGGAATAATAATCATCTCCTGATTGATTTGTAGTAGGAGGATCAAATTCTGCTATTATCACATTATCTTCAACCTTGGAAGACTGTACCATTCTTTCTGACTGTTGAGATTGTTGTTGATATTGTGGTTGTTGTTGTTGTTCATCAGCTACTAGAGCAGTAGACGTGCTGACCACTCTTCCTTTCCCGTAAACTTCCTTCTGCTGAATCTGCTCCAACTCATAAGTCTTTAACACACCATAGAGCCTTTCCAAAGAAATCTCACTCAGATCTCTTGCTTCTCTTATGGCAGTGATTCTATGTTCGAGATGAGTTGGCAGTGTTAAAAGGAACTTTTTGTTGACCTCCCTGATGGAATAGTATTTACCATTAATGTTCAGGTTGTTGATCAATGCATTGTACCTCTCAAATACTTCAGTGATTCCTTCTCCTGGATTGGATTTAAAGTATTCATACTCAGAGGTTAGGATTTCTAGCTTGTTCTCCCTAACTTCCTCTGTGCCTTCATTAATAATCTCAATAGTTTCCCAGATATGTTTGGAATCTTTACAATTCATCACATGTCTATTCATCAAGGGATTAAGGGAATCTACTAAAATTAATTGAAGGCTAGCATCCAGGGAGGCTTCTTCTATTTCAGCAGGAGAGAAATCCTCAGGATCTTTTACATAAGTTCTCGCTTTGGTGATCACCACATCATTTTCTATTACCTCTGGTTCAATAACCATAGGAATTTTTGGACCCTTCTTTAACACTTGCAAATATTTGGGATTAGCCACTTGTAAAAACAGTAGCATCTTCTTCTTCCACATAACATAATTTTCTTTATCGAAAAGTGGAATTTTAACGGTTCCAACTTTTTGTGTAGTCATTATGAATTTTTTGAGTGAATAAAAAATTCAAGAAGTGAAAGAAACACAAAAGTCTAGGATCTAGATTTGTACGTTAATCAGAAGGCTCTGATACCAATTGTTAGGTCCCAATTTGTTTGTAGAAGGGGGGGTTGAATGCAAACAATACCGTTTAATCGAATAAAATGCGGAATAAAAATGTGAAACAAAATTCAAGTTAAATAAAACTTTTATTGAACTTGAAAGGTGTTACAACTACGGTATCGGTTACAAGGGATTAATCTCAAATCAATTATTACAAATCTAGAATAAATTCGACATGAACTTTTTCTATTTTTGCAATTAAAAGATCAAATGCTAAATGCGATTTGAGATTAAGTTCTAGGGATTTTAATCCGCTAGATTGATACACAAGAACAAGATAAATAATTCTAGTGGATTGGATTTAACTTTTCAATCTAGAATTTTGATCTTGAATAAAGCAGATGAAAAATAAAATGTTGAGCCTTTGTTTTCTGCTGAGTTCTTGACTTGTGTTTTATGTTGAATTATTGCATGAATGTCTTCTGCTGTGTTTTTGTTGTTTAAGTAAACAGAACAATCCAGTTTACTCAGCAAGACTTTCGGCAAGACAATCAAATGAACTGGTATGACAATCTATTTGATCTGGTAGGACTTTCGGTGAGACTATCCTCTTGAACTAGCAAGACAATCCCAATAGCTAGCAAGACAATTAGAATGAACTAGCAAGACTTTCGGTATGACTATCAATTGTCATACCGATTGTCATAGTAGTTCAAATCACATTGTCTTACTCAATTATTAATAGATTTTAATTTAATAATAATTCTGAAAATCCTTAATATTAATTCTGAATTAATTAATCAATTAATTCAATTAATCAATTAATTCAATTAATCAATAAATTAATCTTTGCAGATATAATTTATTTTCTTAATTAAATTATTTGACTTAATTAATTAATAGAGAATTAATACTAATCTTGAGCAGCAACCATTCTTCTGAAAATCTTCTGAAAATTACTGTCAATTATGAATCAATTCTGCCACTTCAATGTTGACACTCGATGTACTGTCTGGTTCATGAGTGACTAACTTCCGTGACGTTTCTTCAAGCCTTGACCTTGATACTCTTGATTTTCTTCAGATTAAATCCTTGTAATTAATTGATACCCTGACGAGATCTCTGTCACTTGATTAAATCCACAATCTTGATTTATATCACTGAGGCTTGATCAATTTCTTGAGCTTCTTCCAGTGAATTAAGTCTTCAAGTCTGTAGATGAATAATGTTTCTTAACCGTTTGACAGATGTTACTATGTGAGATCTCTCTGACGATAGATCCACTATTTACTTATTACATTCTTATTTGAGTTGAGTTATATCCTCGAATATACAAATAGGCTATGCCATATGCCTTTCAATGTCTTTTAGTCAAAGAGTCACTTGCAGAAACACTTATTAAATCACTTGTTAAAATTAATCTTTCAAGACTGGTTTGTCAGTGTGTGATATCATTCATTGCACATTAGTTGGAAATCCCATCTGTAAGGAATTCTTAATATAAGTTCACAAGTATTAAATCTTCAATATTTAAAGGACTTGTGAATTTATCAGTAATCCATTATCTCGTACTTAATGCTACTATCTTGATTATCATGAATACAATATCATATACATTTGTGGTAGTTAAGTATTATAGCATTAAGTTTGAATACTATTTTAATTGATTCAAATTATGACTGTAGACAATTCCATTCCATATCAGTCTCATAATTTGAATTGTATTAAAATAATATGCAGCATAGTTATTTGTATAATGTATGAATAATTGTGGTACTTTTAGTATTAGTGATATTATTTAGAATTTTTGTTCTAAGTAATCAATGCTTATTTCTAAAATCACTAATATTGAAAGTTAAAGTATTTTCTAAGTTATGTGTATAAAACTCTCAATATTTTATATGCTTAGAAAGTATTTCTAAAGTTACTAATTATCCAGAGGGTGATTGCCATGTATATAAGTCATATATCCTTTTGGTGATTATTCAAGAATAATTATAAATATTTAGGTGCTAGTATCTAACTCATAGATATTTAGTATTTATTTATTTAATATTTATTTTGGGTAGTTTGGATTATGGAAATTGAAGCAATTCAATGATTTTATTTGCTCCATAATTCAAACTAACTTAAAATAAATAAGCAGCATGATTGATTATAACTAAATCTGTCAACAATTGATATCTAGTATATTGATTGTAACTTATGTGTTATAAGTTAATTATGAGATTTTGGTTTTAGTGAATTTAGCAATGTTTATATCTCAAGAATTCACTGAAATCAGAATATGATTGTAGCATGATTAGTTGTGTGTAAATTCTTGACTTATATCAGTTAATGATATTTAATTAAGAGTTTAACTATGAACTAATTGTGAAGTATTAGTATTTTTGACATTACTTAGAACTCCTTTAAGTAATCAATGCTTATGTTCAATCACTTATACTAATATAGAAAGTGTAGATTTTTTTCTTAAGTACAACTATGGTTAAAATGTTTGATTGCTTTATTAGAAGTAACCATATGTTGTCTAGTTAGAATAATTTTTATACTTATTTGCAAATTCCTAAACACTTTGATAATAGATGCAATACTCAATGGATCAAAGTATATGGAACTTAGAATATTTTTCTAAGATTGCAAACAAGTCAATGTTGGTTAATGTTGCTTTAATTATCGAACCAATATTGTTTGAGATATTACATTTGTTAGGAGTTAACAATTGTATGATATATAAAATTGAATGATGATGTCTTTTTGATAGATAATTGGTATTTAATTCATTGATATCTTATTTTAATATTTAAAATAGGATGTAACATAATTATTAGTATCTAAAGTACTTGACAAGTATCAGTCAGTGATATATTGTTAATATTTTGTTGCAGATAATTGTGAGATTTTAAGTTCTAGTGAATTTATATGAGTTGATATATCTGATAGATTCACTACAATTTGAAATTAGCAGCATAGTCAGTCTTATTATGATTATTTATCAATACACAATGTTGTTGATTATAATTTTATAAAGATAGATTATGGAGCTTTTGACATGAATGAGAATCGCTTAGACTTTACCCTAAGTGATCAATGCCTTTACAAAAACTCATTCATATTGAAAGACAAAATCTTTCTTTCTCTTCTTAATACATCTAGGTCATTAGTTTGTGTCTTATCAAATCATTTATCTTTTAAGGCATAAAAACAGACTTGTGCACTCGATCAGTTTTAAGAGAAAAATCAAACTTCTTTCTACATTGGTGATTTCTTATTTCATTAAAATCTTTTTGAAATCACTATTGTACATCATTTCTCTCAAAGATTAAATGCATAATTTTCATTCATTATAGATCTTAAGTGCATTTTATCTCTATATTGTCATATGTTCTGTGATGCAGGTTCAGCCTCCAATGGCCTTATTTCATTTGATAGTCATGAGGTTGGAAACCCACAACTTCTATCCCAGACTGTAAAGACAAACACAGAAACAGAACCAACCAACACTCTCTTACCACTAAAATGAAATATGAATGAGCGTGAGGGAGAAAGTGCCTTAGTGCACCACATAAGGAAGGTTCTGACGTCAACCCAGCAGCTCTTCCTCTTACAAAGTTGAGATATATCGAAACTGAGACAACTGCTAGCCCCCATACATCTTCTCAAAAAGATGTAATGGCTGAAAAGGCACAAAACAATTACTAGATTCATCCTCTCAACAGGGTGCGTCTATTGAAATTCGCCTGTCGGGCAGGGTATTCGATGTAGTGTCATCACCTCAACCACATAAACAATTCCTGATGCACGAGGATAGGTTACATACACAAAGGACGAGTTGACGGAAACAAGAGTTTCGACCATTTTAAGGTCAGATTCGATTGTTCAAGGTTCTTTAATGGACCAATTGCATTTACATGTGTTAGGAGGGGATACTGATCCAATAGCCATATGTCAGTGGTCAGTGTCTACCTCCCCAGGACTAATAAACCTGGATGCATATGCGGATAGTGGATCTGACATAGGTGCAGATCGGCAACTTGTTGACAATGATTCAGATATTACCTGATGAGTCACAAGGAAATGTCTTCACAGACATTAGAAGGGAACTTTGATCTTTATGCTAAATTCTTTGGATCATTGTTTACCTTCCCAGAGTTCAAATCTGGAACCCTAAAAGGGAAACTAGCAACTTGTAGATTATGACTCATATTCATCTGACGAGTCTAACAAGGATGGGGATTTGCGAACTCTCATTGCACCACATGTGACCTCCTTAAGGATGGCTAAGGTGATTTTCCTTGCAGGTACAGCTGGATTTTGGAGCTATGAGAGGAGTGATACACTTGTGAGAATGAGTGTAAACACGAGTGGAGAGAAGAGTGAAACACTTATGAGGTACACAAAACAGAATCACACACTCACAGTGAGGAAGAAAGATAAATACCATATCCCATTCCCTAAACATGGTTCTTGATACTTCGAGTCTCGAATCTGTTTATGATTGGAATCTAACTCTTAGGGACCTGACATTTACAGATTGGATTAAAATACTTCGAGATCTAACAAGTTGGGAGCTAACAATTAGTAACAATTGGTGATCTCACAGTTGGGAGGTATAAGGAGTTGGGAATATTGGTTAACAGGATAATCAACGGTGAAGCCATTTTGCAGAATGCCAAGGGACATGGTTGATCAAACTATGACTTGTTATTTCTTTTCCAACCAAGTGAAATATGAGAACTCCTTCAGACAACGACATACATTCCTTCTCTAAGGGGGAGATAAAAGCTTATATAATAGTTTGGAGGATTCCTCAACTAATGGGGAGAAATAGCAGGGATGAGGAAAAAGGTAAAGCACATGTACACTACGCCACACTATTGTTGTTTTTATCTGCGGATCCTATTGTACGGGAGAGGTGGTATAAACAAGGTGATTTCCTAGTAATCAGATGAAGTGGTTTGGTTCATCACTATTCTTCATAAGGGGAGAAGTTGTTTTCCAAAAGGGGGGTACCATTGGTTTTTATCTGCGGATCCTATTGTACGGGAGAGGTGGTAAACGAAGGTGATCTCCTTTAAGCAGTTGATTCTCATAGGGGGAGAAGCAAGAGAGATATGTGCTTCTCAACCGGAAATGTGGTTGTACAAAAGAAGCTGCTGATGATTACTTCAAGACTGAGAAGTATTATCTGGCAAAGATTTGAAGAACCAAGGAAATGAAGATGAAACTACTTGAAGATCAGTTCAGTGCTAGAGGAACAAGCATCTTTCATTTCAGTTACTTAAGAAATCTGGAAATGCAGTATTTGATCCAGAAAATCAGTAGAATTATTTACAAGTCCTGGTACATTACTTTTTCCAGTTGTTAGTTAAGTTATCCTCTCTATTTAATTTGTTTGTTAATTTTAACAATCAAATAAGGGGAGATTGTTGGTGAGACTGTGTAGCTGTATGAACAGTTACGTGATAACTCAACACAATAACAACACTAGAACATGACAGGTTAATAATACTACGTCTACACAAGAAATCAGGAAGAATGAAGATAAGGCAAATACACAGAATCAGAAGATTAGAACAAGGCCTAAAGTCTGTCTACAGGTCACTAAAAGAAGTTCATTAATATGATCATGCCTCAGTGAAGAACAAAGGTTAAAGACTTTCAGGGTTTCAGAAATGTAGAAGATTCAGTACACAAGTGCTACCGGAAGATTTCAGTGTATTGGCATTGATTGAAGATAGACAGTGTTCGAAACATAGGAATCTGAAGAATTGAAGACAGGGTACAGACAGAGGTTAATGAAGATGTTGTCTAAAGGACCATAAAGGATTCCAGTGAAAGTACAGTTGTTTATTGACAGTCAGTTTCTGAAGCAATAAAGTTGAGGCAAGCTTAACAATGTAATCAAGGCTATAATACGAAGACCTGAATTGGGGTTAGTCGTCTGTGAACCAGACCAGTTGCACTAGGCGTCAACAGCTCGTGAAAGGAATCTGAATATTATTTATAGAAGGATTGTTAAGTTGAGGAACGTACTTGGATTGAACATTTATGTGTTAAAGTACGAGAAGAGGTACGCGGGGTATACAGCTAAACAACTCAGGGGATTGGCAAAACTCAAAGTTTAATTGTTAAATTAAATAAATTATTTAATGGACTTTAATATAATTTATTTAATAAACTTAAAATGATTTATCTTATAAACTTTACATAAGTTTATTTTATAAAACTCAAATTAGTTTATTTATATAAGTTATATTTAAGTTTATTTTATAAATTAATTTAATTATAATTTAAACTTAAAAAGAAAAATAAATAAAAAGAAAACAAAAAAAAGAGAAAAAGAAAAGAAAAGAAAAAGAAAATACAAAAAGAAAGAAAGAAAAGAAAAACAAAAAAACAAAAGAAAAATAAAAAGAAAAAAATGGAAAAAGAAAAAGGAAAAAACAAAATAAAAGGAATAACAAACCTGTATAAGTTTTTTGTTTTTTGTTTTTAATAAGATCAGTTAAGTACAAATATATGTACTTGATTAAGTTAGTCGCCACAGGCATATTAGTACACTCATGTCGCCACAGGGGTGTTAGAATTGTAGTAATCAAGTTTTGCATGTACAAGTAGGATAGTGTCGCCACCGAGCAAAACTTATATCTCCTGTATCTCCTGTCGCCACAGAAATGTACCTGTCGCCACAGAACTCTCCTCAACCTCAGCCACACAATTTTATTGGATAAAATCTACACTTTGCAGCAGAATAAAAGATCCATTTATTTTTAAATCAATTTTCTGTTCATCTTCTCTCCCAAAAGAGAAGTGAAAATGGCAGCATTGATTTACAGAGAAGCTCAAGCTTTTTGTATATCCGTTTAACTTCTCATAGGAGTAACGTTATAATGCCCGATTTAACTCTTGTATATTTATAGGGGCATTATAATCGTTACCCGGTAATTAAATCCTAGTACAAACAAAAGCTAAATTATTGTATAGGATTTGATTTGTAAATCTTTGTAGTAGCTAGGAACTTTGTTGTTCTTAGATTGTAGCAGGTTAATTTATTTCCTCGAATATCTTGTGTTCCTCATTTTTATCGTTCCAAACACTATTCCTCTCAAGAACACGGAACCACTAACCGAGCACTAAATACTTTATCCGCTAAAGATTCGATTTTTTTTTAATTTAGTGATTATCGTATTTAACCCCCCCCCCCTTCTACAATAATTCGGGACCTAACAACTCTTACGGATCAAAAGTTATAACCGTTTTAGTAAAAGGGATTTACGCGACAAAACTGCAACAAATTAAGAACTTTGTAAATATAAATGATCGACTTAAAAATATTTAAAAATCATGAAATTTTTACAGAGAGTAAGAAATAGAGTTTATTATCTGTCATAAAAATTTCAAGTAAAAATGTTGATTTTTCAATTTTATAAAAATGTCGGAGCCGAGGTCGCGCGGAGTACGAATGTCAAAAACAACCCCTGTTAGTAAACTTCCACTTCAGAATTTTCACCCCTGTTACCAGAAAACCATTTTCAAATGATGTGTTCTAAATTTTGTCTAGATCACTCACGCGAAAACGGTGCATCAATTGAGTTAAAGGTTTGAGAGATATCAGCGTTTTAGTGAAAGCGGTTTGAATAGTAAAACTCCGTAGTTGACCGAACTTTTGAAATGCGTTTCACCTAATTAAATTCATTTTATCAAAATGAAACTTTTAGGATAAATATTAAAAGCACTCAAGAAGCTCCTCGAGGTAGTTTCGTATTAAAATATTAATTTTACGAATTATTAAAAATGATAGAGTTTGAGTCATGTAATAGTAATATTCGGTAAAGTCAAATCTAGAAGACCACTTTGACTGTCCGTTTTGATCAAGGAGTGATACTTATTTCGAGTCGGTCGAATAATGAAAATTATGAAGTATTGAACTTATTAGAAATATAAGCTGGTGATGAGAGTAGGAATACTGATTAAGATTATGATGTTTGTGATTAGAAATCCTGAACGAGAGGAAGTCGGGAAACGTATCTTGGACTCCAGGCAAGTTTTCAAACCCTGCCTTTCTGAAACTGTTGTGTTGTGTTTGTTTTCAAATAATGTCGATATATACATGATGATATATTTACGATGTTTTACGAATTATATTATATAATATCATATGATATGATAATGATTTTGGTATATGAATATTACTGAATTTCAATCGATAACGCTAGAGAGTAGCGTTATATGTATGAGGAGTATATTTTAGACCGGGATCGGTCAGTATAATTTTATGAAAACCCGGAAGTATTCTGGAGGTGTTTTATTTAAGAATACAAACGTTATAGTATAGCGTGATATATAAGTTATAAGACCGGGAGTCGGTCAGTTTTTATAAAGTATAAACTCGGGAATCATCCCGGAGATGTTTTGGACCATTAAAAGTTCGTACTTATTTTATTCCAAGGGACTCAACGTCCACTTACGAAATATTAAACACCTCGAACTTTTATTAAAGCAATTTCCAAAGATCGTATTCCCTCAATTATACTTTATTGCTCGAATAATAAATATTTATTAACTATTCATTTATTATGGATGAAGTATTCTCCAGCGAATATTTATTTCAAACTCGATTAAATATTAAAGATTATTATATTACTTAAACATAAATAAGTTGAGGAATATTATTTTCATATTATTTTAAAAGTATTATTATTCAAGGTTTAATTATTTGACGATTAATATTTAATTATTAATTATTTATTAAAGGATTTATTTATGATTTAAAAATCATAAAACCTGATCTAAAATACTTTCTGATTTTTAGAAAATCATTCGAATAATTTCAAATCATCGGAGAATATTATCTCGATTTATTTTAAATATTTTGAATATAGTTTCGAAAGAAACTCCCCCTTATTTACTTATTTGTTGACAACGGTCAATTCACATCCTTAGTACTTCCTCCGAAAACTTTCGGAAGTACATACATATATATATATGAGGTAAAACTGTGCCTATCAACAAGCAAAACGTTTGGGGAACTTCGATATAGTTCGATGATTCCAAGTATATGATAGGATTTTTAAGAGGACAAGGGGGGGTAGAGATCCAGTACTTCATGGACTGGGAAGACTGCCATATTTATTTTCCGTATGAGAAGGTACCATGTGTACTGAAGGATATACGAAGTATGCAAAATATACATGGGCTAAATGGGGAAGCATATAAAGCCCGAATGCGGCAAGGGTGATAACCGGGATACGAAGGTGTCGTCCTTCTACTAGGAGAAAAGGTTACTATTTCCGTAGTACGACTGATCATCGTATGCGGTGGATCCAGTGAATGTCATATTCTTCCAATTGGAATTGTGATGCAATACCGTAACCCAAGCCTAGGTGCTAGGTTTACCATTAAGGTATTCGCAGGATAATAATCCATCAAAGAATTATTTTCATAAGAAGATGTGTATCACCAAGGAAAACTATTTTTGAATAAAATGTATTTATCATATATGACGTTTTACTTGAGTTTATCATACAGTCATTTCATATTAAACATTATTATACTGTGCATTATAGCTCACTCTTTCTTTTTTTTAAATGACACAACACAACAGATAACCAGTATGCCGGTGTGAGACTTAGTCGCTTGCAGTCATGGGGAGAATCCCTGGCAGCTTTGTCTCAGGTGGGCCAGAGTATCAGATAGGTATAAGATATCAGTCGCAATTATTGTAACTTCATGTAGAGGTTATGAATAATTGTTTGAGATCCTGTAAAGTACATTTAAGTTTTAATAACATACGATACTTGTTGTATGTCGTTTCTAAAGCTATAACTTATGAGTGTGTGAGATTGGGGGTCTGTGATATGGAATTATTGGATTATTGAGTTAATGCAGGTTACACATGATTGAAGGATTGCGTGATGACCCAAATTCCTAACCCCGGATTTGGGGGCGTTACATAACTCATTACGAATCAATGATTATGAACAATCATATAATAACCCACTCGTTTGAAACTACATCAACTGGTTGGGCCAATCCCAACCTCCTCTCATGGTTTTAAAAATCAGCGTTTTTTCTGATTAATCGGCCGACTAATCGCTAATCGGAGAGTCGCCGTTCTGATAACGTGAAATCGCAGGAAAAAATATTTTCCCGGTCAAATTGGTCAAAATCGATGATAATCGGGTCAACACCGGAAAAATTGGAGAAGTTGATCCTGTGATTCAACAAAAAATTGAAGAAAGTGTGCGTTGAAAGAAGAGAAGAGAAGATATCGAAACGAAAAACTCGGGCATGTTTGAGACGGGGAAGGAAGAAGATAATGAAACAGACCTTAAGGGGTCATTTGATAACCACTTAATGAAACGAGTGAAATTGAGCGAGAGACTTTGTATGATTCAGATCATTTTTTTAATATTTTTTAGTTACCCAACGAAACAGGAATCTATGAATGAAGCATAAAATTTAGTTGGACGACTGGAGTCCAAAAATATAGCTGAACAAGAAATCGACAACCTAACTTTTGTAGAAATAGTTTTGGTGTTCTCATTTTCGGCTTAATAACTTTTTTATATATTCAAATTAAGCTAGTTACATTATTATAATATTCAATATATGCAACAAAAATTTTGGATTTTCATATATCGTCTATATTTTTATCGTTAAAAGTTTTATAAGAGGGATACAAATTAATATTGTCAAACTAATTTTATAGTAATTTAATATTATATGTCATTATATAAAAATACATTTATATTCATTTTTTAATTACATGATTAGGCACTTGAAATTTTTGTCTAAGATCGTTTTTTGAAAAATAATTAGATTATCGTCATCCAGATAATTTAGAAAAAATATCAACAAATTACATTAATTCATTCAGATTTTCTGACTACCTTTTCATCCAGATTAATTGATCATCCAAAAAATTTTATCATTCAGAATGGTTCAGATTTAAGAAATGAGCCATGTATGTCATGAAAGATGCATATAATAATAAATTTATTATATTTTAGTTGTGTAGTACAACTGTACAACGCATTACATGTACAATTATAGTAGTAAGGGCTCTTTTTTTTTTGGAAAGTTCGATGGATCATAACCACATGAGGCCCAACTTTTGCAATTATGTGAGACTTCTAGAATTAGCCCATTAAGAAATCCCATGAAAATTATTCTACTTAACTTGCACATATTTTTTACGAAAACTAAGGTAAACATTATTTATATAAAATTAAAAATTATATATATATATATCCGATTTTTGCTCAATTAATCCTCCCGATTAATCCCCGATTCACCGATTAATCGCTAATCGATACCTCTACCGATTAATATTGATTTCCGATTTTTACAATCATGCCTCTCTACCTAATTCTTTCTTTTTTCTTTTATATAATGCACAAAATGTCTAAATTTTGTTAACAAAAGGGATGCTGATCTTCTGTCCACGGACGACGAGATCAAGAGTTCGACTCGCAGTAGAGCGACTTTATATTACTCAAGGGGCACTGAATATAGGGTTCCTCGCGGTAACGATATTAGCTGATAACCCGTGCAAAGTATAGACCCGCAATTAAAAATAATAGTTTCAAGTTATTATTTACATAAAATTGAAATTTATAATTCGTGTGAAATACAAATCAAAATATAATAAATAAATACTATTAAATTATGTAGTTAAAAAAATCAAAATTCAGTGTAATTTTGAAATTTCATGTTATAGTTCTAGTTATGCACCTATTTATTTACTTGTATTAATCTAACATGTTAATTTTCACAAAGACGTTTATTTAAAAGTAAACTGACGTTTGGATGTACACTGACAAATAAAAATTAAAGTGAAAATAAAGTCAATTTAACAGAGAGTAAAACTTAATTTGTGTTAGTTAAAATTTAATAACATAAATTTTTAAATATAGTTATATAACTTTCTAGTAAGTACCAATATTTGAGACCTACTATGTTTTAAAAACATGGTTTCACTTATTAGTATAGATAGTTGATACGCGTGCGAAACACGGGCCCGTGATTAAAAATATTAAATTAGTATTTGTAGAGAATTGAATTTATAATCGGTGTGAAACACGAATTGAAATTAATGTATTAATATCAAATATAAATTAGTACTTGCAAAAAATAGTTATGTTGTTAAAATGAATCTAACCGGTTATAAAATTTTCCACTAAATGATATAAAAATCTAACATATTAGTTTTATTTTTTTGAAAGGAATTGTATATTTATCTTATGAACAAAATATTTGCTATTTTAGATAATTTAATATTAGTTAATAATTATCTTATAATTATATTTTTCAACATAGTTTTATTAAATATTATTTAATTATTGATAAAATTTAATTTTCAAATTAAGAGTAAATAGAAGTTATTATACTTAATTTAATATTACTTAATATAATCTAAATACAACACATAAATTTGTTACTGAAAAAATATGTTTTTTAATTTAAAAGTAAATAAACACTGTGATGGACAGTAACAAATACAATCGTTAAATCAATAATTTTCAGTTTAAAAGTTAATAAATATCACTAAAATAATTTGCTATTACTTAATTATGTTTAAAATAGTATTATCAAATTTAAGCGTAAACGAACGTTATGATTAACACTAACTAATTGAAAATAAAATTTATAGAGAATAAAAGTAAATTTGTGTCGGTAGTTTACGTAATAATTAGTAGTTTTTCATATTAAAAGTAAATATATGTTATTTTACTTAATTTAACAAAACTCATAATTTTTTAATATAATTCACAAATTCGTTTAAAAAATACTTTTTATTTTATAAAGTAAATAGAGGATTGAATGGATACTAACTAATAGAAAATAAAATTTATACCGAATATGAGTCGATTTCTTGAAAACAAAGTTTATAGAGAAGATAACTCAACTTATGTCACATATGAATATCAAAATTTGATATTTTGATACTTTTAGATTTTGTACCAAATTATACATGTTTAACTCATTAATAAAGAGTATGGATTTGAAAAAAGGTACGTTCTTCTTTGGCATTTGATAAGAAGTACATATAACTTGCAAGGAACAAGGCTTGTTGCTTACATTTTTTGCACTAAATAAAAGCCTAATTGCTTTTCTAAGGTGCAACAATAAAACGCATACTGCATCATACCTTGGCGTGTTTAACTACTTGCCATGCACTAACTTTAACTTAAAGTTGCCTCTGTGAACTTCCAGAATTTATGGGTATTATTTTGCAAGTTTTCGAATATATATTGTCAAATTCAGCAGGATGCATAATGCATTTGTATCATACAAAACCTTTATTCACAATGCCTTCAACAAATACTTGTAAACTTGGAAATTGGGTCACTATACTGTTGTATCGTTACAGAGCAAGCTCCAGTTCTGGTGGCCTTACGTCGTCGTATCCTGGATTAAAGCATGCAGTGCAGATGTGTAGGCAAGGGGGAGATGGTAGCATTTTGCAGCCAAGACAGAGATTTTATGGTTGTAGTAATGTCGTGATCAGAAAACATGAGATCAACATGTGATTAAGCTAATTATTTCTCAAGTTTTTATGGGTTTTTATCTGCGACAGTTGCTAGTTAGGATCAGATTTGGCTTGGTTAATTTTACTGAGAAGCTGATTAATGTTTATATTTTAGGTTGGAAAGGGAAAACAACAAGGTTGAAGTTCAATCAGCTGCACCAGCTCCTCCAAAGCATAACATGTCTGCCTGGTATAACATACAATACTAACAACGTAGCACGATTACAGGCCTAATGCACCTTGAAACAGATTTTTAAGAAAGAAATTAAGCTTATCAGTAATTTAGGATGTTATAGTTTGACTCGATCAATATTGGTGATGATCATATGAAAAAATTATGGCTGCTTTGTTTAAACTCCTGAGACACTTATTCAAATTTTTTCTTATTTTTGCAGGTTAAAATGGTTTGTAGGTTCAATATTCTCCTTACTGCTACCATTTCTGAAGCAAAAATGGGATAACATTTTGTTGCTAGAAGGTATTTGATCACTCTTCTTTAATGGTACAGTACACTTGATAAAACCTACATTCTGGCTATCTTTATTTAAAGTCTTGAAACCAGGGCTGTAACTTGTAAGAAACTTAAAAAGCTGAAATAAACAGCAGGTAAATCAAACAACTTATACTGCAAAAATAGACCTTTCTCATGCTTAATTATACTTTAAACTATACTTTGTTCAGGGAAGTTGGAAAAGGCAGCAGAAGAGGTGGAATATGCAGCAGAGGTAGTACAGAAGGTGGCAATCACGACGGAGAAGGTATCGGCAGAGGTGGCTAATAATCTCCCCGGAAACGGTAAGCTCAAGGAAGCAGCTCTTATTGTTGAACATTTAGCAAGTGTTGCAGCTTCTGATGCTCAACTAGCTGAAAATATTATTCACAAGGCTAATGATTTGAAGGAAGACGTGGAAGAACTAGAGAAACTTGTAAAGCCAGTTGTTGATCGGATTGGACATGTAAAGCATGTTGATTAATTCAGTCATCATCAAAATTTCTTCATTCTCATTTCTGTCAATCTCACAAAAATGATTGTATAGAAATTTTATACTTTAGTTCAAAAATGAAGTTGTTTTTGTCCAATTATTCACTGTTCTTTTTTCAAATGTAAAAATTTCTACTATACAACTTCAAATTTTTTTTAAAAAAATTTATAATAAATAATGGTAATGTAAAATTAGTGCCCCTCAATTCTGGGTGACATTTATATAGGTGAGAGAGTTTCCGACGCAAGTGAATGGGTGGGACGGAATATTGTTAAGAAACTAGTGTTGGAAATATTGACTATTACAGCAAGGCAATTATATAACAAATTTAGCAAGTCAAAGCCAAGATAACAAGCCAAAGCCAAGATAACAGTTAACAAAATAAAATATGTAGGTAAACAGCATGCAAATCAGAAACTGTAAGAACAAAGAAAAATAAGAGAGCGTACCAGTAATCATATCTTTAACACAGAAAGAAAAAACAGAAAACAGTGGTGTGCAACAGGTACAATGCAAGAAGTAAAGAAACAGCTGAGTCACCAGGTCTTACTCGAAACCATAACTGCTCTTGAAGAGATAGTTGCCCCCACCTGCTTCGTTGGGATACTATGCAACAACTCCTCCAGGATAAAACAGCTCCGAGTTTTGAGTTGACAGCACTTCGAAAGCTCAACTGGAACCTCACTTCGCCGGAAAAATCACTATCTGACTATGGGAGAGCAGAGAGTATAGAGAGGAAAAGAAGAATGTAGGGTGTAGTGTATAAAACTCAGAACCTTAGTCCTCTATTTATAGTAGAGGCTAAGTGTAACTGATCACCCCTTTTAATATCAGAATTAAACTGTACAATTAATAGATAAATCAAAACTGATAATTTTGAATTTAAAATAAAATTGTAACAACTTATTCATTAATCTCTCACATTATAACATATTTAATTTGAATTTGAATATATTATCAGTTACAAAATTATATAACAAATGTCCAGGTTCAATGAATCTGACTAAGCCCACTTACAAATTGACTCAGCCCAATTCAGAAACCGAACTCAGCCCAACAGTAATAACTCAACCCAAACTGATAAATAAATTCTAATTAAAATATTAAATCACAAATAAATAAAATCCTCGCCCAGGTTGCCTTGCGTACGAGAGACGCCGAGACTTCGCCCAAATCGCCCTTCGACCAGACCCGGTCCGGTCCGGTGCGGGGCGGCGAAGCACACAAGAACACAATGCACCATCACACACCTTAGTAGTTGTACATTAACCATTGTGTTATATTATATAAAGCCAATACCCCCTTTATTTATTTTCAATGTGGGACAAAACACATTCTCATTTTTCAAGCTCTTTCAAGCCACTAAATTTAACTCTAATTCTCTATGGATTTCATTAAGAACTCTTAAAACCTTACATGAAAGTTTAAGTACACATATCATGGAACAACTTTCAATCATTAGATTTTAGGATTATCATCAAGAACATAATAAAACTATGATCTACAATCCAATTTTTCTAACAATCCCCCACAAATCCATACAGAAATACGATTAGGTTTTTCATCATGACTTGTTTTTCAGAGTCGGTACCCTTCCGAATTTGAACCCTCATAAGTCCTATACTTCAATGACTACCGGATTCAGATGGAATGTTTCAACTTGAATCTTAATCCGTTTAGTATAACCATGTTCCATAGACGACGACAAGTCAAAGGCTATGGTGCCATACTACGGCTTTGAGACATTAATGGTCTTGTCTCGATCCTGTTCGTTGAATGTTCAAGGAATAACCATTTCCTCTAATTGCGACTACACAATTACATTCGCTTAGCTGGGCATCTCCAGAAATATACAGTCTCTATCTCGTCAAATGACTTGATCTTATTCAAAATTTTAACACTCTTACTTTTCTAGCAGTGTCAGTACCTTCTAGGTTTATAGGGGACAGACTCAAATATAACAATATCATCTACGTAGCAAAGGTACTACCAATTCATCCTTACATCTTGTTATTACCATATTGAATACACTTCGAGGGATCTCATCTCATGTGTATTGGGTTCCCACTATTGATAAATTATGATAGGTTGACAGTCGTCCCATCCCCAACCTTGACTTGAGGACCACTGCAGGTTCTAGTCCCTTAGTCCAAGGATCAGCTATATTATTTTGAATTCCTATAAACTCTATAACTATAATCCTATCAGACACTAAACCCCTTATAGATTTGAGTCTAACTTGGATGTGTCTCTTTATTTTAGCATTATGTTTTTTACTGCTAATCTTGTCGATAGTTGTTCGACTATCACAATGAATAGCAATAGCAGGAAGCGGTCTGCTTACTATAGGTATCGCAGACATAAGTCCATGTAACCATTGAGCCTCCGTCCCCGTGGCATCTAGTGCACACAACTCAGCCTCAAATGTAGAATGAGTCACTATAGTCTGTCTGTTTGACTTCTAGGATATTGTTCCACCTGCCAAGGTGAACACATATCCAGTCCATTGGAACCAGACTTCTTAGCTATCCAACTTGCATCACTGTACCCTTCAAGCTCACCAGGAAATCTCCTGGAGTGTAAACTTAGGTATATTATTCCTTTTGGATATTTAAGTACTCTATCAAGAGCATCCCAATGAGTTCTATTTGGACAGCTTGTATATCTAGCCAACTTAGACACAGAATATGAAATATCTGGTCTAGTACCGTTAGCGAGATACTGCAAGCTCCCAATAATCTGAGAATACCTTAACTGAGACACAGGCACTCCTGAAGTATTCTTGACAAGGGCAACTTTAGGATCATAGGGTGTACTAGCGATTCTACACTGTGAATAACCATATTTCTCAAGTATAGATTTCTCTAATAATGAGATTGAGTCAAGGTTATTCCCTCAGCTGATAGAATCAGTTTGATTCCAAGAATCACACCAGCCTCACCCATATCCTTCACTTCAAAATGTCTTTTCAAGTATTCTTTTGTCTCTTTAATAATCTCAATATTGGTTCCAAAAAATAAGATGTTATCCACATATAGGCACAGGACAACACACTCACTACCTTTAACTTTGGTGTAGACACACTTGTCACTTTCATTAAACATATAACTGAATGGCAATACAGTTTCATCAAACTTTTTAAGCGAATCCCTGGGAGCTTGTTTCAAGCCATAGATGGACTTGATCAACTTACATACTTTCCTTTCATTGCCATATGCAACAAATCCCTCCGGCTGGTCCATATAAATCTCTTCTTCAAGTTCACCATGAAGAAAAACGGTCTTTACATCCATCTGATGGATGATAAGACCATGGACGGAAGCCAATGCTATAAGCATTCATATTGTTACCATCCTTGCAACCGGAGAGTATGTATCAAAGTAATCAATTCCTTCCTTCTGCTTAAAACCCTTAGCTACCAGTCTAGCTTTGTACTTATCTATTGAGCCGTCAGGGTTCAGCTTCCTTTTAAAGACCCATTTTCACCCGATAGTAGAACATCCAGGAGGGAGATCAACCAACTCCCATGTTTCATTAGAAATAATAGAGTCAATATCACTCTTCACAGCGCCCTTCCAATGCCTACACTCCGAAAAATCCATAGCTTGTCGGAAAGTTAAAGGTTCGTCCTCGACATTGTAAGTGATAAAATCACCTCCAAAGTCCTTAATTATCTTTGCACACTTACTTCTCCTTGGTTCCTCTACTTCCTTAGGAATAGAGCTACTACTAGGTTTCGACCCCACATTTATCATCTTTTCCACATGATCAGGAATAGAACTCGATGTGTGAGTAGGAACTTCCTCAGAAGTCATTTCAGGGATTCCAGTCTTCATAGGGTAGACATCCTCAAAGAATGTAGCATCTCAAAATTCAACTATCGTTTTTTCCACTATACCATCTATGTCAGATTTTATACCAAATATTACATAGCTATAGTGGTTTCAAGATAGCCCAGAAAGATACAGTCAACAGTTTTCGGACCTAGTTTCTTTCTCTTGTGTTCAAGAACAAGCACCTTAGCTAGGGACCCCCACACATGAATATACTTAAGACTAGTCATCCTGCCTTTCCATAACTCCAAGGATGTCTTATCCATGTGTTTCAGAGGGACCCTATTCAAAATATGGCACGCCGTATTTAGAGCCTTTCCCCACATGTATTTAGGCAACCCAGAGTTAATCAGCATACTATTAATCATATCTTTAAATGTTCAGTTCTTTCGCTCATCAACCCCATTAGACTCAGGTGTGTATTGTGGAGTAACTTCATGAACTATACCATTGTTTGCACAAAATTCATTAAAAGCGTTACTCGTATACTCACCACCTCTATCAGATCTCAATCATTTAAGTAACTTACTAGTTTGTTTTTCTACTACAGTTTTATATATAATGAATTTACTAAGTGCTTCATCATTATGTCTAAGTAAATAAATATAACAATATCTACTACTATCATCTATAAAAGTAATGAAGTATCTAAACTGGTCCTTGGTCAACACACCACCAAATTCACAAATATCAGTGTGTACTAAATCTAACAAGTCTAAATCCCTAACAGTGTTATGAAAATGTTTCCTTATTTATTTAGCAAACACACATACTTGACATTTATAATTCTTTTCTATGGTATATTTTGGAATCAACTCTAAGTTCATCATATTCTTAAGAGTACCAAAGTTTAAGTGACCTATTCTAGCATGCCATATATTCGAGGATTCAATACATTTAACAGAAGGAATAATATTATTATTCAAATTCCCCAAAACGGGTTCAATATTAATAACAAATAAACCATTTGATAAGTAACCCTTGCCAAAAAAATGTACCAGTATGAATAAGAACTACTTTATTACACTTGAAAGAAATTTCAAAACCACTAGAAACTAAACAGCTTCCACTTATTATATTTCTACGCATGTCGGGAACATGATGCACTCTAGTCAAAGATAGTATACGTTCTGAAGGGAACTTTAGATCCACGTTTTCTATTCCAAGTACTTGAGCGACACTTGCATTCCTCATCTTCACAGTCAAGCTATGACTCTGTTGATAAGATACAAATAAACTAATATCAGCAAAAATATGCACATTAGCTCCAATATCTATCAACCATTCATTTGACAGATAGGTAGAAAATATTACAGGGTTGTAGGATACATACCGGTCAACGTCGGTTTCAGAAGCCGTAGCCTCACCAACGACCATGTTCACTACGGGCCCACTTGCGGTTCCAAGCACATCATTCGCTTGCGTTACCACCTCAGTTTTATTCACTTTCTTTGTAGGGAAGTCCTTACTCCAGTGCCCAACCTGCCCATAAGACCAACATGGTTTGTTTACCTTGGGTTTCTTGGTCTTGTCCTTGTCACTCTTAGGTTCATTACTATTAACTTTCGTAGCAACAGCCTTCCTTTTCTGTCCTACAGTTGCTACGTTTATCTTCGAGGTACCGTGCTCAATTGGCATCACATGTCCCTGTTTGGACTTGTGTTGTTCTTGGAGCGGGATGTCCAACATAAGGTTGGTCCAGGTGATCTATCCTTTCTGTCTTTTTAGGGAGAGAGAGAACTCTTCCCAAGACTTCGAGAGCTTTTCAATCATGCTCATAACCTTGAACTTCTCAGGGAGGTCCATTCCAGACTCCTTCAAAGTATGCACTATCATCTCGAACTCATGCACTTGCTCATTCATGGACTTATTGTCCACCAGCTTGAACTCAAGGAACCTTACCACATAATACTTTTCCAGACCTTGTGAGTCAGTATTATGTGTCTGGTCCAGCTTTTCCCATAAGAGTTTTGCGGAGTAGGCATCAGAAGAATAGACATCAAACAAAGTGTTTGTTAGAGCAGCCAAAATGGCCGCCCTAGCCACTCCATCCTTCTCAGCCCACTTTGCAAAAGCCTTAACCGTGTCAGCCTTCTCTTGATCTACAACCGGTTTCTCATATTCCACAACCGGCCACAAACCCTTTATAGTCAACCACAATTTCATCCTTTTCTGACAGCGAGAAAAGTCGATGCCACCGTTGAATTTCTCCGGTAAACCAGTTAATTCAACAGCTTGTGGAAAGCTATAAGTGGTCCAATCAATGACCCCAACAGTTGCACTCGAACTACCACCTACGGGAACCTCAGTTTCGCTAACCATTATGCTAAATACTATATAACAAGCTATCTCTTCAAGAATATTGAAAATATTGACTATTACAGCAACATAGAGGCAATTATATAACGTATTTAGCAAGCTAAGGCCAAGATAGTAGTTAACAAAATAAAATATATAGGTAAACAACATGCAAATCAGAAACTGTAAGAACAAAGAAAAATAAAAGAGCGTACCAGTAACCATAACTTTAACACAGAAAGAAAGAACAGAAAGCAGTGGTGTGCAACAGGTACAATGCAGGAAGTAAAGAAACAGCTAAGTCTCCAGGCCTTACTTGAAGCCCTGACTGCTCTTGAAGAGATAGTTGGCCCCACATGTTGCGTTGGGATACTATGCAACAACTCCTCCAGGATAAAACAGCTCCGAGCTTTGAGTTGACAACACCTCGAAAGCTCAACTTAAACTAGAACCTCACTTCGCCGGAAAAACCACTATCTGACCATGGGAGAGCAGAGAGTATAGAAAGGAAAAGAAGAATGTAGGGTGTGGTGTATAAAACTCAGCACCTTAGTCCTCTATTTATAGTAGAGGCTACGTGTAACTGACCACCCCTTTTAATATCAGAATTAAACTGTACAATTAATAGATAAATCAAAACTGATAATTTTGAATTTAAAATAAAATTGTAACAACTTATTCATTAATCTCTTACATTATATCATATTTATTTTAATTTGAATATATTATCAGTTACAAAGTTATATAACAAATGCCCAATTCTGAAACCGAACCCAGCCCAAACTGATAAATAAATTCTACTTAAAATATTAAATCATAAATAAATAAAATCCTCGCCCAGGTCGCCTCGTGTACGCGAGACGCCGAGACATTCGACCCGACCCGGTCCGGTGCGAGGAGGGACGGCGGCGCGCGCATGTGTGTGCGCGTGCGTGAAGCACACAAGAACACAATGCACCATCACACACCTTAGTAGTTGTACACTACCCATGTGTGTGATACTATATAAAACCAATACCCCCTTTATTTATTTTCAATGTAGGACAAAACACATTCTCATTTTTCAAGCTCTTTCAAGCCACTCAGTTTAACTCTAATTCTCTATGGATTTCATTAAGAAAAATTCTTAAAACCATACATGAAAGTTTAAGTTCACATAGCATGTAACAACTTCCAATCATTAGATTTTAGGATTATCATCAAGAACATAATGAAACTATGATCTAAAATCCAATTTTTCTAAGAACTAGTCGCTAAAATTTATATCTTTCCAGGATCTTATATTAGTATTATAATATTTCCCCTCACTCGAAAGTTCATTCATGGGTCGAGAGTTGATCATGGACGTCCATCTTTTGGGGCATAAATTTATCTTCGTGACACGATAAATTGTGAGAATATTGGGGATGACAGAAATCGAACATGAATTTTCTACCAGTCTGAGCTCTGATGTCATATTAAGAATAAATCATCTACCAGAACTCTGATATCATATTAAGAAATCAGTCGCTTCATAATCTCAAAGTGTTAGAGAAACGCATTTTCATGATCTTATATGAGTATTCTCTCGAACATGTACAAACTTATTTCACTGGCGCATTATCAACGCATGAGTCACACCCAAGTTTATAAAAACGTGAAAGGATGGTGGGGATGGTGGGATAGTGATGATATAAAATTAGTACAATTTTGGTGACACAAACTTGTTTCACTAGAACAGTATCGATATTCTACGCTATGAACCCCACCCATGTTAATTTATATATGTGAAAGGGTGGTGGGGATGATGAGTTTTACAAACCCAGAAATGCAGTTAAGGTGATAGATGTTAATGTGATAGATGAGATTTGTGAAGATGAGTGAACAAGGTGATTCTGCGTATCACATTCGTGTCATATGTCGAGCTTTCCTTTTTGTTGAACGTTACTAATGCAGGAAAAGTAGTAGTAGATGTTATACATAAATATGCAGAGTCCTATTGTACGTGGTTAAAAAATCATATCACCGGAAAGAGGGAAAGAAAATGCATCTCTTTGCGAAGCGAGCTGAGGCAAGTCAAACGCTTGAGCTCGTACTCGAACTTGATCGAGTTATTAATTTTAAATTTAAAACTTGACTCGTAAAAATTTTGCTAGGCTGGATTTGATTCACCAAATATTGACAAAAACTCAATTACGTTCGCACATTTATCTCTCTCAACTAGGATTTTGAGAGTTAGACACTCAAATCTAGGATTCGTACCGCCACTTTTATTTTTCGGTCCTTCAAAATCTTGTTAAATACTTTATTATCAAGGTTGTTATGTCCCTATTTTTTTTGGGTGTTAATATTCTATTTTAATATTTATGTATGTGCTATTATAATCTGTAAAACTCGCATCGAATCTGGGACGGTGGTTGATATTATAAGAGATTATCTTTCATAACAAAAAATTATTTATAATTCTGAATATTGAGTTACAGATAATACTTATGTGAAGGTCAATTCCAATGCTAATAGTTTCGTTGTATGTTGGATTATTCGAATTGTCATTATAATACTTTTTAAATCGAAAAATTTACATATTTTAAGTGTTAAGCGATTTGAAAATAAAATAATTATTTATTTAGCTTTTTTTTGTTTTACAATTAAATTGGATTTGATAGTTTGGAAATTTTTTCTGACCGTATTTTAATATTTTAATAAAATTTTCGTTTGTTCGTCAAATAAAATACAAAGAATTTTTTAAACCATCTTGATATTATTGATAATAAGGTTCTTTTTGTTGCTTTCTTTTCATTTTTTTCCAAGCAACTTCCTTTTCACTTTATTACATGAATGATGGATGCGTATAAAACTACCGCGGGCGGGCATCAAATTATATAGAAAATTAAACATCAATTTAGAACTGGAAACCATGGTTATAGAAATTTTCCAAATTGCTACTAAATCAGTCCATTAACCGATTCGATAAAATCGCCCATATTAAATAAAAAACTAAAGATCAATTTAGGCATGGAAAACATAATTATAGAAATTGGACAAATTGTTGCTAAATCGGTCCATTGACCGATTCAATAAATCACCAAAAAAATATTTGATTGTTTAAAATTACTCGATAATGAATACATTCCTCGATTAATTCTAATTTCCGAAATATGTAACCATCACAGAACTATAGTTCTATTTAAACTTTACCTCCAAAAATGAACAAGGGGCCTAGCCCGCTTGCGACCACTTCGCTTCTGACTGAATAAGCCATGCATGTCCAGGACCAGAGAGAGCCACTTCTGGTTTGAAAAGTATACATATGTATGTACCGATCGAAGCCATTACTGCATCTTTGCATTCTCTCCTCAATTATTTGGTGTACAACAATGAGATGACAAGATTTGTCCCAGTCTCTTGGACAGGTATTTTTCAGTTTTCACACATTTGAACTAAAAATTTATTTGCATTTATCGTCTAACATGTGCAACACGACGTAGGGAGATATTTTCTGAGTCTATACATCGTCGGTGCCCCTTACTAGATCGGTCCCTCTGTCTATACATACGAGAATCAAAAGCATCGAGTCATTGCCAAGACACAAGTTTTAATACAAGCAACGGAGAATGAAGGTTCAGATTCTAACGAGAGAGCTTGTGAAGCCCTTGATTCCAACTCCTCCCAATCTTAGCAACTACAAAATATCTTTCACTGATGAGCTTGCTCCAGTTGTCAATGTTCCTAGCATTCTTTACTATAAAGCCAATCAAAACATCAAAGCCACTTCAATGTGTGACATTTTAAAAACTTCAGTAGAAAAAGCCTTGCCTAATTTCTATCCTTTTGCAGGAAGGTACGAAAAAAACAGTCGTTTTATCGATTGCAGTGACCAAGGAGTTGAGTTTATTACAGCGCAAGCAGATGGTCAGCTTTCGGTAATTCTTGGCCTAGGGAAGAAGTTGGAGGTTAAGCTTCTTGATCAGTTGGTTCCATGTGATGTTCAGAAAGCTGATGAAATTACGGACCCGTTGTTACATATTCAAGTCACTATGTTTGATTGTGGTGGCTTGGCCCTTACTCTGTGCTTTGCACATAGGATTGGTGATGCATCAACCATAAGCTCCTTTATGGCAGGAATGGTCGCTGTAAGCCGTGGCCTAAGTATTGAAACATTTCAACCAAGTTTCGATGTGGGCTCATTCTACCCTCGAAAAGGCTTGCCTCATTGGAAATTAAACTGGACAGATAATAATGTCACAAAGAGGTTGGTGTTCGACAGTGAAGCGATCCAAACACTGCGGAATAAGGCCAGGCCTGCAGGTGATATAGGCAAAAGTAAACCCTCAAGAATACAATTGGTGAATGCAGTAATATTGCAGGCTCTTGTTAGCATAGACAGCGCTAAATATGGCCACTCCCGAGCTGCATACTTTATGCAGACAATGAACTTGAGGGAAAAGGCTAGTCCTCCTATACCAATACAGTCTTTTGGGAACCTATTTGGCCTTGCAACCGTAAATCTTGAGGCTGGCGAAGCTAAAGACAAAGAATATGGTGATTATGTAGGTATGCTAAGTGATTCTGTCAAAGGGGCGGTTGATGACTACAAAAACATGTTGTTGCAACATGAGGATGATCATAGGAAGGTGATAGATCCGTTCTTGGAGGCGAATGAGAAGTTGACTGATCCAGAGGTGAACTGGTTTATCCATACGAGTTGGAGTCGATTTCCTTATTATGATGCTGATTTTGGTTGGGGGACTCCTATTTGGGCAAGTGCTGCTGCTTTACCTCTCAAGAATGTCAGTATTCTGATGGATACAAAAGATCTTACAGGGATTGAAGCATGGGTCTACTTAGAAGAGACTGATGTGCCCTTGTTTGAACAATACCCTGATATCTTGGCCCTGACTACATAGCTACCCGTGCTGAAGAATCAAGCAGCCAAGGCACGCAATGTAAGCACCTCAGAGCTGGAATTTAGAGAATTTGCAAAGGTTTTCTGTGGCACAGTTCGGTTTGAGTTCCTAGAGTTTAATATGCATGTAACTTTTATGTACTCTGATCTTCAGCCAGAGATCTCCCTGTTTTCTGTCTGAATGATTTTCAATAAATTTACTTGTTTCACTCGTGAAGTTGTGTAATATTTTCTCCCTCAAACTCTCTGATTGTCAGTTGTAACGCAAATCTGGTATACATGTTCCTATCCACATATTTTTTAGTTAATCCAGTGTCAAGATTGTCAGTTGTAACGCCTATCCACATTTTTTTTGTTAATCCGATGTCAGAGCCAGCTTTCGCGTATCTCAACTAATCCGGAGGATTGCTAGCACACTCGTACCCCCGAGCATGGTAATTCACTTACTTCCGTATCTCCCGGAGGGTTCGAACTTGTGACCTTGGGGTGGTAAACCCCTAAAGTCACACTCTAAACCAACTTGAACACCCGCACTGATATACATATCCATGTCTTACCATCCACAATTTGTGCACAGCTCAGTATACATCCCATACTCGGCCACATTGGAGTGGTACCAAAACAGATATCTCTCTTCTTTCGGCAAGAAAAGGTCTACAATCCTTATGAGGATATGTGTGTGTTGTCATGGTAAGGCCTTGGTGGTTATTGTTTTCACACAGCTTTATTAAAAAATAACAGCGCGCGATGAGATAACTCAAATTGTAAAGGGGCTTATCTCTCTTGAAACCAAACAAATATATAATGTATGAATCATTAAAGCATGCGATGCCATACAGTAAGAATATAAAGCTAACAGTTTCCTGCAATTACTTTGTCTTGTCATCTGGACAAAGAAAAACTCAATAAACTCAAAAAAGAAAATCATATTTTTATCAACTAAGAACATGATGAAATTACCAAGAAGACTTGTGACAGGGCTACGGTTAAGCTCATCAACACTGAACTAACAGTTGTTAGTTGTTACTATATCATATCTCATTGTATATTGAGCGAAGTTTAATGTGGTATAAATAGTCAAGCTTATTAACAGATTGTCGATGTTTGCATCTTTAGCGAAGTATAATGTGGTAGATAATTAAATCTGCCCCGACTGAGCCTAAGATCTGAATTCTGATTAAAAAACATATATCATCACGATCATCATCATACTATCTATAATGAGATAAAAAACAATAATAAGAGAATCAATTTATATAACTTCAACACATAATTTAATAAATAAAATTTGTAAGTATTACAATCCCAATTAGATCCATAGCCAACTAGTAAAAAACTACTACAACTATTGCTGCTACATATAGAATAACATCAATAAAATCCTCCTAATACATAAAAATTAATAAAAATTATTAATAAATTAAATCGTCAATAAAACCTCCATCTAATTAAGCCAGCAAAGCAGCAACCGCCAAAACGCTGCTAACTGCAACAAATCCAACGGAGCCTCTGTAAGATGCAGCGTCTGAAGCTGGTGCAGGGGCAGGAACATCAGAGACATACGGCGGTAACGCGGGGGAGTGAGACTGCGAAGGAGCATCAGTGTTTACTGGAGACGGCGCTGGAGAGATTTTCTCGACTGGTGAAGGCGTTGGTGATGGTGACAGAGACTGGTGCACCGGTGTTGGCGCTGGAGAGGGTACGATGGGAGAGATGGGAGAGGGAGAGAGATGCGCGGAAGGAGAATGCGCAGGAGAGAGAGAGGGAGATTGAGAGGGAGAGAGCGCAGTAAGAGATGGTGATCGTGCGGTTACGAGGGTAGACAAGAATAATAAAGTTGTTAGTGTGACAATCATCGTCGATGTGAAAGCCATTGTGTGTGAAAAAAGCAAGAACTAGTTCTCTTACGTTGGTTGTGTTTGTGTTGCGTAGGGAGGGTGTGTGTTTATATAGGGGGGGGTTTTACAAATTAGGGTTGCGAAAGTAGAGTAGGACAAGGAAACTGAAAGCGGATGCAAGTCAGAAAGTTCCTAGGAACATGGATTCACGCGGCTACGTTTCCGCGTGGTACATGGAATTATTGCCTTTTTTTTCCAATTAGACTTATATTTTTTAATTTCTGTTTTAACAAATCTCGGGTGCCTGATAATAAATAATAGATAATAGAAGAATTCTGGATCACAAGGTCTTTAAGAATTACTGCCCTTTTTACTTATTTTTCAATAAGGAATTTAATTACTGCCCTTTTTACTTATTTTTCAGTAAGGAAATTGTTATTTTACGGCGGTAAATAATTTGTTAGTATAATTCTTCTCTTCGGCATACGCTAAGTAGGAGATGAAATAAGAACTTTGACCATTAATAGCTCTTACTGATTATAATAACATTCTGCGGTCTTTTTTTCCTTTTCTAATTTATGTATCGTTTGATTTATGTTTTGTAAAACGTCACTTACCTTAAGCAGTTAACACCGTCAGAGAGTTTCAAAATTTGTCACGCGTTTTTCAACTAACCAACCACGTATAAATCTAATCAAACAAAACGTAACTAAATATAGTCGGTATAATTCGCTTAAAAGTGGGCTATGAAAAATGTAAAATTTACTGTCCCTACCTTTAAAGTAATCGAGTCGAAAATTCATTTAAATAATTTGCGAGCCATTTATAAGAACTAAACGAGCCACATTTATTAAGTTATAAATGATTAATACTAGTCTATAAAACACGTGCAATACACGGTTATTTTTATTATTACATATTATAAATTATTAAGATTCTGTAAGATTTTTTATTAACTCCGTCAAAATTCGCGAATAATTAAAATCAAAGAAAATATTTTAAAATTCATTGATTATTATCGATTCTTCAAAATCTCAATTTAATATACACTCTAACTAATTTAAATTCGAGTACCAAACTTTTTATATTTCATCTATCATATCATAATATAGATAGTATAGATTTTAAAGGTTTTACATATACATGGGATTGTAGTGCATTTGGACCAAGTTGATTTTGATAATAAAAAAATGTTCTAACCGGGAGAGAAAAAGAATTAACATATTGTGGATGCGCCCGTTAACTTAAAAAGAGTGTGTTTGTCTTCTAGAAAGTAGAATCACCAGATTCGCGGGGATCGTTTTTTATATCTAATAACCCTAAAGAGGGAAGGCACACAGATATATCTAACATAATTTTAATATATTTCTCTAACAAAATGCATATTTTAATATTACATGTAAATAAACAATTATATTCATGATTCATGAATTCATTTCATTTAAATGTCTACAACCTCATAACAATACTCATATTGTGATCTGCTCCATAAACATTCTACTAATATCATAATTTAGCAATCATAAATTCAGAATAATACCTTATAAGTATCCTAGATCACCTATGGCTGTCAACCTGTCTTGGCTCTCCTTCCCTTCTCGCTTCCTTGCTTTGGGATATAGCCTGACCTTGGGATCGCCTGGGATATCCTCTAAAATACTTAATAAAATATTATATCTGTCTTAACAATTACTAAACATAGACATAGTATAATATTTACTTCGATCTCACAATATTTTCTTGTATAGAGATTGTAGAGAGAAAGGTTTAGCTACTCATAGAAAATTTATAAACAGCTATTTCCATTGATGAAAATTTTTGATATCTCCTGAATGATTTACAAGATGGCTTTTATAGAGTTTTTCAATCTCTGTTGATTCTACTAATTTCTATTTCTAAGATTCCCTTTTAATTTCCTCCGTTCTTTTTCTTTCCTCTTTTTCAAAAGCTGAATCCACTTTCTGTAATTTGTCTGCCATTCCACCTTCTTTTTGACTTTAGAGATAAAATTTCTGGTAAATGTCCTTGTCTTTTCTGCTGCTGTCTTTTTCTTCTAGTAACCTTTCTTCTTTGTTGCTGCTGTCTTTCCTGAAAATTATTGATATTTGATTTGATAATTTTTTTTTTTTTTATATAGTCACCAATATAATTTGGGCCGTAGTGTCATTTGTAATATGCTTTCAGTCACCAATTCTCATTGGGCCGAAATATCATTTATTATATGCTTTCAGTCACCAATTCTCATTGGGCCGAAATATCATTTGTAATATGCTTTCAGTCACCAATTCTCATTGGGCCGAAATATCATTTATAATATGCTTTCAGTCACCAATTCTCATTGGGCCGAAATATTATTTGTAATATCCATAGGTCACCAATTCTCATTGGGCCTATCAATTCATCGTTATTATTACATTGTTAGGTCACCAAATTCTATTGGGCCTAAGTTTCATCAAATAGTATTACATTGTATTATATGGTTAGGTCACCCTTTCAGGGCCTAACAAATATCTATGCAAAGGGATCAGAACATCCTTCTTCTTTTGTTGCTATATTCTTTAGAGTTGCCACTGGTCTCCGTCTTTGGCCTGATAATAAATTCTGATAAATTTCCTTTGTCTTCTGAGCATGATTGTGCTTTAAATCTGATAATCTTGCATGCATTTCGTTCAAAGTTGTAGTATCCCTGCTAATTATATCATTATTATAATAAATAGTTAGTATTTCTTCTGCTAATCCACCTTTACTTGTGCCAATGACACATGCCTTTCCTCCTCGTATCATATCTTCAAGTTTAGACTTCAATGTTGCTATGCCGATTGCTCTCTTGTTACACAACCAGTCGCCAAATTGCTCTATTGTACATGTCATGTCCGTCCTTAGGCTAGTATTTTCACCTTCTATAGTAGTATTCCTGCCATACTTAAATATTTGACAGAGTAATATGGGTTTTCCTGTTAAGTCAGTACAGTCATCAAAAACCTGTATACCATAAATTCCTCCTGGTCCGTATGAATTCATGTAAGATTGAAGGCTTTGTGTTATAGTTGATGGTAGTTGTGCTATACTTGATAAGGTTTCATCTACCATTATTTTGTCAATAAATCCTAAGAGTAATAGGTTTTTTACTACAGTTGAATCTGCGTTTTCCCTACAGATATACCTTGGGTATTTTCCAAATTTCCCATTTCTCAGGATTGTAGTATTGGTTTTATAATCATAGTACTTTTGTATCTTTTCAAAGGACTCGGTATATTCTTTGGTAAAGGTTACACGATCTTTTAGGGTAATGGCGTTGATAGTATTATCTGGTATGGTTATTGTTTTGATAGTAGGAGTATTGGCTAATCTTGATACAAAGGTTTCTGGGGTTTTTTGAAGGTTGTTTAATATTCTGAGTTTTCCTTCTAAAGTAGTAGTAAGTTGGCTGATTTCTTCGTTAATAAAGTTTATCTGGTCATTCTTTTCCTTTATCTTCTGAATTACTTCTCCCACCTGTATCATAATACTGCTAATACTTTCCATTTTCCCTGCTAAGATAGTCTGCAAGAATATTTTTAGTACCTGATATATTTTTAATAATAAAATCATAACAACTAAAAAATGCTTGCCAATTTCTTCTTTTATTTAATTCTGGTAAAGGGTCAATTTTATTGAATATAAATGATCTTACTTGAGTATTATCTGTTCTTACAACAAATTTTGCAGGTAGTAAATGATAATGAAATCTTTTAATTCCTAATTTTACAGCTAATAGTTCCTTTTCATTAATATGATAATTCTTTTCATTGGGTTTCCACGTTCCAGCTGCATATCCACTTATTAAAGGGTTTTCTTTATCAATATCATCTTTTTCAAAAGCTACTAATACTGCTCCCCATCCTATATCACTAGCATCTGTAAATAGTTCTAACTGATCACTATCTTTGGGTAATCGTAGTTTAGGTAAATTTTCTACCTTTATTTTTAATGCTCTTATTGCATTTGTATGATCTTCCTTCCACTCAAAAGTTTTATTTTTCTTTATTAAATCTTGTAGTGGTTTTCTTAATTTTGGTAAATCTTTTATATAATCTGAAGCGTAATTTACTATTCCTAAGAATTGTTGTACTTCTTTTTTATTTTCTAAAATTTCTTTAAAATTCTTTATTTTTGTTGATATATGTTCTTGTAATTGAATTCCTTCAGAGTCTATAATATATCCTAAATATTCTATTTTGTGTTTAAATATTTCTGATTTCTTTTCTGATAATAATATTCCATGTTTTCTAATAGTCTGAATAAATATATCTAGATGTTTTGAATGATCTGTTAAATTATCACTAAATATTAATATATCATCTATATATACTAGAATAAAATCATTCATTTCTCTAAATATTTTATCCATTCTTCTTTGGAATATTTGTGGAGCTGTTCTTAATCCAAATGGTAGTACTATCCATTCATAATGTCCTTGTGGAACGCTAAATGCTGTTAAACATCTAGATTCCTTAGTTAGTTTTATTTGCCAGTATCCACTTTTACAATCAAATTTACTAAACCATTTTTTATTACTTGTTTGGTTGATTAAATTTCTTTTATATGGTAAAAAATATCCATCAAATATAGTCTTTTTATTTAGTTCTCGATAATCTATTACCATTCTAGCTTTTCCTCTTTTTACTTCATTATGATTTCTTACTAAAAACGCTGGGCTACTATGCGGACTTTTACTTTCTTGTATTAGTCCTAAGTTTAATAATTCTTTTATTTGAACTCCTAACTCCTTTTGATCTGTTGGGCTATATCTTATTGGTCTGTTTCTAATTATATCATTAGGGTTTATTAGTTTTATTTCAGCATATATTTTTTCTGTTTCCCATAACTTCATTGGATGTTCTCCAAAATTTATTTCTAAGGCCTTTAAATATTTTTGTTTTAATAGTTCTAAATTCATTTTTCTTTCCGTTTTAATATTACTTATTTCTATTGATTTTACAGGTATTATTCTTTTTAATACTATCCATTTTTCGCAAGGTGTTAGCAAACTTATCCTATCTTGTTTTATTATTTGAGTTTTAAAAGAATCTAAAAAGTTATTTCCTAGTAACATTTGTTGTTTCATATTATTTTCTTGGTATATTATAGGTAACCTAAACCTTATTTTTCCTAATATAAATCTTACATTTTCTGCTATTATATCTATCTCTTTTTTATGGTTATTGAATCCTGTTACTATTATTCTATTTTTTGTACGTTTCCATTTGTGTTGAGTAAATACTTCTTCTTTAGCTAAACAAATATCTGCTCCGCTATCTATAAATATCTTTTGTTTTATATATTTCGTAGGTTTATATTCTACCTGTGCTTCAATATATATAGCTACCATTTTATTCTATTCAGTAGTTAAGCTTTCATTATTACTATCATTTTCATTTATGTAATTTATTTCTTCTGGTTCTGTTTCACTTATATAGAATACTTCTTCATCATACCAGTTATTGTTATCTTCTCTTATATATTCTAGTTTCATTATTAATTCGGTGGTATCTATGTATTTTACTCCTTTTTGCTGTAATTTAGGACACTTATTTGCATAATGTCCCTTTTCATTACAATTCCAACATTTACAATCTGCTATTTTTGTTTTATTTTTTTTTCTAAACTTTCTCTTATATCTAAATCTCTTTCTATTTTCAGGAGTATTTCTATATTTTTTAAATTTTCTTCTTTTAAATCTTCGATTAAATGGTTTATAAGGTCTATAGGTTTTATTTTGTTTTCTATAATATTCATTTTGATTATTATAATCTAGTTTCCTATATTTCCTATACTTCTTTCTAGTTTTATAATCTTGATTATCACATCCAAATATTAATTTTTTCTCCGTAAAATTACAGATTTCTCTTAATCCTTGTTTTTTATCCTTTTTAATTTTCTGTTGAATTCTATATTCTTCACATTTTCGAGTTAAATATGCTCTTAATAATCTAATTCTTTCTCCTAATGTATTTTCTTTAGGTTCTAGATTATTATATTCTTTAGTTATTTCGGTATTATAAGGTGAAGGTAGATGATCATAATACAGTTGTTGATATACTAAGCTTTCATTAGGTAAAAACTTAGTTTCATAAAAGAATTTAGTAAAACTTATAGTATATTCTGGTAATTTACTAATCCTACAACATTTCATATTATTTAGATACATTGTTATTTCTAATTTTCTTTCTACTGTTATATTTTCTTGAGCTACAAACCATCTTTCTCCTAGAAATTCTCTTTTTAATAATATATCAAATGCGTTTAACGTATCTTTCCAGCTTCTAGCATACGTTCTTACTTGTCCTTTTAATTCATAAATAATATTTTCTAACCAAAATGCTGCTTTTCCTATAATTGTTTTTGATATTAGCTCAAAAACATAATCCAGATCTTCTATATTTTTTGAATTCATTAAGGCTATATACATCCCTAAATTCCAATCTTTTATTCTTCTACTTATTTCTTGATCGTCGTAGACATTATCTAAATCTAGAAAATATCCATTTATATTTATTCCTTGGTGTATTGATCCTATGAAATCTTGTACTTCATTTTGTTGTCCTATAGGTATATTTCCTGGCATTTTAATATTATTTTTAGTTATTATATGATCTTCTATTTCTTCTTCTGGGTATGCATCGTTATCCATTATATTATCTGATTCGGTTTCATAATTTGTTTGTTTATGTGAAGTTTCTCTTTCTTCTGTATCACTTTCATCGCTTTTCTCTTCATTTGTTATTATTGCATTTACGGTTTTTCCGAGGGCTTCTAATATTTCTTTATTTTCTTTTATTACTATTTCCTTTTCCTCATTATCTGATTCCTCTAAGTAATTTAATCCTTCTTCTCCTAGATTACTATCTGATTTACTTGTATTACTGCTCTCATCTTGTTCTTTGTTCGTTTCTGAATTACTATCGTCAGACTTAATAATTTCCTTTTCTTTTAATTCTATTTTTAATTGATTAATCTCATTTTTTAAATTATCTATTTCTTTTAATACATTTATTACTTCTAACTTTGTTTCTTTTAATTCTTTCTTTTGGGTTTTATATCTTTTTTTATAAAATTTATATTTATTTAACCATTCTATATTAGTTTTAGTTTTTAATTTAGCATTTTCTTTTCTTAATTCTTTTAGTTCATCTTCTCTTATTTCTTGTTTTATAGGTTCATATTTTTGTCTTTCTTTTTCCAGTAACTCTTTTCCATGTTTTTTAAGAAATGTTATAGCACTATGTTCTGTTATAGACATTCTCCTAGAATTTTCCTGATTTATGAAGCTCTGCTAAACCATTTATTGTTCTTTTAACCCCTATAGTTATTTTCGGTTTTGATTTGCTTATATCCATTAATATAGGTTCTTTAGTTCTTCCTATTACTGTTATAGGTACTAGTTCTGGTTCTTCTGTTTCGTCTTTAATTATTTTCTTTTCTTTATTTTGTTCTAAACTATTTTGTATAATAGTTAACTTATCTAATATTTGTTTAAAGATTGGGATTTCTGATATATTCCATAACGCTGTTATTTCTTCCTTAATTATCTTTCTACTAATTTCTTGATTTTCTTCCATCTTTTTTAATATAGCGTTTAAACTTTCCTTTATAAATATTTCGTTCCAAATATCTTTTATTTGGTTTTCAGTATTATTCATATTCATATACTCGTTTTCTCCATTCTCCTTTAATTATCCATATTTTTCGTTTCTTACCTTTTATTTTCTCTAATTCTTTTACTTCTTCCTCTAGTTTTTCTTTTTCTTTTAAGTATTGTAATTCTTTTTCTTGAGACATAATTAATGTTTCTTTTATTATCCTATTAATAGTTTCTATTTCATCTTTCTTCTCATTTATTTCCTTTTAAGGGTTCATATTCTGTCTATAAATCTTAATTTATTCTGATCATTTATTTCTATTCCTTCATTGGTTATATTATATTTTATTTCATTTAAGAAATCCATTCCTAATAATAGTTGATAACTAACGTCATTTTCTATTACTCCTAGGCTTATATTATATTCTAAGTCTAAAATTTTTAATCTTAATTTTATACCTTTTGTTATTATTGTTTCTCTCGAACTATTTGGTTCAGTTATTATTTGAGGTTCTATTTCCTCACATTTGTTTGAGTCAACTTCAGTTATATGTATTTGACTTTTTGTTGCTCCGGTATTTATTTCTGTTATGACTTCTTTGGCAAATATTCCATTAAATATTATTATTTTTATTCTTAATTTATCTGATTCGTAACACGGTAATCTTATTAAATCTAATTTTCTACTGGTCATACTCATTGATCTAACTAAATTTATAGGGTTGTATTCTCTTCTAAAACTTAATCTAGATCCTTCTAATATTGGTTTAATTCTTTGTGTTGGAATTATTTGTCTATTACTAAAGTCTATTGTAAATTCTTCTGGGATTGTTATTTGAGATTCTTCTTTATGTTCAATTTTTTCTAATATATCATTATATAATTTTGGTACTATTATTCCTAATTCCGTTTGTTTCTTTACATGATGGTTTCCAGTCATAGCATATACTATTTTAGTTTCTATACTAATTACTTTACTTCCCTTTTGCATTTTTATTCCATCTAATTTATAATATAATGTTAAAGATCTTTCTTTATTTTCATCTCTTAATGATATGCTAAAATCAGGTTGTATTATAAATTTTAATTTCTGATATATTAAGTTTCCTTTTACTACTGCTATTAATGAATCTTGTATATTTCCTATTATTCTATCGTCTAGTACATATATTTGTATAGGAGTATCAATATTTTTCTGAAAATATGCTTTTATTGTAAATTCTATTGCTCCAAAATAAATATTTTTTAGTTTATTTGCTTCTTTTTGTTTTAATTTAGATAGTTCTCTTTTTATCAAACCATCTGTTATTAAATTTATTTTTGCTTTTCCATTTATTGTATCTATGTCTACTATATTTTCATGTTTTTGAACTATATATCTAACTTCCTTATTTCTTTCAAAATATGATGTTTTGAATATCTTTTTTATTGTTAGTTCTTCTGTTTCACTTTGGATTTGATTATATATATCTGGTTTAAAATTTAAAGTTTGTGATGTTCCTTCTTCGTATTCATCCATTTGATAATATACATCTTGTTTTTCACTTGATTTTTCTAATGACATTTTTCAGACTGTATTATTATCCAGTTATGTTACTTGATAAAATTATTCTTTTAAGTCCTTGAATTCTTAGTTTATTATTTCTAAATGTTATTATCATATTTCCAAGTTGTTGATAACATCTTATTATTCCATCCGTATTTTCTCTTGTCCATTCAATTTCATTTTTTCTTTCTTGCAATTTATCTAGTTCTATTTCTAGTTTTTCTTGATTTTTTATTAATTCTTTTATTTTTCTATTATTTCTAGTTATTGCATTTGGATTTATCCAATTCATTTTTTTTTTAAATTTTTTTTTGCCTTAAATCATCTATTAATTTATATTGTTCAGTTAATACTTCTTTTAATTCTTTTATTTGAATTTCTAAATTAGTTTCTTTAATAAATTTTTCTCGTTTTATTAAAAGTTTTTCTTCTTCCAGTCTTCTAATTTTTTCATCTCTCTCTTCCAACATTGTTCGTAACCTAGCTATAATATCTAATTTTTCATTTATTATTTGCATACTTATTTTACAACTTTCAATATGTTGATTTATATCTTTATTAAAAGTAAAGTTTTTATCTGCTATTAGTTTAATACTTTCTAACTTATAGTCTTCCATATAATATTTATTTTATTTATATAAATATATTAATTGTCTATATAGATTTTTCTTACACATTTGTTTTGTTTCTTTATTCTCTACTATAAAATAAATTAATAGATTTGCTAGAAAGTAGAATCAGCAAAGAATGTTTGTACTAAAGATTCGAAAGGTTCTAAAAATAAAATATGGACAAAATAGCACTTGTAATTGCCATTGTACATGCACTAAGCTTGTTTCATCATTGATGGATTGATGGATTCGCGGTAACTCTCTTTCTTGAGTAGATAGGTAAGTTTAAGAGCATTTTCAATATAGGTTCAGTTCTCAATAATAGCATTTTATCTAAATGTCTTGGCTTATGCCATGGTGTGAAAGTTCAGTTTTTCAGTCATTGATTCGTTTCTGTTCGTTCTGATTCGTCCTGTTATCTCTAATCATTAGAAAATTCGTTGAACTGATAGTATTTTATTGAGGGAAGGCAAATGGCAGAAAATTCTAAAGCATTTCAGGAAATGGAAGAAAGCTTTGCGCGTTTTAAGATGGATGATGAGGAGGACGGGGGTATCTCTTACGAGGAAAATTCAGAAGAGTTGTCTGAAATAGATGCTAGATGATGTTTGATAGGAAGATTTTTAACTGATTCTCCGATAGATTTTCAGGCAATGCAGCATAGGATGGCAGCGTTATGGAGGCCAGGCAAGGGAGTGTACATCAAAGAGATAGATCGCAATAGGTACATCTTCCAGTTCTACCATGAGATTGATATTACTAGAGTTATGGAAGGAAGCTCGTGGACGTTTAGCAGATTTCACTTAATTCTTGAACGTATGAAGGAAGGAGATAATCCACGTACGATGGTCATCAATAAACTGGATTTGTGGGTTCAACTTCATGGCATGCATGCAGGATTCATGTCTCAAAGAGTGGTAAAGGATGTGGGCAACTATATAGGGAAATTTCTTGAGTCTGATGCTAATAATTTCGTGGGCGTCTGGCGTGAGTATCTTCGGGTCCGTGTAACGATTGACCTGAATATGGCGTTAAAAAGAAGAATGAAACTCCGAAAGAGTCAGACGGAATGGTGTTGGGTTAACTTTCGTTATGAAGGTGTACCCACCTTTTGTTTCATTTGTGGCATGATAGGACATGGGGAGAAGTTTTGTGAGAAGCTCTTTGAAACATCTCCGGAAGAGATAGAGAAACCATACGGGGCCTGGATGAGGGCTGAGCCAAGGCGACGGAACCACACAATGGGGGCTAAGTGGCTGAGACAAGGTGGTAAAAATCCGGTGAGTTTTCCGGCGGATTTGACAGCGGATGTTGCTGGAGGGATTGATGCCACAAAAAGCGCAATGACAATAACTGATCCCATGAAAATAGGTAACAAGAAGGATATGGCAGTTACTCCAAAAAAGATAATGATTGATGACATATCTGCTGCAGGAGAAATTTTAGGAGATAAAACTGCTATTATCTCAAATAATATTTTAATGGGGGAAAATGATAATTCAAATGAAGATAATGGGCTGACAGTTGTCGACCCGAAAAGACGTAGACTTCAAGAGCCCATAGAAGCTGGGCTAGCAGGGAGTAACAACACAGAAGATACAGACATGGAGGAAGAAGGTAGGTTGGCAAACTTGAGTTCAAAAAATGGATTTTTGGCGGGATCTGCACAGCAGACCCGCCGGCCATTATGAAAACACTCAGTTGGAACTGCCGAGGGGTGGGCCTCCCTCGGAATATTCAGTTCCTATCGGACGTCGTACGTCAAGAAAAGCCCATGGCTATATTCTTATGTGAAACTTTAGCGAGGAAGTCGAAAATGGAGTGGGTACAGATGAGGTTGGGATTTCAGGGTATGTTCGTGGTTGATTGCATTGGTAGAAGCGGGGGTTTAGCTCTTCTTTGGCAAGAGAATGATCAGGTGGAGATTCTGGGGTATTCTCAGAACCACATTGACGTAAAAGTTAATATGGAAAGGGGGCCTGCATGGAGGCTGACTGGACTATATGGGGAACCTAACAGAACGTTAAGATACAACACCTGGGACTTGCTTCGCAATCTGGCAAGAGATTCAAACTTACCTTGGTGTGTAATCGGAGATATGAATAATGTGGTGGATATTAGAGACAAAACTGGAGGTTTGCCTTACCCAAGCTCGTTAATAGAAGGGTTCAATGAAGCACTACAGGATGCGGGTCTTACAGATATGGAATTGGTGGGGCATCAGTTCACATGGGAAAGGGGGAGGGACACAGATGAATGGATGGAGGTGCGTCTGGATAGAGCTCTGACAACCGAGGTGTGGCTTGACATGTTTCCCATGGCAAAACTATATAATGTGGAAGGTACTACAAGCGATCATAGTCCAATATTGCTAGTTCCCCAAGTTATTTCGAGAGTTATAACTCCATATCGATTTAAGTTTGAAAACGCCTGGATGGTTGAACCTATGTGTGAGGTGCTAGTCAGAGATGGTTGGAGCAGCGATAGTGAAGCTAGTGTCACTCAGAAAGTAAAAACATGCAGTCATAGTCTGGAAATTTGGGGGAAAGAAATAACTGGAAGCTTTGGTAACAGAATCAAGAATTGTAAAGCTGAGATGAAGCAGTTCAGAGGGGGGAGAGATGAGGATTCGAAGCTGCGGTACAGGGAAGCTAGAAATGAATTAATAAAAATATTAAATCAGAGAGAGATTTTTTGGCGCCAGAGGTCAAAACAGCTGTGGCTGCAGGCTGGCGACCAAAATAGCAAATATTTTCATTCTTTTGCTTCCAACAGACGAAGAAATAACCATATTCATAAGCTTAAAAATGAGTATGGACAATGGATGGATTGGGAGAATGGACTGGCAGACTTAATGTCAGGGTACTTCACGAGTCTGTTCACAGCCACTCAGGTTGAATGGCAGGAAGTAGTGAGCTATGTCCCAACAACAGTATCAAGGTCCCAGAATGATCAGCTGTTAGGCCAGGTTACAGCAAAGGAGGTTAAGGAGGCTTTATTCCAAATGAATCCGGACAAAGCGCCTGGACCGGATGGAATGACACCTGGTTTTTATCAAAAGCACTGGCAAATCGTAGGGAAGGATGTGGTCAATTTGGTTCAGAATTTCTTCAGCACTGGCGTTTTAATGGAGGAGTTAAATGCCACCAACATTGTACTCATTCCGAAGACAAAATCCCCAGCCACAGTGACTGATTTGCGTCCTATCTCTTTATGCAATGTGTTAGTAAAAAATGTTATTAAAGTGGTTGCTAACAGATTGAAAATGTTGCTTGATCAGGTGATATCTGAAAATCAAAGTGCATTTATGTCAGGGAGGCTGATCTCAGATAATGTATTAATTGCTTATGAAGTAATGCACACTTTAAAGCGAAAAAAGAAGGGGGAATAACGCATATATGGCCTTGAAGCTTGACATGAGCAAGGCATATGATCGAATCGAATGGAGTTATCTTCAGGCTGTTTTTAATAAAGATGGGGTTCGATCACTGGTGGGTGCATCTCATTATGCAATGTGTCACATCTGTCTCATACCAAATTGTGCATGCTCGGAGGGAGATTGGTCCGATAATGCCAAGCCGAGGATTACGCCAAGGAGACCCGTTATCTCCGTATTTGTTCATTATCTGTGCAGAAGGTCTTTCGGCTATGCTTCACAGGTTTGAAAGTCAAAAAATGATCCAGGGGGTTAAGGTCTGCAGACGAGCTCCAAGTATTACGCACATGCTGTTTGCCGATGATTCATATTTTTACTGTAAAGCAGGAAAAAGTGAAGTTCAAAAACTGGTGGAGATTTTAGCGAAATTTGAGCTTGCTTCGGGTCAAAAGATTAACCTCGATAAGTCCTCGGTTTTCTTTAGTACAAATACAAGGACGAATGATAGACAACAACTCTGCAGTACCTTACAAATTGCAGAAGCTCAGGATGATAGTAAGTATCTGGGACTGCCCAATATGATGAAAAAAAGCAAGGTAGCAGCTCTGGGTTTTCTGAAAGATAAGGTTAAAAGAAGAGCTCAAAGTTGGGATGGAAAATTGATTAACCAAGGTGGGAATGAGGTATTAGTAAAGGCAGTTATTCAGTCCTTGCCAACGTACGCGATGAGCGTGTTTCTTCTTCCTTTAGAAATTACTAAAGATGTGGAGAGAAGCATTTCGAAGTTCTGGTGGAACACTAAGAAGACAGCCAGTAAAAGTATTCATTGGATGAGTTGGGATCGCTTAAGTCGCCATAAATCTAGAGGGGGAATGGGTTTTAGAGATTTCAGAGATTTTAATCTAGCCATGCTTGGGAAACAAGGTTGGAGATTCATCAAAAATCCTTCCAGCTTGGTGAGTAAGGTGTTTAAGGCACGCTATTTCCCAGATTGCTCGTTTATGGATGCTCAAATTGGGAACAATCCCAGTTTTGTTTGGCGCAGCATTTGGGAAGCTAAGCACGTGATTGCAGCAGGAATGAGATGGAAAATTGGCTCGGGAAACTCTGTTAATATTCTTGATCAGCCCTGGCTTCTAGATGATCATAACCCGTTTATAACCTCAGCGGTCCAAGGCTTAGAAAATCACAAGGTGAGTGCATTAATGGCTATGGATCACAGGGGGTGGGATGAGGAAATCCTAAGGGATTTGTTCAACACTCGGGATCAGCAGTGCATTAGACGTATAACTCTGACAGAGAGCAGTGAGGAAGATGAAGTGAATTGGGGAAAAGAAGCATCGGGCATGTACTCTGTCCGAAGTGCGTATAGGCTACTTCAAGAACAAAAGAACTTATGGCGTCAAGAAGATCAGACGAGTGCTTGGAGAAAGACATGGAGAGTCAAGGCACCGCCCAAGGTCTTGAATTTTATGTGGAGAGCCTTATCGAACTGTCTGCCTACAATGGTGATGTTATCACAGAAACAAGTGCCAGTAAGCTCAGTTTGTCAAGTCTGCAGAAATGGAGAGGAAACAGTGGAGCATATATTGTGTCACTGTACATTGGCAACTCAGTGCTGGCAAATAGTCCTTCCCAGATTCAGTGTGAATGGCAGCTATAATTTCTTTCAATGGTGGCAGAAAGTATTGGAGGTATGTGCAAAAGAAAAAATAGCAGAGGTGGCTTCTGTCTGCTGGTCGTTATGGAAAGCCAGAAATGAGTTTGTGTGGAACAAGAATTATACCCGTTTGAATGTCGTTATAGCAAAAGCTACACAGTTTCTTCTACAATGGAATTTAGCCCAAAAGATTAAACAACCATCACGTTACCATAACTTCGTTGAAGGTGACGGAAAGGAGTTTTGGGTCGCACCACAGTCTGAATATATGAAGATCTCAGCAGATGCAACAACGTTCTTGGAGTATAATGCCTCAGGTTTGGCTTTTGTTGTAAGGGATGATCATGGGGAGCTCCTCCAGGCGCATACTAAACTGCTTCCAGGCCTGGTGTCAGCTGCAATGGCTGAGGCTGTGGTGATTAAAGAAGTGCTCAGCTGGATTAAAAGAACGGGATGCAGCAAGGTGGTGGTGGAATCGGATAGCCTGATTGTTGTCCAGGCAATCCGTAGCAAAACGCCAATGGTGTCTCCTCTCGGGCAGGTGGTTCAATCCTGTCGGGACATGTTGGCGGAGTTAAACACAGTATCTCTGTTTTTTGTTAAACGATCTGCAAATATGGCGGCTCATGCATTAGCTCGTTTGTCATATTCTTTTCCAGATCGAGTTTTCGATAGGAGGTATATTCCTGCTGAGGTCAAGAATGTTTTGAGGAGTGATTTGGTTATTTAATAAAATTCCTTTGTTTGTCAAAAAAAAAGAATCAGCAAAGAATAACGGGGTTGACAAGAGTTTTTTCCTATGATTTTATTTTTGTTTTTTGAGAAAAGTGCAATTGAGACATACAAAAATGTAATTACTTTTGTTGTGTTACTTATAATAATTTTTTTTAATTCAATCCCTCATCTCACTGAAATTTAAAATTGCCCTAATTAGATGCCTAACTTAAATTAAGATAGTGTAGGAAACGAATTGATATTAGATAGGAGAGTATGAACTGTATGCCCGATTTAATATGCATCATCTTTAATGTTCGACTTCAATAAATTAATCTAAAAATTAATTTAACTTTGGAAAATTCATAACTAAGGATAATTAGGTAAATTAAGCATGTACCAAAAAACAGGTACCGTACCATAACTTTCAATATTTTATCTTTTATATAATAGTAGTGGATAATAGATAGATGGATAACTTTGAGTACCTAATATCATGTAGTTACTCGGACTGATATGTAGACATATATTAATTCTATTATTTTTATTATATATTAGAATTAGAATATACTCCCTCCGTCCCACTCGGTTGTTTACAATGAGGGACAAGGAATCGACATGCATTTTAAGACTCCCGTAAAACATGGTTCCCTAAATAATTTTAAATATTTTTTTATTTTAAATAAAAATATAATATTTAAACTTTTATACAGAAAAAGAAAATTCTAAAAATAAATTATAGAACTGTATTTTATAATAGTCTTAAAATGCATGTCAAGTATGAGGTAAAAGTATGCAAAAAATTTAGTGGAACGGAGGGAGTATAGATAAGGGTAATTAGGTAAATTCAACATATACCAAAAAACAGGTACGGTACCAAAATTTTTAATATTTCGTCTTTTACATAATAGTAATAGATTTGAAACCGTATGAAAACACAATACACACGCACCTTAATTTTATTTTATTTTTGGTAATTAAAATGCATTAATAAAAAAGGTCGTTACAACTTTGAAGGGTCTAATCTACATAACCAACCATGAGCTAAACCCCCAATTTATTGAAAATTCCACCCACTATGGCACCACCTAGCAGGACTGCATATGGGTTACATAAACTGACCAAGCAGACTCAACCTAACCCTTTTTTACCCGAAAAACCCGACTCAATGCAAGTTGAATAATAGATGATTTGTTACGTACCCAGCCTGAACGTAAATGGATTGGGTATAGGTTACAAATATTCTTACCCTAACCCAACCGAACCCGATTTATTAATATGCCACTATTAATATTATTTAATTTTTTTAAGTTTGATACGAATCTATACATCTTCTTAGATGTTTTTCTTTGACTACTACAATATATTAAATACGTTATGTATTATCTTTTTTCTCACCTCCGATATTTTATGATTTACGATATGATATACATTACTAAAATTATAATGTTAATTAAATTTAAACATAAGCACTATAATTATAGGTTTTACACATTTTAGTTTATTTATAATTTCAAAATTAACGACAAATTATAATATTGAAACTCTTTTTTATAAAATCATTCAACTCATTCGAAGCGACCCAACCCAACCCAAACCGATGTACGACGTGTGATTTGGGTTACGAATTTATATTTTGCGAGTTGGGTTAAAAAAAATTAAACCGATCTAGTTGGATCGGGTTGTAAAAACGCTTCCAACCCGGCCAACTCGACTCATATGCAGCCCTACCGCCTAGAACCTAGACTTAAACTTCAAAATTCACAGGACATGAACAACTCCCGGAGTTTAACAAGAACAGAGGACAAAAACTTAAACTAGACTTAATTACATACTTAGACAATACTAAAATAAAATACTTAGGTGTATTCAATCTAAAATTTAAAAGAACGATAATTATTAAAGATGATTAAATTAAACAAAATTAAAAAAACAAACGGAGACCAAGAACCCTTTCACCAACACTTTTCCTGCAATCCTCATGGATCACGTTGCCCCATGTATGTCCTATTGATCAGCTCCATACAACACCATTTGGACTTCATTTCCTCCATCTTTCACAGCCTCGGCCTCACCTCCTTCCTGATCAGAGTCATTATATGATATCTCCACGACATTATCTTCCTCATCTACCTCCATCATGAGCTCATCATATTCATTTTTAGTTAGGGATCCAAAATCTCCATTACATGGACTCGATCTCATGTCAAGCATTCAGATGTCCCTTACTCTCCCAAATATTCTCATTTACAAAATCAACCTTTTCCTGTTGGCAGCTCCATCTTGAGCAAGATACCTATCTAACATGTTCTCACTAAAACTGATCACACTGACCCTCAATCACTGAATCTAACTATTGAATCAACACTGCATTGTTTGGATTCAAAAATCATCTTGAATCCTCCCATTCTTTCACTGTCTCGGGATTATCAGTTTTCAAAATGAACAAATTCTCATCATCAAGAAAAGCACCTGAAAGGCCAACAAGAGACCATAACTCATTACCCCCTTTTTGTACGGTTGTGAATCGTTCCTAAGTATATCTTGATGATTGTACCCTTGTTATCTTTAAGAACAACACCGATTCCTGAGTCATTTTCATTTGAGAGCCTGTTTTCTAGGGTGAAATATACATCCCTAAATTGATATTTACTTAATGTTATATTACTCAAATATCATTTTTGTTGTGCATATAATCTAGATAAGCATATATAATGGGTGCTCGTCAATGATACGCTTGGCTATGCATAATCTAGGTAGGCATTACATCGATTGTTCTCGCAAATTATTATACTCCGTTATTATTAAAAGTGAAACAATTATAAATAAACAAATTGAATAATATTTATATTCGTATATATACTTTTAAAATAGAAAAAGATAGATGAATAATTTTGTCAATAATAAAAAAGTAAAATATAAATATTGGTGAAAATTACCCTCTCTTTTTTACAAGGAAAATTACCTCTTACCTGTACGTAAATGAACAGAATGAAGCGCTGGTCCTCTCCGGAATTCTCAAAATAACTATGACTGTGTTTGGGATTGCTGTTGTAGAAAGTAACAGCAGCTTTTTCCTTAAAAGCGGTTGAGAAGTATTTGGTAAATTTAAAAGCATTTTTTTTGTAACCGTGCTTTTAATTAAAAAGCCGCTTTTTGGGAAAGCAGGCAAGTCATTCTTTTAGAAACAGACGAAGGTGCGGGAAGCAGTAAAACATCACCCATTAAACCCACCAAACACTTATTATTTACATTTTAAAAGATAATTGTTCTAACTTTACAGATATATCAAATACATGTATAATAAAAATAACGTATTATCATTAAAAACAATTATTAGCAATGTATCAATATAAAACAACTAACATATATATATATATTCATATATGAGCGTAGGGTTTATTATGATTTATCATGTGGGTGTTGCGTTAAGAGAGTTCACAGGTATACAGATGACATTAACCTATCTGCAGGTACAAGCTCATCTCTTATATTTACATATTAATACAAACACCTATATTATAACATGTATCTTGACTTTGTTTTTGTATGTGATATCTTGATGTGTAGTTTGTACTATATCTATAATTTACGTGGTACCATGCATGTGTGCAAAGTCGTGGCAGATTACTTTACATAACACTACTGCCCGACCTCCCCTGTTCATCATAGACACATATACAATACAAATCAGACATGATTACTTATAAATACTTGTTGTGCAAGGAGATAAATATGATGTTAATATGTTGGAACCAGAACTTACCGGGAAAAAGAGGTTGAGACTAGTTACAAGACAATTATGCATAAGTGTTTCTATATTATTGACCAGATTTATCTTTAATGGAACAACTTCGGTGGTCGTTCTTGCTTTAAGGAAAAACAAGATTTTATACCTCTAAGTTTTTGACCATTTAGCATTTTAAATTCGATAGCAACTCGCACATGTAACAACACCACCCGCTAATAAGCAGTAAAGATGGAACTCATATTCAGATTGTAAAACATATTTTAAATTAAATACCAACTCGCACATGTAATAACATCACATGATAAGATTTATCACGTTAATACATTTGAAGTTATATATGTGAACTAACATTTTAATGAATGATACAGGTAAATACTACTTGGTAGATGCAGGATATACTCAATCAATGAAATATGTTGGCCCATATAAAGCAGTTAGATATCATCTTCCTGAATTTCGGTGTGGTCAACCGGCACTAGGATACAAAGAAATATTTAATAAAGCACATTCATCATTTAGAAGTTGCATCGAAAGAACTTTTGTAGTTTGGAAAGAATGGTGGAAGATTTTGTCAAATATGCCTTCTTACTGGTTTGGTGCTCAAAGGAATATCATTGTCGTAAAAATGGCACTACATAATTACATTAGAGTAAATTCTAATGGAGATACAATTTTTAATGGTATTGATACAAATCCATACTTTGTGCCAAGAGATATTTTTTCGGATCATATACCAACATCAGTGGACCAAAGCCAAACAAAAAATAGATCAAGAGAGGTGGACTTACTTCGAAATCAAATTGCTTCCAGATTGATGATGGCGTAGTTTATTAAAAAAAATATTGTAATTTACCTCATCAAACTGAATAACATTAATTTTGTTAAAGTGTTCATCTTTTTTATTTTTGATTTTATTAGTGACAAATCTTAATATTTAAATATAATTAATGACCAAAACTAGTTAGTTTATCTTAACATGTCTCACATTGCTAAACAACAATTATCTATACTATTATATTAAAGACGAAATATTAAAAGTTTGGTTGTTGGTGGTTGTTGGTCATTGATCACTCAATCCAGAGTCGTCAGATCAAATCGATAAGAACCGTTAGATTTATTCTTAAAAGTTAGTTTTATTTAAGAGGTATAAGGTTCGAATCCTGGCAGTAACATATTAAAATTATAAAAAAAATAGTATCCTTTAAGAAATATAAGGTTCGAATCCTGCCAACAACATATTAAAATTAGAATTTATAATATATAATGATGAAAATAATCGTGCATCACATGGTTTATATACTAGTACAAATTATATACCAAACACCTATATATTTTACTAAACAATTATATATTTGCTTTTCGTTCAATAGCAGATTTGATATAAAATTTACCAAATAGTCAGCAACTTTTTGAAATAGCATTTTTTCTAACAACACTTTTTCTCACAACTACAACACTGTTTAACAGCAATTCCAAACATAGTCTATATTAATATACGTTTTTAATAATTGTCATAGTAGAGTAGTTGGTTGGATGTCTAGTTTATTACCCCGCTCTGTGTCCGTCATTGAACGCAATTAACTAGAATTAGTTTTCATTCCCCACAGCACTCGCTTGAGCGCCATTCTTCACAGCAACAATCTACACTGTTCTACTCCAATCTCGCTTTAGTTTGCTCAACAAAACCAATCAATGAGCATCTGTATTCACTTTTACAGTTCCAACTGAAGAAAGATACCTTTTTACCATCACCGGAGCCTCACTATCAATAGATTATGTTAGTACTGCTAGAAAATGGAAAGTTTGAGCCATGTTTTAGACATGTTCTTGATGTAATTTCCTAAAACTTATTGTTGGAGGTTGTTCCTTTTAATGAGGACTTAAATTTTCATGTGTGGATCTAAATCATTTTCTTAGTGTAATCCATATATAAATTGAGTTGAAGTTAGTAGCTTGAAATGGGTTTGTGGGTTATGTCACACATTGATTAAGTATAGAGGAATTTTACTTAATGTTTAAATAAAATATTTACCGACTTATTATATTATTTTATGATGAATATTGAATCTGTAAGGATTTGTTAAGCAACATTCGTTGATGCACGGAACTCGGTATCCATTGATGGATATCCATTGAAGTACAATGTGGATTTATCCGTTAAAGTTTAGTGTGGATTATCTGTTGATAGATTTATCCGTTGAAGTTCAGTGTGGATTTATCCGTTGATGTTCATAGTGGATTATCCGTTGATGGATTGATCATGTGCGTTATCCATTGATGGGCAAATCCTGATGGGCTGGCTCTGTCAGGATTTTACAAATCCTGATGGGCTGGTTGTCATATTTCTGGAAATATTCATTTAATGTAATTTAAGTCTAAAAATTTATTTTAATTAATGTAATATATTCAGTTACGTTTTGGATTATATATTTGTATATATACACTAAACAAAATGTATGAAATATATAGACTGATACTGTAAACACAAAATCGTAAAACCCTAGCTGCTACATATCTCAATTTCTTTCCTCCATAATATAAAGAATAGAGCATAGGTTTTGTAGGCGAACTGAGGTACATGTCGCTGTTGAGTGATAAGTATCTGTAGACGAAGTACTCTGAGCTATTGTATCCTGGAAGTGATATTACTGCAACCCAACACAGCGTAAGTGGGGCAATAATCTCTTTAAGAATAGTCTAGACTTCTCAAAGGCTAGACGCCTCAGTTGTTCATAGTTCTTTCATACTTGATAAAGCTTTTGTGAGAGCTAAGTATTTTGTTCGATCTTTGTCAGTTCAGTTACTAATTTATCTTGTTGTTTTGCCTTCGTATTTTATTTCGTTAATTGATTTAATTGTTTGTTCTTGCTATACATGATTATATAACCAACCCATTGTTGCGCGTAGAGTAAACTAATACCTAAAAATCTTGAAGAGATTACCTGTGTTATATTGTAATTAGAAAGATGGTTAACGAAACTGAAGATGTTCCTAAGACTGTTAAAATTGGTTCTGGTTCTGGTGGTACTGTTTCTATTTATTGGACTACGTACCGTTTTCCTCAGCTAATTGATTTATCGGGTATGCCTGATAGATTCAGTGGTGGAGTTTCCTTTTCTCGTTGGCAGAAAAAGATGAAACCCTGATTTACGGTTAAAGGTCTATGGCCAGTGGTATAGTATGATCCTCCTGCGTTGGATCAAGAGAAGGCTGAATCTCTTAACGCTTATGCTTTACAGACTGAGAAGGATAGGGTGGCTAGGGCAGCCATTTTGGCAGCTTTGGAGAACACCTTATTCGATGTTTATTCATCAGATGTCTATACTGCTAAGGTCTTATGGGATAAACTGGACCAAACCCGTAATACTAATTCTCGAAGGACTTGAGAAGTATTCTGTGGCTAGGTTTCTTGATTTCAAGCTGGTGGATGGAAAATCCATGAATAAACAGGTTCATGAGTTTGAGATGTTGGTTCATGCTTTGGGTGAGTCCAGTATGATCTTGCCTGAGAAGTTTCGAGTTATGTATGTGATTGAAAAACTCCCTAAGTCTTGGGAAGAGTTTGCTCTCTCCATGAAAAGACAGAAAGGAGAGATCACTTGGACTAACTTGATGTTGGACATCTCTGTGCAGGAGAATCACAAGTCCCAACAAGGACATGTGATGCCTACGGAACACGGGAGCTCGAAGGTGAATGTAGTGACTGTAGGACAGAAGGGAAAGGTAGTCACTAAGAAGGCTAACACTAAACCTGACAAGAACAAGGCTAAGAAACCAAAGGCGAATAAATCATGTTGGTCTTGTGGATCGGTTGGTTATTGGAGCAAGGATTGTCCAAGTAAGAAAGCTGGAGTGGTAGCTCAAGCAAATACTGTGCTTGGACTTGGAACCACGAGTGGGCCTGCAACTAACATGGTCATTGGTGAGGTTGTTGCCTCTGGAACCGATGACGAGTATGTTACTTACAACCCTGTACTAATTTCCACTTATCTGTCACATGAGTGGTTGATTGATACTGGAGCTAATGTGCATATTTTTGTTGATATTAGTTTGTTTGTATCTTATCAACAAAGTCAGGGAGTGAAAGTGACGATGGGGAATGCTAGTGTTGCACAATGCTTGGAATAGGAAACGTGGACCTGAAGTTTGCTTCTAGGCGGATTCTATCTCTCACTAGAGTGCATCATGTTCCCTCTATTCGTAGAAACATAATAAGTGAAAGTTGTTTAGTTAAGAATGGCTCTAAACTTTCTTTGAAGTGTAATAAAGTAGTTATTACTCATACTGGTACATTCTTTGGCAAGGGTTATTTGTCTGATGGTTTGTTTTTAATAAATGTTGAACCCATTTTGGGTGGTTTTATTAATGATAGTGTTTCACCTTCTGTTAATTGTGTAGAATCATTTGACTTGTGGCACTTACGACTTGGTCATTTAAATTTTGGTGCTCTAAAGAATATTATTAAATTAGAATTGATTCCAAAGCATGTCATTGATAAGAAATCTAAGTGTCAAGTGTGTGTAACTGCTAAACAAACAAGGAAACATTTTCATAATATTGTTAGGAATTCAGACTTGTTAGATTAAGTTCACTCGGACATATGTGAATTCAGTGGTGTGTTGAGTAAGGATCACTGTAGATATTTCATTACTTTTATAGATGATTGTAGTAGATACTGTTATGTTTATTTGCTTAAACATAAGGATGAATCACTAGATAAATTCATTATATATAAAAATGAAGTTGAAATACAAACTGGCAAAGTACTTAAACGTTTGAGGTCTGATAGAGGTGGTGAGTATACGAGTACCTTATTTAATGAATTTTGCGCAATAATGGTATAGTTCATGAGGTTACTCCCCCATACACACCTGAGTCTAATGGGGGTGGCAGAGCGAAAGAACAGAACTTTTTCAGAACATATTTAACAGTATGCGAATTAGTTCTGGGTTGCCTAAGTACATGTGGGGAAAGGCTCTGAATACAGCTTGCCATATTCTGAATAGAGTCCCTCTGAAATATATGGACAAGACACCATATGAATTATGGATAAAGCGTAAGACAAGTTTGAGTTATCTTCGTGTGTGTGGGTGCCTTGCTAAGGTGTTTGTCCCTGAACACAAGAGAAAGAAACTAAGTCTGAAAACTGTTGATTGTATCTTTCTGGGCTATCTTGAAACCACTACTGCTATGAGATTTTTAGTATTAAAATCTGACATAGATAGTATTGTGGTGAATACGATAGTTGAATTTCGTGATGCAACTTTCTTTGAGGAAGTATTACCTATGAAGACTGGTATACCTGTAGGTAATTCTGAGGATGATCTCACTCACACATCGAGTTCTCTTCCTGATCATGTGGAAAAGATGACAAATGTGGGGGTGGATCCTGGTAGTAGCACTACTGTTAATGAAGTAGAGGAACCTAGAAACAGTAAGCGTGAAAAGGTAGTCACGGATTTTGGAAGTGATTTCATCACTTATAATGTCGAGGATGAGCCTTTAACTTTCCGTCAAGCCATGGATTCTTCAGAGTCAAGGCATTAGAAAGACGTTGTGAAGAGTGAAATTGACTCAATTGTTTCAACTGGAAAATGAGAGTTAGTTGATCTCCCTCATGGGTATTCTACTATTGGATCTAAATGGATCTTTAAGAGGAAGCTAAACCCTGATGGCTCAATAGATAAGTACAAGGCTAGGCTAGTTGCTAAGGGCTTTAGGCAAAGGGATGACATTGACTATTTTGATACATACTATCCCATTGCCCGAATGACAACAATCAGAATACTTATTACATTGGCTTCTGTACATGGTCTTATCCTCCATCAAATGGATGTAAAGACAGTTTTTCTTCATGGTGACCTTGAAGAAGAGATTTATATGGATCATCCTGAGGGATTTGTTGCCTCTGGTAATGAGAGGAAAGTATGTAGACTAGTCAAGTCCATATATGGCCTTAAACAAGCACCTATAGACTAACATAGAAAGTTTAATGAAACTGTTTTAGACTTTGAGTATTTAGGTAATGAAAGTGATAAATGTGTTTATTATAATGTTATAGGTAATTATTGTGTGATTGTGTGCTTGTATGTAGATGATATCTTGTTGTTTGGAACCAATATTGATATTATTAACCAGACAAAAAGTTTCTTGAAGAGGCGCTTTTAAATGAAGGATATGGGTGAGGCTAGTGTGATTCTTGGGATCAAGTTGACTCAGTCAATTGATGGAATAACATTGCCGCAGTCTCATTACATAGAGAAATCTATACTTGAGAAGTACGATTATTCAAATTGTAGAATCGCTAGTACACCATATGATTCAAATGTTGCCATCGTCAAGAATAGTTCAGGAGTTCCTGTATCTCAATTGAGGTATTCTCAGATTATTGGGAGTTTGCAATATCTTGCTAATGTTACTAGACCTGATATTTCTTATTCAGTGTCTAAGTTAGCTAGATATACAAGCTGTCCAAACAAAATTCATTAGGAGGCACTGGATAGAGTTCTTAGATATCTCAAGGGAACTATTTCTCTTGGCTTGCATTATCGGAAATTTTCGGGGGTACTCGAGGGGTACAGTGATGCAAGTTGGATACTAAGAAATACGGTTCCGATGGAGTGACTGGATATGTGTTTACCCTTGCGGGTGGAGCAGTGTCTTGGAAGTTTTCTATACAGACTTTGATTACTCGATCTACTTTTGAGGCTGAGTTATGTGCACTTGATGCCACAGGGACGGAGGCTGAATGATTACATGGACTCATGAGAATGTTACCTGTCTTAAGCAAGCCACTTCCTGCCATTTATGTTCATTGTGATAGTCGTACAACTATCGACAAGATCAGAAGTGTTAAGTATAATGCTAAAATAAAGAGACACATCCAAGTTAGACTAAAGTGTATAAGGGATCTTGTGTCTGATAGGATTATTGCTATAGAGTTCATAGGAACTAAAAAATATAGTTGATCCGCTGTCGAGGTTGGGGATGGGACTGATACCCATCATAATTCATCAACAGCGGGAACCCAATACACTTGAGAGGAGATCCCTCGAAGTGTATTCAATGTGATAATAACAAGTTGTAAGGATGAATTGGTAGTACCTCTACCATATACATTTAGATACTTATGTATCTGAGTCTATCCCCTATAAACCTTAAGAGGTACTTAAATTGCTAGTCAGCAAGAGATTTAATAAACTCTGATGAAAATAGTTTTGGATCAGGATTTGATAAAACCTGATGGACCAAATACTATGTCAGGATTTATAAACTTTGAATGGGGTCAAGTCATAAGACAAGATGTTGGCAGTACATCTTTGGAGATGCCCAGCTAAGCGAATGCAATTGTGAGGTCGTAATTAGAGGAAATGGTTATTCCTTGAAGCATTCGACGAACAGGATCGGGACAAGACCATAACGTCTGAAAGCCGTAGATATGCACCATAGCCTTTTGACTTGTCGTCGTCTATGGAGTGTGGTTACACCAAACGGATAGAGATTCAAGGTGAAACATTTCATTTATATCTAGTAGCCATCGAAGTAGGGGACTTAGGAGGGTTCAAACCAGGGAGGGTACCGACTCTGAAAAGCAAGTCATGATAAATTTGATATGTATTCCTGTATGGATTTGTGGGTGATTGTTAGAAAATGGAAAGTTTGAGGCATGTTTATACATGTTCTTGATGTAATTTCCTAAAACGAATTGTTGGAGGTTATTCCTTGTAATGAGGACTTAAAGTTTCATGTATGGATCTAAGTCATTTTTTTAGTGTAATTCATATAGAAATTGAGTTGAATTTAGTAGCTTGAAATGGGTTTGTAGGGTATGTCCCACATTGATTAAGTAAAGAGGAATTTTACTTAATGTTTAATTAAAATATTTACTGACTTATTATATTATTTTATGATGAATATTGAATCTGTAAGGATTTTTTAAGCAACATCCATTGATTCACAGAACTCAGTATTCGTTGATGATATCCATTAAAGTACAATGTGGATTTATCCGTTGAAGTTCAGTGTGGATTATCCGTTGATGGATTTATCCGTTAAAATTCAGTGTGGATTTATCCGTTGATGTTCAGAGTGGATTATCCGTTGATAGATTGATCATGTGCATTATCTGTTGATGGCAAAACCTGATGGGTTGGCTGTGTCAAGATTTTACAAATCCTGATGGGCTCGCTGTTACGTTTCTGGAAATATTCATTTAATGCAATTTAAGTCTGAATTTTTATTTTAATTAATGTAATATATTCAGTTACTTTTTGTGTTATATATTCATATATATACTAAACAAAACATATGGAATATATAGACTGATACTGTAAACACAAAAACCCTAACTGCTACATATCTCTATTTTTCTCCTTCATAATATATAAAATAGAGCATAGGTTTTCTGGGCGAACTGAGGTACAGGCCGCTGTTGAGTACTACGTATCTGTGGACGAAGTACTCTGAGTTGTTGTATCCTGAAAGTGATATTGCTGCAACCCAACACAACGCAAGTGGAGTAATAATCTTTTCAAGAACAGTCTAGAATTTTCGAATGTTAGGCGACTCAGCTGGTCATAGTTCTTTCAGACTTGATAAAGTTTCTGTGTGATTTAAGTGTTCAATTCGATCTTTGTCAATTCAGTTACTAATTTATCTTGTTATTTTACCTTCGTATTTTTTTCGTTATTTAGTTTAATTGCATGTTCTTCATTATATAACCGTTCCATTGTTGCAAAGAAAGTAAACTTGAGTAAATAAAACATTTACTAAAACCCCGAAAATGACATTAAACTCTCAACTGCAAGAAAAGATACACAATAGTACTATATACAGGGTGCATGTCACAGCGGCACGGGCATGCCAATATGGGCATGTCATGACGTCAATTAACCAGTCATGCTTTTTCATGATTTGCATGCCTTTTTACTAAAATTTTTTATATTTTTAATAACTATTATAATATTAGAAATATTCAGAAATAATAAATATAAATTTTAAAATATTTACATATATTTGAATATCTAAAAAGTTACTAATATAAATGAGTATTATGATGATATTCGGTTGTTACTATCAACTAACTTTAATTTTTATATTCAAGTTCACTGTATATTAGTATAATAATTATGTTTTAATTTTATTATATTTAATTAATAAATGTCATACCATTTGGGCATGTTTTTGACAGTCCCGTGACAGGTACCTAACTATATAACGATACGATTAAATTATATCCGGCAGAAAAACTCAAGAAAGAAGATAACATTGCTTTTCATCATCATTTACATGGTTAATTCGACAAATCATCATGATATAGGGAATTCTGTTTATTAGTTTTTCTATGGACCAAAAAACACCGACACAAAGACAAAAAAAAAATACAAGTGAGAATTCCATAATTTCAACTTCTTTTTACCACCATGATCTCATCTTCAACTGTAAAATGAAAACAAAGTGATTATGTTTTATTCCATGGATTGCAGACATCTTGTTTGTCATTTTCTAAAACATGACATGCATATTTATGGCACAGATGCGATTGCAGATGGCTCTTCAGGGCTCACTTGACCATTCTCAGCACTGTTGCCATTGAGTCCTAAATCATAGTAAACGTGACCCATTTTCGCACGTTTTGTTTCAAGATATCTCTTATTCTCCTTTGTAATTAGGGTCACAAGGGGAACTCTCCCTGCAACTGCCAAACCGTATCCCTTGAGCCCAACATATTTTGCAGGATTATTTGTCATCAGCTTCATAGTTCGAACTCCGAGGTCTCTTAAAATCTGCAACATGGAAGCCGTAGTTTATTAAACAATGAACTTGCTCAAAAGACCAGTATTTATTTTGCAGTATAGCACATATATGTTGTCTGTTTGCTTGCGTTGGTCTGTTTTTTGTAGAGAATATAGAAATATTAGACTATGTCACTGTGACAAAGCAGTACATTCACACGCATGTTCCAGCATGGGGCATAGAAAATCTAAATATATGCATTGGACATGTTCTAACTGTGCAATATATTAGGTAGTACCTGTGCACCAATACCATACTCTCTTGAATCAACAGGCAATCCTAGTTCCTCGTTGGCTTCAACAGTGTCACGCCCATCATCTTGCAGATTATAAGCACGAAGTTTGTGGCCAAGCCCGATGCCCCTTCCTTCATGACCACGAAGGTAAACCAATACACCTCTTCCCGCAGCTTCAATTTGTTGCATTGCCATTCCGAGCTGGCAACCACAATCACATCTTGCTGACCCAAATATATCTCCTGTAAGGCATTCAGAGTGTACCCTGACGAGAACATCTTCTCCATCTCCTATTTCACCCTGTTTATAGCAAGGAATTTGTAAACATTGTTGCTAAGCACCTCATAAAGCTCAATTTTGTATATTTTGATGATCTTTTTTAATATCCATTGTCAGTATTCACCAAAGGGATAATTTCACCTTGGTCCACTCGATAATAATGATTTATGTTGTGACTATGTAGTTCAATCGTTTACAGGAATTATTTATCACTAATAAAAGGTTTTAGACTTGAGTATGGGAGGTACTCCTATGCCAAGTTACAAGGAACGAATAATTATAGAGAAAGCTGAAGACAAAGGAAATGAATCAGAAAGGAAGACCCCATAAATGCTATTCAACTTAGTTGCAATCAATAGATAGTTATCTGAGGGAACTAAGTTAATTCAAATTGAATCTTGAGAACAAGAAAATTACATAAGTATTAAAAAATTGCTTACCTTGACCATAGCAATATGCTCAATGCCATCTATGATTGACCTGTAACAGTAAGAAATAAATGGTCCCCAAGTTGTAGGTATTCTTGCAGCAGAAGAACGTTCTACTAATTGGTCCCTTTTCCTCCTATATCTGTCATTTTAAATCAATGTGAGGATATTGTTCCTATGATGTCCTTTCACCAATTATGCAATTACAGTTGACAGATGTGAAAATTAAAAAGATGAGATCACGTAATTCACAAGTGACAACGGAAAAAAGGAAGATTAGAAATCAAAGGAGCTTTGATTAGAAAACTAAGAAATTGTTGTGCTTCATATTTTCCATCCATTAACACGAAAATAGATTATAATTAGACACAGGTACAGCCAGTATCACCATTTTACCACCAACTATACTCGACATATATGTTGGATCACTCCACCCAAACAACAAGCAACCCATTGATTGCTCATCACCAAATCAAATGACCTCTTATTAATTGCTCATCACCAGATAAACCAGCCTATTGATTGCTGGTCACAGCAGTCACGTCACTAGTCTATTTCTAGCGAACACAACAACTATAACCAAAGAAATTTAAGTCGCTTTGCAAGGTTATCACGCCAAGTGTCACAATCTTAATATTTCTGTTGCTAAGTACATGATTTTAAATTATAGTCTTGCTTTCTTGCTTTACTGCTTACTAGAATAGTATCAGACATATAATGGAAGATAACTTCCCGGTTCCCGGTTCCCAGTTCCCACTTAGTTTCACAAAAACAAACAAATTTAAAAATCATGTTACTAAATGCACATAGAAATTGCAGATAAATTAAGCTAAATCACCGCTTCTTGTTCCCACCCCCAAAAAAAGAACCTAAAACAAATTCTTCAGCTCTTGAATTAAACACAAGTCTCACTTAAACAATGAAATGGCATCAAATTTAACACCATGACTGACTGCATATTTAAGTAGAACAGAAAAACTGGGTCTAAAGATGCAAGTCAGGATGTAACTATGATAACTACAATAAAGTGATGACAACAATTCGCAAACTAAATAAAGCAAGAATCTATTTAGATATTGTTCAATAAGAATGTCATAAAGCGTTACAATTTGCCTACCTGATCAGATCAGCTATTGATACAATCTTCAAGTTCTCCCTTTTTGCAAATTCTCGGAGCTTTGGCAATCTAGCCATGGAACCATCATCATCCACAATCTCACATAGAACAGAAACAGGTTCGAACCCGGCTAGCACGGTAAGATCCACAGAAGCTTCTGTATGACCTGCTCTTTTTAAAACACCACCAACCCTGTATTTCAATGGAAATATATGGCCTGGGCGATTAAAATCCTGTGGCTTGGAATCCTTAGAAGCAAGAGCTCGTATTGTTGTAGCCCTATCATGAGCTGACACCCCTGTGGTTGTACCATGTTTGGCATCCTACACATAAATAATTGAGTATCATAAATAATATTTAGTCACAAAAACATTGAGCTGTTCAAAATGATGTGCAACATTGGGACCATCTTGTAATTTATGTGCATTTATATTGTCTGCACAGAACTGTCTGAGAAATAGAGAGCAGTTTCATTGTATATATGACTATGCAGGACTCAAAAAATTAAGTTTCATTGATGTCACTAAGCCCAAAATTAATGGTAACATACCACAGTCACGGTGAATGCGGTAGAGAGTATCTCCTCATTGTCTTTATGAGACACCATCAAAGGAATTTGCAATCTCTCCAAGTCTTCCTCCTTCATACTCACACAAATAATTCCAGTGCCATGCTTCACGATGAAAGCCATAGATTCTGCCGTCGCCTTTGATGCTGCCATTATTAAATCTCCTTCATTTTCTCGGTCTTCATCATCCACAACCACTACCATCTGTAATGTTGATAAACATAACACATCAACTATGAAAACTAATTAATATTTGGAACTGCTTTTATGTTTCACAAAATGACTACTTAAATGAAAAAACAACTGACCTTTCCTTGACGAATATCTTCAATGGCTTCCCGAATGGATGAGAAACCAACCGTGGGCTGGTCCAAATCGAATTCATCCCCATCAGGAGAAAAGTCACTAGGTACAGGAATAGTTTCGGCTGCAAGTGTACCCAAAGCTATTGAATCTGGCTGCATCTCAATCCCAGTAGGAAGAGCACTGAGGACGAAACTTTTCCTGCCATTTTGATGGGACAGGAAACCACCTTCTCCAGATAATAGAGTAGATCTCACTTTCCCGTCAACCTTAACCATCCTGATAGAGGCCTCTGATACTCGCGCATTTTTGGGAAACACTTTTACACAATGCAGTCCATTGAATAAAGTGGACTTGTCCAGTTTCCTATATCAAAAAGAAAAGGACACCGGTTCATCAAACAATAACGACATATTGTTGCATGTTTACCCTCATCAAAGACCCTTACTCTCCCTCTGTTTGAAATAAATGAAAATCGAAGAACATGGAATTACATGAAATTTGTACTTTTTTCAGACTAAAAGTCTAAATGTACATTATAACATAACTTCTAGATTTTCCTCCATGCCATTGAAATAAATTTCTAGCAAAGCTCAATTTTACCGATTAAAAACCAAATGCTCATCTCTACCTCAAACTCAGTTTTCCACACAAACCTCTGTCACATAAAATTCGAACTCTCTGAAAAAATTTCCTTGTTCTAAATCTTTTCATTCACATTTCATTTGCTCACAACTTTCTATTACTATTATCTTAACTAAAACAGAGAGCATTGTAGCTGTTACTGCATAAAAATCTCAAGACCCTCAAGCATTTTCTTATTATAGACCATGAAAAAGAAATTCTACTAACTCATATTTCTTAATATAGCCCATCAAAAATGAAACAACATATCAACTTTGAGCTTGAAAATTGAAACTAACAACTCAAAGAATCAACCTAAAGAAAGTCAAAAGACAAAAAAGTCAACATAGCCAAATCAAACCAATGAGAACATGTCATAACAGAAGCTGAAAAAACAGAACAACAACTAAAAAAGACAGAACTCATGTTAAGGATATAAATAACTACATAAAAAGAAACAGAACTTACTGAGAACTAGGTACAATTGTTGAAGACATAGTGATGGAAGCCATTGCTATATTCAAGAAGATACAAATAACGGTTAAATATAAATAGGAGGAGGATGAAGATATATTTGTATTGGTCTCTGGGTATATTTCCTTTTATAGAGAGGAAAGAATGGGAAAATATAAGAAGAATCAAAGAAACCGCTGAAATAATTTAATATAGGGATTTAATACCTGTTTTAAAATGCGGGTCATTTTTAACCTGGGTCACCAACCAATATCTGAACTTTTGGTACAGTTTATAGAGCTATTATATCTGTAATTATGATGTGTATGATGATGGGATCAGGGTCAATGTCAAATTATACATGGGGGGATCAGGTCAATTTGGAAATCACTCCCGTCTCCCATCCGTTTCTTTAAGATTTACTTTTCTCGACCAAATTGTATTTTATATCTTTTAAATTTGGTTAATAATCAATTTTATAATTCTATTTTCAGATATTATAATTTACATGCCCCTTCTTGAAATCCTATTCGAGTTGTATTTTTTTGTTAAATTTTGTCAATTTTTTAACCCAAATTCTTGCCTTCAACAAGATATATAATCTATTCGTGAATAGAACAAATGAGATATATTATATAAGATAATAATTAAGGCCAAATATTTAGATAAATGGGTGCATATTGAATAGGATTTCAAAGTACGGAAATATGAATTAAAATTTCTGAAAATAGGTATACAAAGTTGAATATTGGCCAAATAGTAGATGCGAACTGCAATTTTTGAAAATAGGTATACAAAATTGAAATAATAAAATTTTGTAATATAAAAAATAATAACATCCAGTATTTCTCCATTATAGTCAATTTTTAAACAAAATATATTAAATATTTTATATTTTTTCTTATTTTTCAGTGCTAATTAAATATTTTTAAACTCTGTGCTCAAACAATATAAATAATTGGGAGGATAAAGACTTATCTTGTATAACAATTTATTAATCATATAAAGTCGTATGACCTTTCAAAAATAATAAATGTTGAACAAACATATTGTAAAATAGAAGAAATTAAAATATTTTTTCTAAAATAGTCTATCGGTCCCAAAATACTGGTTATCTTAATCTTTTCATGGGTTGTAAGATAAATTAAAAAAAATAGTTTCATAAATTATTTTTTCGAATTTATTTTTTTCAATAAAATCAACTACTCCCGTCCCATTCATTTGTTTACAACTTTTTTTTCTTGTGACCGGTATTTTAAGACTATTATAAATTATAGTTCCATATTTAAAAAAAAATCTTTTTTGTATAAAAAATTATTTAAAAAACTTTGCTTGAATCCCCCAATATAAAGACTGAACGACGAGAGAGTACTGATTTTTAATTTTCAAAATAAATAAATATAATGTATGAAACTTCTTGTAGGGAATAAACATATTTTTTTCCTAAACAGCGAACTACTTTTCAATATCTATTTGAGCGTTTTCCGTATCTCTCTATTACGTCGAAATTATTTGAAAATTCAATCTTTTTCTCAAACTATTATACTCACATGTTTTGATAAGCTCGAGTCAATTGATTGCGAAATAAGTAAAAAGGTGCCCAGATCTGAAAGAAAGTATTCTCTCCGTCCCGTAAAATTTCTCCTCTTTTAACTTCTGATATTATTCATACGATATTATTCATAATAAGCGAATGGTTATTAATTTAGGTATTTGTGAGTATTTACATATAATGAAATTTTTATATTTAATACTAATACGAAATTAAAGATATTAATAATTAAAAGTGTACATTAACAAACGTGTTTAACAAAAATAAGAAATAAGAAACGACGAAAGTCTCGAGAGGTAAGAAGGCGGCGGTTGTTACGTAATAAACCTACTAGGTCTATATGACCGACATGTGAGATTATCGTGAAAGACAAACCGGCGGAATGCATACCACATGAAGGGGCATGGGAATTGCTCAAACTGGTAGATCTCAATAACCGAGTACATTATGTCTCGTGTTTGTAAATAAATTATTATATTTTAGAAAATCAGATCAATTTTATTGTTCTCGCAAAAGTTTGTTTCAATCAAATACAACGTAACTATTATATCGCGAGAGGTTAAGAGTATTTGTTCTCATAATTTCTCGGAACGAGCGAGGATCGAATCCAGAGACCAAATGATAAGGTCTTAACTACTTAAATTATCCAACCGTGCTCATGTTAAGAGTTAATTATATTCCAACTCCAAACAAATAAAGAGATTATGGAGTTAATTATATTTCTATTTTGAAAAAATAGAGAAATTATTTTGGTGAGTGTAGGACAAATAATGTGAGTAATAGATAAGGAATACAGTTTAACTCATATATTATAAAGTAACAATATTGAAAGAACATGAAATGTAAAGTGCACCACAGTATCTTAATTCAAGATTATATGCACATAAAACGTAATTGCAAAGAAATTAACATAAGGAAGTGATCTATTAAATATTAAAATGGTCATCGGAATGAAATCAATATATGAATTCATTTACTGATTTTAATGAGATATTATTTTGATCACTAAAGTCATATAAATATCAAATATATACCTCCAAAAATATGACGAGAAAGTAATATTATACTTTGTTAAGTTATACATCATTTTCCTTCAACGCTACTATAACAAATGAAAAATTATGAACGATTTTAAAACTTTTATTTACTATCTATTTTTAATTAAATAAAATAACTGTAAATTTTAAAATAAATAGTAAATTTTTTATTAAAAAATCTAGATATATTATCTAAAATACCAGAATTTACAATATTTCATTTGATCTTACTTGCGTTAAAGACAAATATATAGAACTCAACAAAATATTATATTTATTTTATCATCACATATTTTTAATTATCTATTTCATATTTATATAATTTTTATAATCAAAATAATGTTCCGCTAAGATGAGTAAAAAAAGTGATATACGATCCTAACTTGAGTAATTATTTTGATATTTAACCGGTAGATATAATAAGATGCACTAAATTTAGCTTATAAACTTGACTGAGCCTAACAGTTAACACCTTACAGGAGTCCTACTCCCATCTCTACCGGAAAAAGTGAGACATCCTGAACAATTAAGCACATTTTTATGGCGTTGTTAATATATTTTTAATTTAATTTCATTTCTTTTTTTTACTTACTTAAATCAAATAAAACCAAATCAACAATTCAATATGTAGAGAAAATAAATAAATAACTGCAATAAGTATCTATTTTAAAAATTATCCAGGTGAGTCAAATTTGAATAAAAAAGATTATTTGAATTAGAATTACTGTAATTTGCAGCTGATATTGAAAAATCTCAAAACAACAGAAAAGGTAGGGCTGAGCAAAACCGAACCGAAACCGAAAAACCGAACCGAACCGAACCATGCTAATTCGGTTCGGTTCGGTCCTAAAATTTTCAGAAATTCGGTTTATTCGGTCCGAACCGAATAGACCGAAATAAAATTCGGTTCGGTTCGGTTCTTTTCACAAATATTTCGGTCCGGACCGAATAGACCGAATAAACCAAATCATAAATACTATAATTTTGTATTATATATATTTTACATATATCTTAAAAATTATAATCAAAATTTTTAATTTGTAATTATATTTATGGAGTATTAGAACTCTACATATCACATTACTTTAATTATATTTTAAAATTTACAATTTATGATTTAATTTTAATGCAGTTTTATTTTTGAAAAAAAATTCGGTCTATTCGGTCCAAAACCGGACCGAACCGAATTATTTCGGTTCGGTTCGGTTCGGTCCGGTCCATAATATAACTTCGGTCCAAGAAAAAATGACTATTCGGTTATTCGGTCTATTCGGTTCGGTCCGATTTTGGACCGAACCGACCGAATGATCAGCCCTAGAAAAGAGTAAGCGTCACGATTTCAAACAGCCGCATTATTTTGACCCTCTTCTGTCCGAGTCCAGCTGACTTTTGTTTTACATTTTATAAGAATATCCGGATTTACGCTTTAGTGATATCTAATAATAATGATCAAGGTTATAAATATTAAAAATTGGTTCGACTCGGTTTTATTTCGGAACGAAATTTTAAAATAATTACTCAGATTATTTATTAAATATCATTATTTTATTTATTTTATTTCTGTTAAATTATTTTTATTCATGTGTATTAAAACTTATATATATTTTTGTTACATAATATATAGTTATACATAGTGTAAATAAAAAATAAATTTATTTATTAATAATCATAATTAAATATATGTAAGCACGAATTAGATGTATTTCATGGCATGAATCATTACCATTTTTTCCTTCGAAGTCATGAATCACAACAATTGGCGGACATTGTATAATAAGGTTTCCTTTTGTTTACTAGTGTTATCGAACAGGTCACTCTAAAAACTAAAAACTAGAGTTATAAGAGGAAGATAAAAGTATCTTGTATTAATATATTTTAAATTTTATATTAGTATTCTTTCTGATTCAAAAATCTATTTACGGGAAATTATCAATTTAGAGGAAGGTACTTTCTAGGATTCTGCCTTTTTCAGAATTTTATATTAATATTTTAACATTTACCCTCATTCAAAAAATCTATTTATGAGTGATCATGACCTTCTATTTTTGGGACATTAATTTCTCTTTTATGCCATAATAAATTATGAAAATATTAATCTCCGGTCATCCTAAACTCATATAGTATTTTAAGCCATCAGTCATTTTAAAATCACCATCATCAAAATCTTATATTAATATTTTAACAACTAGGAGCCTTTTATTTTTCATAGATTGCGTTGATTAGCTAACAGTTAGTCACTTGGAGGCTTCCGAGAGTATAAAAATATATATGAAATTTTAAAATAATATTTTGTTTTTTCCTTTTTTTATTTCTTATCTGACCTTGTTCATTATGAAATTATGAACAATAAATAAATATATTTAATCAAGAAGTTTAAAATTCATTCTCTCGTTAAACATGTTTACTTTATTGAGCCGCTATCTCATTATTCACGAAAATAATATTATAAAATTATATTATTTATTAGTCAATGATCAACATGATATGTTTTCTATTCAAAAATATAAAAAATTGAGAAAATTACAAAATATATATTATAGGCACCACCTCACCGCTCTCACCTTCTTTTTTACCTAAGATAATAATATAACGATTTTATAAAATATTGATAAAGCATATTTATAGATATACTTGCTTTTATGATATTTCATAGGCTAAAAATTAAAAGAATTTTTTTATGAAAATATAATATATTAAGTTGATTTTAGGAGAAATAACATTTAAAAAGAAATTTAGAAAAATATCAAGATGATAAATTGATTTAAAGAGAAATAAGAAATTTTAGGAAAATATTATGACGACAATTTGATTTCAAAAATGTTAATGAAATATGTTGTAGAAACTTTAGGAGAATATTACGAATGCTGATAATTATTAATCGATACTTTTCTTTGTAATATTTTATAGGTTAAAAATTAAAAGAAAAAATTTAGGAAAATATAATGTAATAAGTTGATTTTACGAGGAATAGTAGAGAACGTTATTAAAAACAAATTTAGAAGAATATTAAGAAGGTGAGTTGATTTAAAGAGAAAGTAGAAGTTGTAGGAGAATATTACGAACGGTAAACTGATTTAAAAAGAAAATTTAGAAAAATATTACGAACGTGAGAATTCATTAATTGCTCCTGTAAGGATATGACACAGGCCTTGTGAAGCAAAATCAAACCATTAAACCAACTTCCGGTTATGGCTTATAAGACCTAAATTACCAAGAATCTGGCAAAGCAGGATTCACATGATCTGGCAACCTCAACTCTGTTTCGATATAAACATCTAAGCTACACAAGAAAACACAAAATTAGCCATGAGCGAAAGAGCAATACTAGTGGTGCCTTTCATTTATTTTGTCAAACATGCAACTTCGAGCTAAATCACACTAATCACCAAGATTTCCAATTTGATCAAACTGAGTTTTCTGCACATCATTAACAATCAACATTTTCCTCTGCTGCATGTTCCCAATTGAATTATAGAGGATAGAAGATGTATTTTATTCCAATAGTATCAACCAGTGCAACTATAGGCAGAGCAATATTTTAAAAACTAAGGCCCCGCCGACATAGTCTAAAAATCAAGGAAGTAAACACTGTTGACAGGAAATAACAATTTCCCTTGTGTCTAGAATGTAACCATGTTTAATCCGGAGTTTAGAAGAATAACATTGCATTACAAGTACGCAAAAACATTATTAAGAACAGCATTTGCATAGAATCTAAATTTATGGAAAGAAAGGTAATAGGAAACTTTTCCAAAAGCTGGAAGCTAATAAGATCAATTGCTAGAATAAGGAAAAATATTCTGTCTCGATTAAGTACAAATGAACCTTACAAGCATACTTTTATTCTTGACATTGCAGTTCTCTCATGTGATCTTGGAGATGACAAACTCTTCACTCCTGGGCAAAGACTGCTTGGAAAATTTATGCTTAAACAAAATAGTTATCCCAGTAAAAGTATATCTAGAGGAAGTTTCGGATGTCCAGAGACTTGACCTCAGGCATTTCTTCCTCCTTGAACTCCTCCCTGAATAAAATAAATATAAAATCTGAGTTTAAACAAAAAACAGTTAAAAAAATTAATAAAAGAATAAATTAAAACATTAAGACACGTACCTTTTCTTTTGAGTTTCCATAGCTTCAAGAGCATCCTTGCTCAGCTCTTCTAATTGTGCTTTAGCGATTTTAAGCTCCAACTCCTCTTCATATTTGGGTAGCTTTTCGTGACTAATGCCAAGCCTGCATGAAAATGAAAAATTAGAACTTGCAACAATCAGAAAAATGGTAGTGTGCAACATCGTGTTATGAACGAAGGACATCAATTTACATGAAAATTCTAACTTGAGTCAAATAGAAAAATAATGACTTAGAGCCACCAAACTACAAGCGCGCCTGCCCCACGTATAATATAAAATCACTCTGCCTTGACATTTTTTTGAACTTTAATCTTTAAAATATTTGAAATCGAACTTATACTAAACACTAACAGGTACTAAAATGACGTGATCAATAATAACACACTCTTGAAATAATGAAACTGTACTTCCATTTTTCTAAAAACCAATATACTCATTTAGCATATGTACAAAAGCCAATAAGTTATGTTCAATTATGTACAAAAATCATTTGCATAGAACTTGCTGCATGTTTTTAAAAAGTTCTGAGCCCACAACGTGCTTAGGTGTGATTCCGCGATAGAAGAAGCTTCTCATTTCTTTAGAAAATGAGAAGAAAATCTAGAATGCATGATTTCCCTTTTCTAATCAAGCAAGCTGTTACAAAGCTACATCCTTCGGTCCAGGTTCCCAACTTTACCAAACTTGGTTACTTGTTCATTTATATTACCTAAGCAATTTTTTTAAATGTTTGCAAGAGAATATATAATATTTGTGGTAACTTGGTTGAAACTTGAAATTGCTATTTATACACATGAAATTTGAATTCTTATTTATTTACTTGCTGTCAGTTGATCATCTTGTTTAAAATGTGCATTTGAGGGACAAAGTGAGTCAACAGCGTGTATGGACCTCTACTATCAGATAACATAGCCAGGACAATGTGCACTTACTTCTTGTTGATCTTTTCAAACTCAGCATTTAACATAGCCATTCCTTCTTTGTCAATCTTCAGCAATGGCTTTTTTATTTGTTTTTCAACTTTCTCCACAGCATCCATCATCATAGCTTCTGCGCCAAGTTCATCAGGAAGACCTCTCCTGCAAAAAGCAATTTATGTATAATGAGTGGAGCAAACAAAAGATATCATGCTCAATGATGCACAAAAATGCTCAAAGTCAATTGAAGATCGTACAGAGCATGCGAGTATATACACCTTTGCCAGCATTGCATGGCAGTGGTATAATACCTCTTAAAAGGTGACTCCTATTGCTGAAGACAGTGAAAGTACTATCAAAACTTGTGAACATTATTAGTCGTGAGAACCTGGTAAATGATGATCGCATTGCTTATTGCGAATGTGAGGTGTGTTCAATAGATAGTCATTGAAGGGGAAAACGCCGCAAGTATGGCATAAGGAAAATTTACGTTCACCAGAAATTTAAGGCAATAATACTAAAGTGAAAATTACGATTGTATAACAGATAACAGACCAAACATAGTATAAAACTACTAAACAGCCAATCAACTGTCTTGGTTAAATTTACTTTCAACTAAATGAGGAAGACTAAATGGTGATTGTCTTATTTTGGACATGAAATATGACTAAGAAAACAAAAGGCTTCGCGAGAATAAATTGATAAAATTTTCGGCGAGACTAAAATAGCCTTTTGTTTCTTGGTTAATTTTTAAATTTCCGTTAAATTAAATGATCTAATTACTATTGGAAATTAATAGATGAGTAGGTACCACAGTTGTTAGGTTGTTGGCATCGCAGTGCCACAGACGGTTTTTCAGATGGAGATGGCAAAGTTATATATACAATTATACTATTTTCCAGGTTTAGTTAGTATTGAAATAAAATGATTACCAGCGCCCCATACATAAGAACTAATCGCATATGATAATGTGGGTCGTTGGTAACTTGGTATATATAACCTACTATGACGCTGCACAAAAAGAATGTCAGTTCTACGATTTATTAAGTGTTTAAAAGTCTAAAATAGATAGCGACGGAGGACATATTTAACTTCACTATATAGACTATCATACTTTTTTTGAAGGATATAGACTATCATTCTTGTATACAGTCAAAATGGTTTATAGTTGGGTAGTTCATACTATAACTTTCTCAACCAATTTGCAATACTTTGTCCACGCTCTAAATTTAGCACAAGTGTAAACAGTCAACAGGTGTAAGTAATTTGAAGTAGATACAATTGATCTAATTTTAAGTAACAACTATTCTCGAATAGTCTGAACAATTATTAGATTATGACTACCTGAGCTTCTCAGGGTCCTTGTCATTAGTTGACGTACTTATAAAGACATGATCAAAAGTGTCTATTGAATATTTCTCTGACTCTTGCCTTTTTTGAATTACTAACATCTAAATCCATACATACAGCTATTTTGAATATCAATACAACGAATTCATAAGTATGTACAAGCTGATCAATTAAATAAATATTTTTACACCTTGATGGATATGGAAAATTAAATAATATTAGAATATAATAGTTAAAAGCTTCTCACTTAATATAATGTCTTGTATCCAAAAATGAGAAACAACGTACAAGAAGTCAAGAACATCCTGTTTCCATGTTGTGCTAAACACATATAACATGCAAGTTGTATATTCAAGTTACTGTAAAAGTATAAATCTTTACCAGATATCACCCTGCATATTGATGAATAACAACTAACATCTTCTTAGCAAGAAGATTCTTTTCAATAAAGGTGACATTTTAAACACGATTTGCATGTATGCACTGTAAAGACTTTATACAGATAATTGCGAAATTAAAATTGGAGAAATAAATATGAAAGTCAGCCTGCCCGTATATTTTTAAGCATAAACAATAAAGAACTGCCATATACTACAGTGACATTTTAAACGCGATTTGCATGTCCGCACTTTAAAGAATTTATGTAGATAATTGCGAAATTAAAATTGCAGAGATAAATATGAAAGTCAGGCTGCCTTTATATTTTTAAGCATAAACAATAAAAAACTGCCATATACTACAGTGAAAACTTCACAAGACTAAAAACATTAAAAATTAATGTTATTACGTACTTGATTCTTATCTCCTTCAATGCCAACATATGTGTACGAGCATCTTCAATATCTTTTGTTCGTGACTGAATGGTGTACTTAATTCTCTCAGACTCTGAAAACAACTGTGCTCTGCAGATAGAAAACATAAGACAGATTAAAGTATCTCGGCCAAATAGATAATGCTACACAAAGCATCACCATACATTATTAAAGTTGAGCAGAATTCAAACTATTAGCAGGGAGTACCATACCACAGGATCTTACTTTAAATAGTGTAGAAGTAATTGGTACATTTAATGAGTCCGCATACGCACATGCGCGCGCAAACACACACATACTTGTCCATTATTTTCTTATCATTCTCAAACATATAACTTCGTTAATAAGATTTCAGCATAAATTTTGAGGAAGAGATGTTAAGCTAACTAAAGAAATGAAGTCTCACTTTTCTCTTATAGTCTTCATGACTTTTGCATAATGAGACACAGCAGCAGGGTCCTCGGGATCTAGGGTGATCTTCTCTGTGCGAAGTATCCCCATGGCTGTCTCGTATTTCTTTTTAACATCAAGAAAAATGTTTTTGAGCATCTCTGCACATATAAGGGTAAATAATGTGTTTTCAAATATATAAACTTCAATTATCGACATATAATGTACTGAAAGATAACAAGATAACACATTTCCATGGACAGGTAATCTTGAGCACATTATTCTCATGAAGCATTATTACACTTTAAGCAACATGGGAAATATCATTGTTAAGCAAGTCCATATATATAGATACATATACAAAATACAAAATTCTTATAGTAACACCCAATTACTAACTATAACTTTTAATTAAGACTATGCTAGGTTAATTAGAATTATAACAACAGATTTAAATGTCTTTATCACAAATAACAATTAAAGTTTGGGAGGGAAAACTATTGAAAAGGTAATGCCTAACATAAAAAGTGAAGGCGAGCTATATTACAATATTAATTACCTAACTCCACGACACACAAGTACATTCGGGTTATGGGATTCTAATACAATTGAAAATACATCATCAAATATTCATTTCATTTCTGTTCTCCGCTAAAAATATAATTTTTTATTCAGATAGGTACGGAATTGTCGACCGACAGTAGTAATATTACTATTAGGTGTTAAAGGGAATATAGCTAAGAATAGTCAAGTAAGGGCAAGTATGTCTTTTCCTATTTTTCTGTGTAATTCTGTTAGGAGAGCCTATATAAGGACTTGTATGTTGTAATTAGGACTATGTGGAATATATGAAAAGGAATCTATTTCCACCAATCTCTTTCTCTCTCTATAATTGCTTTCTCTCTCTAGGGTTTTTACCTCAATTCCCTCTCTAAACTCTGTCTCTCTCTCAATTCTGATCTCAATCTCTCTGTTTCTCTTCTAATTTTTCTCTGATTCTCTCTGATCTGTTCTATAATCTCTATTTCTAGCTGTTTTACTTACATTTCTGCACTTATAAACCAGAAAATACCAAAAACATACAAAAAAACCCTCTAAAAACACAAGTAAACCATGACAAATTGGTATCAGAGCTCTAAATCTAGATCAGCCACCGCTTCAAACATGTTGAGCACTCAATTCCGAGCAGATCGAGCCTAGGTACTCAGTAATCGCAGCTCAAAGTTCAGATCTTGAATTTTGCACTCACTCCAGGTGTATTTCAATCTCTAGTTACAGATCTGTTTTTAAGTTGTTGAGATCAGTGTCAATTTCTGTTGATTTTGCTTATTGCTGTGAGATTAGATCTAGTTAGTATCAGTTGTGATTGATATTGAAGATATTACAGAATTATTAGGTTAAAAACTCTGTTCCTGTGTTTTGATTGATACTGTGTACTGAAGACTGAAGTTAGGGCCACAGTTTTGGATTGAAGTATTGTGTGTGGAATTTGTGTTGAGTAGATATATTAGTAATGGAGGTGTTGAATCAACATCAAGCCTTAACTGATGAAGAGGAACTTAATAGAAACTAGAAAGATAGATAAGTTGGAGGCTACAATTAAGATAGCTAAGGAGATGATGGTGAAATTTCTACAGGAAGGATTTGTTAATCCATTTGGTTCTAATAAAAAGAAAAAATCTAGGGAGAAAGGAACTGAAACCATTTGGGCAAACTAAGAGTTTACAGCATCTTAAATTGCAATTTCCTAGGTTTGAGCAGAATAAGGCTGTAGAGGATTGGTTTCATGATTGTAATCAGTATTTTGAGATATATGGAGTGGGTGAAGGAAAGAAGGTTGCTATTGCTGGTATGCATTTGGAAGGATATGCTAAAAGTTGGTATCAGTTGTATATATTGGAAAATCCTTATACTGAATGGAGTCACTTCACTAGAAGTTTGGTGGCTAGGTTTAGTGTAAAGGAACATGTGCTCTTGTTTGAGAAATTCAAACAACTTAGACAGGAAGGATCAGTGGAACAGTACTATAATAAATTTGAAGGATTTATGGAACAACTTAAAGAGAAGGTGCCATCACTGTCAGAAGATTACTTTACAGAGTGCTTTATTTGTGGTCTTTAAAAAGAAATTCAATTAGTAGTTCAGCTATTAGCACCTGAATCTGTTGATCAGGCTTATAAGAAGGCTAGATGCTGTGAACAATCAAGGAAACCAGATCAGAAGGCTGGTAACAATGGGTCATCTAATGTTGATAAAGGAAAAGCTATGGTTTTAGAAGTTCAAAAGAAGGCTGGTAAGAGTTTCAATCTGAAAATGATTTATGAAAAGCAGAATGCAGAGACTTTGAATTTAGAGAACTGAGGAGGGTTCTCAAGAAATGGTTGTCTCAGTTTATGCCACTGAAGGAGTGCAAGGTAACCAAACAATTACTTTGACTGGACTCGAGGGAAAGAAACAGTTTTCTATATTGGTGAATGGGGGAAGTACTCATAGCTTCATTGATGAAAACACTGCCAAGCAACTGAAATGTGAGTTAGTAAAGACTGCTCCAATGAAGGTTTTAGTGGCTAATGGCAATTACTTGACTAGTCAGTATGATTGCAAGAATTTTGCATGGCAGATTGCAGGGCATCAATTCCAAACTGATGTAAAGACACTAGCACTACCCATAGGAAGTTATGACTTGGTGCTTGGGGTAGACTGGATGGGAACTCTAGGGCCAGTTACCTTTGATTTTAAGAACTTGCAGATGCAGTTTAGAAATCAAGGTAAAATGATAACTCTTAACAGAAAACTCAAAGCCAGAGAAACCGAGACTACAACAGATGACTGCAAACCAATTTTTCAGCAGTTGTCAAAGACAAGAAAATGGCCTAATGTTCCTGTTAGATGTGGTGGAGAAACCTGAAGGAATGATGCTAAATCATCAACCAATAGAAGAAGACTCAAATACGGGATATTCAAGGGAACTTCAAGAGTTACTGGAACACTATGCTGATATATTCAAAACCCCAGAAGGGCTACCTCCTCAGAGGGATATTGAACATTCTATTGAGCTAAAGGAAGGGTCACAACCATTTTCTATGAGACCCTATAGGAACTCATTTGACCAAAAAAATGAGATTGAGAAACTTGTGGCTGAGATGTTGGAATCTGGTGTTATAAGGCCCAGTAACTCTCCTTTTGCATCTCCTATATTGTTGGTAAGAAAAAAAGATGGAACTTGGCGATTTTCCATAGATTACAGGAAGCTTAACTCTATCACTATCAAGAATAGATTTCCAATTCCCTTGATTGAAGAATTATTAGATGAACTTCATGGAGCTCAATTCTTTATCAAGTTGGACTTAAGGGCTGGTTACCATCAAGTCAGAATGAAGGAGGGAGATGTGGAAAAAACAGCCTTTAGGACTCATCTGGAGCATTATGAGTTCACTATGATGTCATTTGGCCTCACTGATGCCCCAACAACCTTTCAGAATTTAATGAATGATGTGTTTAGGACCCATTTAAGGAAGTTTACTTTGGTCTTCTTTGATGATATTCTGGTTTACTCTAAAACAACTGAAGATCACTTGCAGCATCTACAACAGGTGTTCAGTCTTATGAGGAAGCACCAGCTGTTTGCTAAGCAAACCAAATGTGAGTTTATGACTACTCATGTAGCTTACTTAGGCCATATCATCAGCAGAGAGGGGGTTGCTGTGGATCAGTCAAAGGTTACTGACATGCTAGCATGGCCTGTTCCTAAAGATTTGAAAGCTTTAAGGGGTTTTCTGGGTTTAAGTGGTTATTACAGGAAATTTGTAAAAGGTTATGGCATCATAGCTAAACCTTTAACAAATCTGCTACAAAAGTATAGTTTCAGACTGAGGAAGCCACAACAACTTTCCAGACTCTTAAGCAGGCCATGACTAATACCCCTGCATTGAGATTGCCAGATTTTACAAAGGAATTTACAGTGGAGTCAGATGCCTGTAATAATGGAATTGGAGCTGTGTTGAATCAGGAGGGACAACCACTGGCTTACTTTAGTAAGGCTTTAGGGGTTAGGGGCCAGGCTATGTCAACCTATGAAAAAGAATTGATGGCAGTTGTAGCAGCTGTGAAGAAATGGTCTCCTTACCTTATGGATAAACATTTCTTTATTAAGACAGATCATTGGGCTCTCAAGTTCTTGGCAGAACAGAAGCTAAGCAATCTGTTGCAGCAGAAGTGGATTAGTAAATTGCTGGGATACAATTATACTATTATCAACAGACAGGGCAAAGACAACATTGTTGCTGATGCTTTATCCAGAATGCATGAAGACACAGCTGTGGCTGAGCCTTCTTCTGCACGGAACCCTGAGGACATGGTTTCAATCTCAAGGGGGGGGGTTTTCATGACTGACAGTAGCAATATTACTATTAGGTGTTAAAGGGAATATAGCTAAGAATAGTCGAGTAAGGTCAAGTATGCCTTTTCCTATTTTTCTGTGTATTTCTGTTAGGAGAGCCTATATAAGGACTTGTATGCTGTGACTAGGACTATGTGGAATATATGAAAAGGAATCTATTTCCACCAATCTCTTTCTCTCTCTATAATTGCTTTCTCTCTCTAGGGTTTCTACCTCAATTCCCTCTCTAAACTCTGTCTCTCTCTCAATTCTGATCTCAATCTCTCTGTTTCTCTTCTAATTTCTCTCTGATTCTCTCTGATCTGTTCTATAATCTCTATTTCTAGCTGTTTTACTTACATTTATGCACTTATAAACCAGAAAATACCAAAAACATACAAAAAAAATCTCTAAAACACAAGTAAACCATGACAGGAATCTACATGCTCAAATCACAAATAAATAGCATGCAGTCGGTCAAACGAGCAATATAAAGGAACACATATGGAATATATTTAAGAATTAAATTGTATTTAAAGCTTTAATTAAACTATTAAAACTCATTAAAAAATATATATACATCATCTCTTCATAGACAACAAGACAAGGTAAAAAATGCTGAACAATTGTACATGATCTCAACAAACAACAAAGAGCTAAATTAATATATCGATACTCCAGACCCACAATTACGTTAACCCTTTTCATTGGTATAATATCAGAAGTCATATTTGTCTTCTTTGTTTGAATTCTCTTAAAATATTCATATATTCTTAGTCAATTGATTGAAACTTCAGTTTAGTGCCGAATTAACAAATCAAAAGGCAGTCTAGAAATCTTAGTCGAATCATGCATCAAACTGCTGCGCGTGTCAACTTTGTCTGGACAAGGAAATCGCCGTATGTTTCATTTAATAACAAAGCCACTTTCAGCAGAAACGATCTTATATATATTACTCACCATCTCCCTTTAGTTTGGGAGGAGGAGCATTGCCTTCTGTGGCAGGGGGAGCAGTGGCAAATAGCCGAACTGGAGCTGCATGCTCTGATTGAAGGATAGCAGGGCCAGTGTAAACCTGAAAAATCATAATTTTGTATGAAATGATCACCCTCTAGTAACTACTAATTAAGAAAAAACTATTACACACAAACATGCTAAAGAGCATATGTATTAAAAAGCATAGTGCCGGCTTCAAAATCACGCTTAAACTACCATAGCCCTACATTTATAGCAGATACATAAAATTATTACAAAACACCCCTGACAATTTTAGTTCCACAAGGAAGCAATTTAAATTTCTTTTATTATACACCATAAATCTAGAATTATTCTAATAATTTACTTAACCTCACACAATAAAGCTACATCACGAATCACAAATAATGCCATCTCTATAAAATAATACCGTATGAAGTTATACGTGGTAAATATTAGACTATTTAACCTGTTAGCTCTCTCCTATAAAGCACTTCGCACAATAGCCACTACAAAGCAAGCTCACCATTTGCTCTTAATACCATAAAGTAAATAACATCTTCGACATCTTCATTTCAAAATTATATCATCTCGTAGCCGAGTTGTCAATTACTAATTGAAAATTCACATCTCGTAAATAAAATTAAATCCAAAACCATACGACCCTGGGTAAGATCTACAATGTGTACTCGATTTTATTAACCACCAGTGTTTGAATGTGAACCTTTGATATAAATCACAAACAATAAGCACATACACAAATTATTATTTCATAAAACTAGATATAAATTAAACATAAAAATTGAATACACAGATTATATAGCATAACAATTGAAAAATTAACAGAAATGACAGAGAGAGATGGGGAGAGAGAGGGGGAGAGAGAGATGGGGGGAGGGAGGGGGAGAGAGAGAGAGAGACCTGTCGAGTAGATCTGGAGAGGAGTCGAGAAGCGAAAGCCATTTGGAATTGATCGGAGACGACTATCTCAAAAACAAGGGCTTGTAAAAGTGGCTAGACGATGCTTTCATTTATGTACAGGGAAATTGCAGTGTTATTTGTGGTGTGTCAGCTGTGTTTGGGCTTTGGTGATTGGGTTAGTTAATTGGGCTAAGTTCAAGACCAGTTAGATTGTTGACCATATCCGACCCACTCCATTTTAGTTTGGAATTATATTATTTTCAAAATTAAGTTTAAATTATACTAGTATATAACCCCATAGTCGTTTTTATCATTATATATTATAAATCATAATTTTAATAATATGTTATTTATAGGATTCGATCTTATATCACTTCAATAATAATTTTTAAAATTATATCTAAGGGTACTCATCAATTTAATATGACGGTTCTAGATTGAGTGACCAAGGACCAACAGCCAAACTTTTAATATTTCTTTTTTAATATAATAATATAAATATATTTTATTTTTAATCTGAAAAAATTATTTTTTTGGTCCGAGAGAAGATATAATTCAAAATTTTCCAAAGTATTTACTTTACAAACAAAAATTAATTCATTTATTAAAATGTTGAAAAACAGCCGAAACAAATTTACGGACTGATAATACAATATGATTAATAAAAAACAAATAAATTAAACAAACATTCGCCTTTTTTGAGATCATTTGCCATATAGAATAAAACTTTTTGAATAAAAAAAATTATAATAGCATTATAAGCACTCCAATATACAACATCCTTCGAACTAGTAGTATCATAATTGAAATTTACATAAATGACATCGATGGCCAATATTCATTATTTTTTAATTGTATCAACTTAAATTGGGTGAAAAGTTCCCAAAATTATAAACAATACTTTGTTCTAAAAAGTAAACTATTTTCATATTTATTATCGTTCCAGTTTTGATTCAACACTTCCATATCTCCCAAAAACATAATATAAATCTTTTCCAACAAAGCCACATCAAAACACGCAAATATTTTAAATAAAACATACTAACACCGAAATAGATGGATAAAAAAATTAATAATCTTAATAACAAGTTATCAATAAGATGTCATCAAAAAAAATTAAATCTCACCAAAAAAGAAGTTCATCGAAACATTTGAAAAATAAAATAGAGGATAGAAAAACGAAAAGGCCTTAATCGGCGAAAAGGTATTCGAGATATGCGGAATAGAGTATGTAAGAGGGAGTTTTTTTTTTGAATAAAAGAAACTTTCATTAAAATCAAATATCCGACATTAGAGTCTCCAACCCAGAATGCGGAGGAGACGAAAAATCAATGAAACTGTTTCACGTACAGGGGTGCCTAGCTAACAAATGAGCAACCTTGTTTGCTTGTTTCTTAGAAAAACCCAACGAGATCAAAGCTTGTCTACCCAGGAGAAAACGGCAATGTTCTATAATAGCTCCTTCCTCCAAACGATTCCGCACCCCTCCTTTGATAGCCTGCACGCTGAGGAGAGAGTCGCTCTCAACACAAATAGTTTGTCCACCAAATTCAGAGCACCATTTTAGAGCTTCAATGATTCTAACCAACTTAGCTTCCAGAACTTGTACTCTGCCTGCAAATTTCATTACTAACCCTTGCAGAAACGTGTCATTGTTGTGACGACTGAGAATTTTGCGACGTAATTAAGTCAATAAAGTATGTTCTATGTGATGTGATTATAATCATGTGATTAAGTGTTGATTAATTGTCTTGGCTGTATATTAGAATATAGGAGCGTAAATAAAAACGTTCCAATTAAATAGTCAGCTTAGGAGTTAAGCTGTGTTGTCGGGCCGTCAGGTAGAATGGAACCCGTCCTAATAAGGAGTTAAAGAATATAAAATGTGATTGCTTGTCTGTGTGCATGACTATGTGCTCTGTGACATTTTTATGAATTCAAAGGAATTGTTTGATTTAAATAAAGGTTTATTTAACCTTCGCGCATTTTTATAAAATCATCTGAGTAAGATAACTGCATGAGATTTGTTCTGTTATCCTCGTAATAATCATGTAGACTTTCTAAAAATGATGGACGGATTTATTTGGTGATCGTTGCATTTTAAATTGATTTTTATGTGATAAAGTGTTATTATAAGCACGAACTTGCGAAAATCATATAAAATCAACCGTTCGCTCAAAAATCTATTATGAGTAATGGTTGAAAAACTAATTTCGAGATCTACGTTTTAAAATCATCAATCGCTATAATTTCCAACTTTCTGAGAGAGAAGTATTTATTTTTCCACCAATAATCTATGGGAGTAAAAAGAGAGAGGAAAATCAATTTATAAAAGGGAATTAGTAATGTACTAAATTGCCTTTGTCCTTGATTGTGTATAAACTCATCCTCCCCCCCTTTTCTTTTCTTTTTCCCGAGCACCCCATTCTCTCTTCTCTCTTTCTTTCTCACTCTCTCTCGGCTCTTCTTTTGCTCTCTTGGTATACTACTTGTTTCTTTGATAACTATCACCAATCCTTCTCAAAATCTCTTGTTAAACACATATAAGTAGTTATTGGAGTATGCATGTGTGAATATCTTCTTGCATGCAAGCTCGATGTGTGTGTGTGTGTGTGTGTTCATGCTTGATGCGTGTGTACGTATGTATATATGATCTAATATATGCTGAAGGAGGTGATTTTATGATTGAAAAATGATTTCAAAGCTAAATGAGTCTTGCATGTGCCTTGTGTGTGCATAAATCGGAGGTTTCAAGGTTGGAAACCCCGAAATGGGGCACCACCGAGAAACCACCGCCACCGGTGATGAACTCTGGTGAAGCGGTGGTGAGTTGTGATGTTAAAAACTGAACTCTAATACCACAAAACTTGATTTTGGTGTTTGCATGCTTGGATTCTTTAAATTCCAAAAAAAAGGTTTTGATTTTTAAAGTTAAGTTGATAATTGCTTAATAGGAATGAGTTGTTGATTTGATTTTGATTATGGGTTGATTTGTGATTTAAGGATTAAGAAAATCATTTGCATGTGTTGTATTTTTGAAAAACCCGAATGGGATCTTGGTTTTAAAAGATCAAAAATGAATTTTAGTAATGATCATGACTTGTTGATGTTCATTCTTGGAAATTAGCGAAGTTTGAATGATAAAATTACTTAATGTTTACATGTACCAAAAAGGGTTATGTTCTTTTGTGATTTAAGTATGTTAATTGATAACAATGATTCTATGATAATTGGACTTGTATGTTTGATTGGATGCAAAATTTGGGAATGCATGGTGAAGGTTTTGGTTCGACCTTGTGCTAATAAAAAAAAGAGAATTGATTTTGTGACTTGATTTTGGTATAATTAAGGTTTAACTAGAAAGTAATAAGATTGTATGTTGATTTAAAAGAGGAATTGTGAATGCATGTTTTGGTTTGATTGTGATTGTGATTGTGGTTAAGAGTAAAGTTATATTTCGTATGATGTGTTATGTGCTTATGTGTATAAGCTGTATTCGTATACTCGGGTCAAGGATATAATCGAGTTATCGTATTGAGTGATCGTTCCGGGAACGAGAGTTGAGAACTGATTAAGATTTTGGTTTTTATTGTAGATTCGGAGCGTGAGGGCATTCAGGCTAGGAAAGGAAAGGGTATACTAGGTGGCAGTAGTTCAACCTTCAGGAAAGCATATTCAGGCAAGTAACTCTGATTACTTGTGTAAATGATTATAAAGAGAATGTTGTTCATACCATGTAGAGTATTGAACTGTTTAATTAGTGAAACCCTGATATTAATTTGAGATACCCTGCCTTTGATCTTGATAAACTGTTATTGATAAGCTTACTGATTCAACCCTTCTGTAGCCTGTTCTTTCTGTTCAAGTTATTTATTAAGCCATGAATTGTATTGAACCCTATAATTATCCTTGCGAACCCTATTTAATGATACCTTATTTCCTGATCACCCTATTGATCCCTAAACAGATGTTGATCATTCTAACTTAAGTACCTTGTTATCCTTTAAACATAATCCTTAAGAATTGTTCCTTGCTTATCCTTGAATCACTCCCTGAACTTTGTTTTTCTTAAAATTAAACTTAAGAATGAGTTTCGACTCGGAAGAGTCTGAATGATTTCATATTCTTGGTAATGATAAAATGGATTTTAGAAAACCTATTTGTTTTTCCAACTCAAGGTTTTCCAAACGAATTCCTGATGGATTGGATTGGGACGTAAGAGGCTAGTGGGACTAGTCCAGTCAGGGTAAGAGGCTAGCGGGGCTATTCCAACTTAAGGCTGAAATTATGTCGATTGGTACCTTAAAAACCGGATGGAGGTCGGTACGGGCTGATCACCCGTATTATAATGAAATGGAAAGATAAAGTGATCCAATCAAGGGTTCTAATTGGTTATTTAAAAGAGAACTGAAACTTTCTGTTCAGTAAATTGATTCTTGAAAATGAAAATGGTTTATATTGTTTTGAAAAGAGTTGATTATGTTAATGTGTAGCTTAAAGCTTGAGAACCCTGATTTTTTAATTTGTTGATCATATGATTGATTCCATATAATGAAATACTGTTGCTTTCCTCTTTCTGAAAGATCTATTCTGATCCTTTAATGATTTGTGATGAATGTCGGCTTTCGTCCTACGCTGAGCCTTGTTCCTTAAAAGCCCCATATTGTTCCTTCAAAACCTTTCATTAACCCAAAAGCTGGAAATCTGCCACCTAGAACAAATAAAGTAGAATGCCCTGAGTTTGGTAAAGTATATTGTGTATTGATATCGTAGAACTGCTTTATAGTTACTTGCTGAGTTTTATACTCATATGTTTTGTTTTAATCTAACCATGGCAGTTAAGCAAGAAGATGGTCAGGCTTAGGCGCACTGCTCGTAAGACCGTACCTGGTGGTCCCTATCGTTTTGAGGGCTTCCGGTTGCCAGAGCAGGTAGTGATATTTTTGAGTGAGCACGTGCCTAGAAGGAAATTTGTAAAGATACCATGGGTTATCTGTCGGTTCCCAGCCGGAATCGATATTGTTTATTTAATAATATTTTGGGGTTGTAAGTTATATTTTATGATTGGTAGCTGTAATCTTGTCTCATACTTTATCATGTTGATCCTGTTAGTAGTTAATCGGGGTTTATGTTTATTCAATTATTAGATTAAAGGTGTGTGAGTCCTCATTTCCTAACCCCGAGATTGAGGGCATCACAAGTTGGTATCAGAGCTACAGGATCTAGTCCCTGAGACAAGTTAGGAATAATAAAAGGTGGTATTTTGGGTATATGTATATCGCGAGAGAGTTCGACCCATATAGAGTTGATTAGACTATTAGGTATAGTCTAAGGAAAGTATTTATTAGTGCAGTGGAAACTAGAGTTAGGGCGTGAGTTAGCTGGAAGCTATATTTAACCCTAACATTGTTTCTTGGTTGTTGTTTTGTGTTTTCTCTCAGGATCCTAGTAGTGGTAGTGACTCAGACTCAGAGATTAGTTTGACTGATACCCCAGTGGACCCCATTCCACCCTCCCCAGAGGAGCGTGTGTATGTTAGTTCAGACCCAGAGGAGGACCCTTCTGAGAGTAGTGAGATCCCTATGCAGATTTCACCTTTGAGGCCAGATTCAGAGATCCCTGCCCCTGAGCTATAATCTGAGATGCCTAAGACTGTACATGTCAGTGTTGGTGGCAAGTTAGCCCAGGATCAAGACTTTGTTTACTCATGCATTCCTGAGTTGGGAGCTTTGGTGGATAGGCTAGCCAGAGAGTCTAGGCAGAGTGCTTCAGTTATGGATGAGTAGTGGAGAGCTAGGATTCAGTTGATGGAGCAGGTTGCCAGGAGGAGATTGGATGAGGGACCATCCACTAGTGATGCTGATGCTGAGGCCCGGAGGCTGCATAAGATCATTCGCTGGATGTTGGTTGTGTTGAGAGAGATTATGGATGATTAGACGGGATTGTTGGTTGAGCCCGTAGATCGTTGTTTTTTTCAGCGCCAGCAGGATTTGGGATACTTGGTCAGATGTCGGGATCCCTTTTTCATTTATCTTGTTGTATTTCAGAACTATGTTGTCGCAGTAGCTGTTAGAAGTTAGGGGTAGATAGGGGGATATTTTCCAGTTTTTCCTCTATTTAACCCTGCTATATTATTGTACTTTATTTCCGAACTTGTGATAGCCAGACTTTTCTTTATGTACCCTTTGTTTAAATAAATCCATTATCCTGTTTCCATTGCGCACCCTAAATATCTCATAAATTGTTCTACATATCATGTTTCTATACAACCATATTTTCGTATAACCATGTTTAAAGATCGTAAAACCCTATTCTGTGCCATGGTAAAACAACACTGATATGAGAATTATGTAGTAATACGATTGCATGTGTAAATTGGGTAAAACTTAAAAACCCACAAAAGAGATTTTATAGAAACTATTGTTATATATGTCATGCCATCATATTGCTAAATAATTGCTCAATCAGGTTTGTAAGAAATGGCCAACTCACCAGATCACTAAGAAGAAGAAATTCCCATCCAAGACCCAAAAGTAAACTCAGAAACCACCATGATGAGCAGACCTGTTCAGCTTTTGCAACAACCTGTGGCCCTAAAGTTGGAAATTTCAAACACTTTCAATCTGTTCATCCCCCAGAGTTCTTAGGTTGGCCAGACCCGATTAAAGCTCAGTCATGATTGAGAGAAATGGAAAAAGCTTTTGAGTTAGCAGAAGTTAAGGACGACAAGAAAGCCCAGTATGCAAGTTATTACCTGAAAGATGAAGCAAGTTTCTGGTGGGAGTCTTCGAAGGCGTTGTTGGAAGGCAAGGACTTAACATGGGAGAAGTTCACTAAAATATTTCTGGAGAAGTATTTGTCGAGCTATATGCAAGATCAGTTGGAAATGAAATTTCTGGACCTTAGACAAGATGATATGTCAGTAGCGGAATATGAAGTGAAATTCTCGGAGTTGTCTAGATTCGTACCTAAGTATGTGAATACCGAAGCAAAGAAGGCTAAGAGGTTCCAACAGGGACTTAAGCCGTGGATTAGGAGTCAAGTAGCATTGTTAGAGATCAAGAATTATGCTGCCTTGGTTCAAAAGGCAATGATAGTGGAAGGTGAGCGTGAAGCTGCAAGGAGAGAAAATGAAGGAAGAAATAGGAAATTTGAAAGCTCAGAGCAAGAGAAAGAAAGTTCAAAGTTTAGAGGGAAGTTTGGCAAGAATGGTGGAGGTCAGAACCAAAAATTTCAAAAATTTAAACCCGGTAACGGAGCTCAGAAGAACCGTTTCCATAAAGAAGGACAACCAGGGAAGGATAGTAGGCCCCAGATTCAAGAATGCAAGAATTATGGAAATAGACACCTGTGAAGGTGTAATAAGTTGGATGTGACGTGTTTTAAGTGCAGCCAGAAGGGGCATTACTCTTCAGAACGCCCAAGTGGAGCGAGGAAGCCTGATTTGGCTTGTTTCAAGTGTGGTAAAGTGGGCCATATGGCCAGGAATTGCAAGGAGCCTGTTCAGGAGGCTAATGTTCTTAGGATTGCTGGACCGCCGTCTCTCCCAGCACCATCATCTCAACCCAGAGCTAGAACCTTTAACATGACGATGAAAGATGCGGTGCAAGATGTGGACGTGGTAGCACGTATGCTTGTTATTAACTCAATAGAAGTAAAAGTATTGATGGATTCTGGAGCAACTAGATCTTTTATCTCTGAAAGTATTCTTGATAAGTTAAATTGTGTTGCGTACCCTCTGGAACCTAATTTGATTATAGAGGTAGCAAATCAAGAGAAAGTTATTGTTAATAAGATTCGTCCCGATTGTGATTTGACTATAGAAGGTCGGCACTTTTCTGCTGACTTAATTCCCTTTAAGTTAGGAGAATTTGAGGTTATACTAGGAATGGATTGGTTGTCAAACCATGAAGCGCAAATAGAATGTAAAAGTAAAAAGGTGAAGTTAAGAACCAAGGATGAAGAAGAGGTGATATTCAAAGGAAAGAGGAAAGAGAAGAAATTCCTAACGGCTATTGAAGCGAGAAGATTAATACGTCAAGGATGCGAAGTTTATTTGGCTCATGTCATGGATGTGGAGAAGGAATCTTTAAGGATCGAGGATATTCCGATAGTAAGAGATTTTCCGGATGTGTTTCCTGATGAATTGCCTGGACTACCTCCAGACAGAGAGATCGAGTTTACGATTAATTTGGCTCCTAGAACGGAACCAGTGTCGAAAGCTCCCTATCGCATGACGCCAGTTGAAATGAAGGAATTGGCAGCTCAGTTACAAGAATTGTTGGACAAAGGAGTAATTCGACCGAGTGTATCCCCGTGGGGCACACCGGTGTTGTTTGTAAAGAAAAAGGATGGAAGTATGAGGTTGTGCATTGATTACCGCGAACTGAATAAATTGACGATTAAGAATAAGTACCCTCTACCGCGGATTGATGACTTGTTTGACCAGTTAAAAGGAGCTCCGTGTTTCTCCAAGATTAATTTAAGATTTGGGTATCATCAATTAAAAATTAAAGCGGAAGATATACCCAAGACAGCGTTCTGAACGAGATATGGACACTATGAGTTTTTGGTAATGGCGTTTGGATTGACAAATGCGCCAGCCGCATTTATGGATCTTATGAACAGAGTGTTCAAGTAATATTTGGATAAGTTCATTATTGTGTTTATTGACGATATACTGATTTACTCCAAAACGGAAGAAGATCATAAGGAACATTTGAGGATTTCCTTGGAAATTCTGAGGAAAGAGAAGTTGTACGCTAAGTTTTCAAAGTGTGAATTTTGGCTAAAGGAAGTACAATTTCTTGGTCATGTAGTTAATAAAGAAGGAATCAAAGTGGACCCAACCAAGATAGAAGCTGTAATGAATTGGGAAAGACCCGAGACTCCTACGGAAGTCAGAAATTTTCTGGGATTAGCCGGATATTACAGGAGGTTTGTGCAAGATTTTTCTAAGATTGATGTCCCATTAACGAAGTTGAAAAGAAAGAACGAGAAGTTTGTCTGGACGGAAAAGTGCGAGGAAAGTTTTCAAGAGTTAAAGAAGAGGTTGGTAACCGCCCCAGTGTTAGTATTACCAGATGAAAAATGGGAATTTATGATATTCAGTGATGGTTCATATAAAGGACTTGGATGTGTATTAATGCAACACGACAAGGTAATAGCATATGCGTCAAGACAACTCAAGTCGCACGAGCAAAAGTATCCAACGCATGGTTTGGAATTGGCAGCAATTGTGTTTGCCCTTAAGATTTGGAGGCATTATTTGTACGGGGAAAAGTGTGAGATTTATACGAATCATAAGAGTTTAAAGTATATCTTTACTCAGAAAGAATTGAATATGAGACAAAGAAGGTGGTTAGAATTGATCAAAAATTATGATTGTGCGATAAACTATCATCCTGGAAAGGCAAATGTGGTGGCCGACACTTTAAGTCGCAAGGAAAGGTTGAATATGTTAATGTCATCGGAAGTATTAATCAAGGATTTTGAAAAGATGGAAATAGAGGTGCAGACTCCAAAATTTGGAGGTGAAGCTATATATGCAATGTCATTTCAATCTGAAATTTTGGAAAAGATTCGATGATGTCAAGAGCAAGTGATGAATCGCGAAAAGGATAAGTTGACATGAGGAGAAATTAAAGCTCAAAAAGATGGAAAAGGAATATACCGTGTTACCTCACGTATTTGGATATCTAATGTTGTGGAACTAAAACATGAGATTTTGCAAGAAGCGCATAACTCGAGATTTTCAATTCACCGTGGAAGTACGAAAATGTACCAGGATTTAAAAGGAAGTTATTGGTGGCCAAACATGAAGAGGGAAATTGCATAATGGATAAATAAATGTTATACGTGCCAAAGAGTCAAAGCGGAACATCAAAGGCCGAGCGGATTGCTTCAGCCACTGGATATACCTGAATGGAAATGGGAGCATATAGCGATGGATTTCGTGGTAGGATTACCTAAAACCAAGACAAATCATGACGTGATTTGGGTGGTAATCGATCGGTTGACAAAGTCAGCACATTTCTTGCCGATAAATGAAAGGTTTTCGTTGGAAAAGTTGGTCAAATTGTATTTGGATGAAATTGTGATGCGTCACGGAGTCCCTGTATCTATCGTGTCTGATAGAGATCCAAGGTTTAAGTCGAGATTTTGGCGACAATTCCATGATCATTTTGGAACTAAGTTGAAAATGAGTACGGCATATCATCCGCAGACAGACGGACAAAGTGAAAGGACAATTCAGACAATCGAAGATATGTTGCGAACCTGCGCAATAGATTTCAAAGGAAATTGGGACGATCATTTGCCGTTGATTGAGTTTTCCTACAACAACAGTTATCACGCGAGTATTGGCATGCCGTCTTATGAAGCGTTGTATGGAAGAAAGTGTAGGTCCCCTTCATATTGGGATGAAGTTGGTGAGCGCAAATTCATTGGCCCAGAGCTAGTTCAACAAACGAAGTAAAAGGTAGAAATGGTTCGAAAGAGATTAATTGTAGCTCAAGATCGACAAACAAAGTACGCAAATCAAGAACGAAAAGATGTGCAATTCGAATCTGGAGACAAAGTCTTATTAAAGATATCTCCTTGGAAAGGTTTAACCCGATTCGGAAAGAAAGGAAAGTTGAGTCCTAGGTATATTGGACCATTTGAAGTATTGTGACGAGCTGGGAAAGTGGCATATGAGTTGGCGCTACCTCCGCAAATGCAATATCTGCATAATGTATTTCATGTATCTCTTTTGAAAAAGTATAATGCGGATGCGAGTCATGTGATTGAGTTGGAACCAGTGGAAATCCAACCAGATTTGTCTTATGTGGAACAACCAGTTCGAATTTTGGACCGAAAGGAGAGGACACTCAGGAATAAAATTGTACCTCTAGTTAGAGTATTGTGGAAAAATCCACTAGTTGAAGAATCAACTTGGGAATTAGAAAGCAAAATGAAAGAAAAGTATCCCCATCTATTTGCTTAGACTAGATTCTGGGGACATAATCCTTTTAAGGAGGGTAGATTGTGACGACTGAGAATTTTGCGACGTAATTAAGTCAATAAAGTATGTTTTATGTGATGTAATTATAATCATGTGATTAAGTTTTGATTAATTGTCTTGTCTGTATATTAGAATATAGGAGCGTAAATAAAAACGTTCCAATTTAAAGAGTCAGCTTAGGAGTTAAGCTGTGTTGTCGGGCCGTCAGGTAGAACGGAACCCGTCCTAATAAGGAGTTAAAGAATATAAAATGTGAATTATGTGTGATTGAGTGAAATGAATGTTTAAATAAAGTATTTCGTCCTAAGTGACGTGTCGATCGATAATGATAATGAGAAGCGTAATCGAAACGCTGAGCTTCGGGCCGTTAGGCTGAACGTTACCCGGTACGCGTAGAAAAGGATAAAGATTAAAGAAGGACAAATTCTATGATCAGACATGAGTCATTATGTGATCGTATATGTGTGATTTCTTGTCTGTGTGCATGACTATGTGCTCTGTGACATTTTTATGAATTCAAAGGAATTGTTTGATTTAAATAAATGTTTATTTAACCTTCGCGCATTTTTATAAAATCATCTGAGTAAGATAACTGTATGAGATTTATTCTGTTATCCTCGTTATAATCCTGTAGACTTTCTAAAAATGATGGACGGATTTATTTGATGATCGTTGCATTTTAAATTGATTTTTATGTGATAAAGTTTTATTATAAGCACGAACTTGCGAAAATCATATAAAATCAACCGTCCGCTCCAAAATCTATTATGAGTAATGGTTGAAAAGCTAATTTCGAGATCTACATTTTAAAATCGTCAATCGCTATAATTTCCAACTTTCTGAGAGAGATGTATTTATTTTTCCACCAATAATCTATGGGAGTAAAAAGAGAAAGGAAAATCAATTTATAAAAGGGAATTAGTAATGTACTAAATTGCCTTTATCCTTGATTGTGTATAAACTCATCCTTCCCCTCCCCCCCCCTTTTCTTTTCTTTTTCCCGAGCACCCCATTCTCTCTTCTCTCTTTATTTCTCACTCTCTCTCGGCTATTCTCTCTCTCGGCTCTTCTTTTTCTCTCTTGGTATACTACTTGTTTCTTTGATAACTCTCACCAATCCTTCTCAAAATATCTTGTTAAACACATATAAGTGGTTATTGGAGTATGCATGTGTGAATATCTTCTTGCATGCAAACTCGATGTGTGTGTGTGTGTGTGTTCATGCTTGATGCGTGTGTATGTATGTATGTATATATGATCTAATATGTGCTTAAGGAGGTGATTTTATGACTGAAAAATGATTTTCAAAGCTAAATGAGTCTTGCATGTGCCTTGTGTGTGCATAAATCGGAGGTTTCAAGGTTGGAAACCCCGAAATGGGGCACCACCGAGAAACCACCGCCACCGGTGATGAACTCCGGTGAACCAGTGGTGAGTTGTGATGTTAAAAACTGAACTCTAATACCACAAAACTTGATTTTGGTGTTTGCATGCTTGGATTGTTTAAATTCCAAAAAAAGGGTTTTGATTTCTAAAAGTTAAGTTGATAATTGCTTAATAGGAATGAGTTGTTGATTTGATTTTGATTATGGGTTGATTTGTGATTTAAGGATTAAGAAAATCATTTGCATGTGTTGTATTTTTGAAAAACCCGAATGGGATCTTGGTTTTAAAAGATCAAAAATGATTTTTAGTAATGATCATGACTTGTTGATGTTCATTCTTGGAAATTAGTGAAGTTTGAATGATAAAATTACTTAATGTTTGCATGTACCAAAAAGGGTTATGTTCTTTTGTGATTTAAGTATGTTAATTGATAACAATGATTCTATGATAATTGGACTTGTATGTTTGATTGGATGCAAAATTTGGGAATGCATGGTGAAGGTTTTGGTTCGACCTTGTGCTAATAAAAAAAAGAGAATTGATTTTGTGGCTTGATTTTGGTATAATTAAGGTTTAACTAGAAAGTAATAAGATTGCTTGCTGATTTAAAAGAGGAATTGTGAATGCATGTTTTGGTTTGATTGTGATTGTGGTTAAGGCCGAATAGGCCAAAGAAATTCAAAGTCAAAAATCTAATTTTTTGTAAATGATAGAATGATTGAGTGTTTATGAGTGAAAACCTTTGAATTTTTCTTGTTGGATTATTATTTTGGTTCGAATTATGGATAAAAGAAAAAGGGAATTGAGTTAATGATAAAAGCTATAAGTGATAGCTGTGAATGTCATTGTGTGTTTGTACGAGTTATAAATATTTGATTTGGGAAATAGTCAAGGTTTAGCGAGTATATGTAAAGTGATAAAAGGTTAAGAGTAAAGTTATATATCGTATGATGTACTATGTGCTTATGTGTATAAGCTGTATTCGTATACTCGGGTCAAGGATATAATTGAGTTATCGTATTGAGTGATCGTTCCAGGAATGAGAGTTGAGAACTGATTAAGATTTTGGTTTTTATTGTAGATTCGGAGCGTGAGGGCATTCGGGCTAGGAAAGGAAAGGGTATACTAGGTGGCAGTAGTTCAACCTTCAGGAAAGCATATTCAGGCAAGTAACTCTGATTACTTGTGTAAATAATTATAAAGAGAATGTTGTTCATACCATGTAGAGTATTGAACTGTTTAATTAGTGAAACCCTGATATTGATTTGAGATACCCTGCATTTGATCTTGATAAACCGTTATTGATAAGCTTACTGATTCAACCCTTTTGTAGCTTGTTCTTTCTGTTCAAGTTATTTATTAAGCCATGAATTGTATTGAACCCTATAATTATCCTTGCGAACCCTATTTAATGATACCTTATTTCCTGATCACCCTATTGATCCCTAAACAGATGTTGATCCTTCTAACTTAAGTACCTTGTTATCCTTGAAACATAATCCTTAAGAATTGTTCCTTGCTTATCCTTGAATCACTCCCTGAACTTTGTTTTTCTTAAAATTTGACTTAAGAATGAGTTTCGACTCGGAAGAGTCTGAATGATTTCATATTCTTGGTAATGATAAAATGGATTTTAGAAAACCTATTTGTTTTTCCAACTCAAGGTTTTCCAAACGAATTCCTGATGGATTGGATTGAGACGTAAGAGGCTAGTGGGACTAGTCCAGTCAGGGTAAGAGGCTAGCGGGGCTAGTCCAACTTAAGGCTGAAATTATGCTGATTGGTTCCTTAAAGACCGGATGGAGGTCGGTACGGGCTGATCACCCGTATTATAATGAAATGGAAAGATAAAGTGATCCAATCAAGGGTTCTAATTGGTTATTTAAAAGGGAACTGAAACTTTCTGTTCAGTAAATTGATTCTTGAAAATGAAAATGGTTTATATTGTTTTGAAAAGATTTGATTATGTTAATGTGTAGCTTAAAGCTTGAGAACCCTGATTTTTTAATCTGTTGATCATATGATTGATTTCATATAATGAAATACTGTTGCTTTCCTCTTTCTGAAAGATCTATTCTGATCCTTTAATGATTTGTGATGAATGTCAACTTTCGTCCTACGGTGAGCCTTGTTCCTAAAAAGCCCCATATTGTTCCTTCAAAACCTTTCCTTAACATAAAAGCTGGAAATCTGCCACCTAGAACAAATAAAGTAGAATGCCCTGAGTTTGGTAAAGTATATTGTGAATTGATATCGTAGAACTGCTTTATAGTTATTTGCTGAGTTTTATACTCATATGTTTTGTTTTAATCTAACCATGGCAGTTAAGCAAGAAGATGGCTTCCTATCGTGTTGAGGGCTTCCGGTTGCCAGAGCAGGTATTGATATTTTTTAGTGAGCACGCGCCTAGAAGGAAATCTGTAAAGATACCATGGGTTATCTGTCGGTTCCCAGCCAGAATCGATATTGTTTATTTAATAATATTTTGGGGTTGTAAGTTATATTTTATGATTGGTAGTTGTAATTTTGTCTCATACTTTATCCTGTTGATCCTGTTAGTAGTTAATCGGGGTTTATGCTTATTCAATTATTAGATTAAAGGTGTGTGAATCCTCATTTCCTAACCCCGAGATTGAGGGCGTCACAATGGTGATCTCGCATTACCATACCAACTGAGAAAGACTCCACACCATCTGGGACTGAGGCATCAACATTAAGTTTAAGAGTTCCAGGACTAGGAGGCAACCACCTATTTGTGTACTGCACCATGTCCCTCTGCATATTTTTAGCATTATTCTTTTTGTTGTCCTGAGCATTCTTCCATTACTTTCCCCATCCATCAGTTTGTTGTACATTTGCACCATTTGAGTTGCTTGACAGCCAAAAATGATAGCCCGACTTCACAGAGTAAATTCCATTAGTCGAATGGAACCAAGCAACCCTGTCACATATATTACTTTATGGAATTCGAACTGCTAATATAGTGTTAACATCAACATTGCTAAACGTACTTTTCAACTTAACTTCATCCCATACTTTCCGATTCCTTAAGAAAAAATCACAGACCTTAACTTCACTGTTAGCTTCAGTAATGGTAGTATTCTCAACTCTAAAATTTGGTCTACCTCTCAACCACTTATCCGTGTGGATGTTTATAGAGTTCCCATCACCTATAAACCATCTAAGCCCTTCCTTCATGCTCTCCTTCGCCTCCCAGATCCTGGACCAGGTAAAACTCGATCCCCCCGTCATGCCTGCTTGAACTAAACTGCAGTTTAGAAAGTAACGAGTCTGGAGAAGTCGTGATACCGGAACACCTGGGTTTGTTAGAATATTCCAGCATTGTTTCCCTAACAATGCTAAATTGAAACCATGTAAGTCACGAAAGCCCATCCCTATTTGCTTCTTTGGCATACTCATACGTGCCCATGATAACCATTTTACTCCCTTATTGTTCGTAGAATTAGAGCTCCACCAAAAAGCGTTCATCATCCTTTCTAATTCGCAACATTACGACTTAGGGATTAAAAAGCATGACATTGTGTTGGCAGGTATAGTTTGAGCAACATTACGCAATAATAGAGCTTTCCCTACTCTTGAAAGCAACTTCGTGTTCCAGCTTTTGACCTTAGCCCAAATTTTGTCTTTGAGATAATTAAAGACTGACTTCTTTGACTTTCCAATGAGCGAAGGAAGCCCCAAATACTTACTATTTCCAATATCATTATGCACTTGAAGTATATTTTTTATCTCAGCTTGCTTATCAGTACGAACATTAGAACTGAAAAAGATTGCAGACTTTTGATAATTCACTGGTTGGACAGAAAAAAACTCGTATTGATTAAGAATCTCTTTGACAGAAGTAGCTTCTTCTGCTGATGCCTTGAAAAACAAGAAACTATCGTCCGCGAAGAGAAGGTGGGTAATGGCTGGAGCTTGAGGACATATACGGCACCCACTAATGACAGCGTTATTTGAAGCAACTTTAAGCGAAAGGGAAAGTCCTTCAACACAAAAGAGAAACAGATAAGGTGACAAAGGGTCACCTTGTCGAAGCCCTCATTTAGGAACAATTGGCCCAATATCAGAACCATGAAAATAGATGGAATACGAAACAGAAGTCACGCACATCAACATCCATTGAACCCATCTAGAGGAGAAACCCATAGCTAGCATACGATTTTTTAGATAACTTCAGCTAACCATATCATAAGCTTTACTAATATCTAGTTTAAGAGCAACATTTCCTTCACTCCCACTAGTTTTCCTTTTCATAGAATGAGTCAATTCAAACGCAACAAGAACATTATCAGAGATGTTATGACCTGGAACAAAAGCACTCTGCTCTTCCGAAATAACAACTAGCAAGATTCTTTTTAAGCCTATTAGCAAGAACTTTAGCAACTATTTTATATAATACATTGCATAAAGCAATAGGTCGCAAGTCTTTAACCTCTTCCACATGCTCCTTCTTAGGGATGAGGTCTAAGGTCGTGTCATTGACACCAGCTGAAAATGCACCATCCTCGAGCCAGTCTTGACAACACTTGAAAACCTCGTTTCCAAATAAATTCCACAAATGTTGGTTGAAAGTTGGGTTAAGGCCATCTGGACCGCTTGATTTGTCAGGGTGCATACTCTTGATAGCTTCTGTAAATTTAGTAAAAGTAAGCTTCTCTATAAGAGCTTTGTTTTGTGCTTATGTCACCCGATATTCATTATCATTTTCAGGGAAGCTAGACACCTGCTCAGTAGCAGAAAAGACATTCGAGTAGTACTCCTTGAGTAAAGAGCACATGTCTTCATGCTTTGTTAGAATTTGACCATCAACTGTCTTCAGAGATGATATGTGATTCATCTTTTTCCTAGTAGAGGCAGCGGCATGAAAAAATCGCGAGTTAGTGTCCCCCTCTTCAAGCCAAAATTTTTTGGCTCTTTGTTTCCACTACGATTCTTCCTGAATCAAAATTTGATCCAACTTTGCCTTCTCATTGACATACAATTGAAATCCATCTGCATCTTCTCTCAATTTTAACCCATTTACAACTTCTTTTTGTTTAACAACCTTCTCTCTAAACTTATGGAAAAAACATCTCCCACACCTAGCCATATAGGATGATACCGAGATAAGTTTAGGAAGCAAATGAGAGGGAGGCAACTCCTGCCAATATTTTGTTACTTCTGAGTGGAAACTTGCTTCCTTCAACCAGGTATTTTCAAATTTAAACCTGAATTGTCTTTTAGTTACCGACGTGTTAAAAAGGTTCAACTTGATAGGTTGGTGGTTAGAAATTATAGCCTAGAAAACTGATAGAGTGCATAAAGGGAACATACTCCATCAAGAATATGTGGCGAAAGCTCTATCTAGACGTTAAAGAACCAAATCCTCCGTACCTTTAGATTTTTCCCAAGTATAACCTCCACCAGATAAATCGATTTCATTTAGACCACAATCATCAACTGCTGTTTTGAAACCGCTAAGAAGATGCTGAGGATGACAGTGTTTCCCTTTTTTATCCTTTGCACATAAGAGGTCGTTGAAGTCTCCCATGATACACCAAGGGAGCTGAGATTTACCAGCTAACATCCGGATAAAATCCCATGCTTGACTACGTCTCTCACGCTCTGGGAAGCCATAATAGCACATAAGGCGCCATAGAACATCATTACTTTCAGTGACAGTAATATCATTGTGGTTTTGTGATGAATCAATAACTACACACTTGACAATATGCTTCCAAAGAATTGAAAGACCACCTGCTCTGCCTTGCTTATCTACTGTAAAACAATTAGTGAAACCAAACTTCGAAGCCAGTTCTTCGATTTTATTACAAACAGAAAGAGTTTCAGACAAAAATATAAAATCAGGCCTGTGAGTTTTCACCATCTCACCTAGAACTCGAACTGCCCGGTGGTTGCCCAAACCACGGAAGTTCCAACATAAGAAATTCATTGGGATCGGCTGGCTTGCTTTGCAAGCTCAGCCTCAGTAGAACTGGTCGATGTTGCCAAATCACCTGTAAAAATGTCAGCTTCGTTTATTTGGATCTGGATGTGAGGTCCAGTTGAAATTAAGCTCATGTCAATATCCATATGGCCCGATATAGTTGGATTTTCCCTACGTCTTTTACGCTCGTCTATTTTCAGCCCACTACTTTCCTCCTCATTTAACTCAAATAATAAATTTGAATTTGTATTGTATCCCGCCATCTGCTTCTCCAAGATAATAGCTTTTGTATCTGTAGTAACCAATCTCCTAAAATTGCTCCCTTTGGTTACCTGATTTCCTGCATTCGAATTAATGTTATCCCTAGAATTATGGTAACTCGATTGTCCACCAGTCTTAACTCCCCACGTGTCATCACCTTCATCTCTGAGCCACCGACTTTGACTCTGATTCGCCGCCCTCCGTGGTGGTGCCTTCAGCTACACACCCCATTCCTTTTCAACTCCAATCCCTCTTTTGTCAATGAACTTCCTACATAACTGATCAGTGTGTGATACCAAACCACACAAAAAGCAAAATTCTCCCAATCTTTCATACTTGCACGTCACCGTGAACTCACTGCCATCTTTCTTAACAATTCTCTTTTTTATTTTGAGCGGTTTCCTGACATCTAACATGATCCTCACCCTCATACACTCACGCCATATAGACGTATTGTTTCTATAATCATATTCTAGAAACTCACCAAAGAAATTGCCTAGCTGATTCTCTATAGCTTCTGTCATGAATCCCATTGGCAACTCATGGATTTGTATCCAAATATTAACAAACCAAAACAGAACTTTGACAGGATCATCATAAGGAGCCACAAGTTCCATTACCAGCATCACATTGTCAAACGTCCATGGACCTCCTTTTGTAACCCACTACATATCCTCCTTATGAAAAAATTGAAAAAGATATATACCCCGTGCCAGCTCTTTTATGCTAATCACCATAGCAGGCTTCCAGACATCCGTCATCTTTGTTTTCATTGCCTTTAAATTGATTGTTTTCTCCGTAAGAAAACGCCCTACCAGAAACAACTCATATATATTTGAACCCTCCTCAGCATCTTCCTTAAAAACAAAACTTTCATTTTCCTCCTCCTCTACATCAAAACTAGCCATTTGTGACTGACTATCGTGATATCTCGCCATAGGAGAAAAGAAAGAAAAGAAATAAACTCTTACAGCTTCAAGATATTAAGGAAATCTGAAAACGAAGAGAAAAACGAAAGCTCTCACATGAAACACAGAGAGAAAAACGAAAGCATAAATGACCCCTAGTATTTTAATCACTGAACTTTAAAAAAAGTGTGATATAAACCAATATCTAAAAAGGGGTCCTTTCATTACAAAAAAATAGGGGTTTTTCTTATAAATACCAAGACTATTTCTTTCCAAAATTTTTGTTATTTTTTTAAAAAATGGAAAAAGTACTATTTTATATGCAAAAACATTATTTTCATTTTATTTTGTAAAAATACAATTTTCCGCACCTACGTAAATTCGATTAGTTTCTGCAACTCTGTTCAATCTCGAACACAACAAAAAAAAAACTCGATATAACTAATTACATTTATTGTTATTTTGTTTGCATCGTATTTTCGCAAATATTTTTGGAAAATAGTAAAATCGTAAAAAAAATTAAAAATATTTTATATATTTGACAATTTATCAAAAATAAGTATTTAGTTCACATATAATAATCATGAATTATTTATTTATTAATGCAAAAATTGTATATTTTTAATTTTTTAATTCTTACAAAAATACAACTTTTACGACTAAATACAATCTCAACTTTCAATTACAATAAAAAATTAATTCATTCATTTCTCAAAAAATTCCAAAAGGATGATGTATTTGAATGTTTTTAATTATAGGCAGTATTTTTTAAAATACTTCGAAAAAGTAAAATTTGAAAATAAAAATTTTAGTTAAATTTTATTTTGTATTTTTCTTTTTATTATTATTAATTTAACAAAGCGTTAGAAGAGTAGCTTTAGTCCCCAGCCTAGGTTCCATTTTGGCTCACATATTAAACCCGGGCGTGCCGGGTCACAACCACAGTACAGTATTGTTTTTCTACAATCAGTGTACTCTACTTTTATTATCGGTCTCACTGGCCCCTGGTATTAAAAAAACAAACAAGACAAACAAAACACCTCTCTCCATTGTTGTTTCCGCTACTTCTTCTCCTCCAAATCTCTCTCTCTCTCTCTCTCTCAGACATACACCAAACAATGGAAAGCTTAGCACTAATCACATCAACAATCCCATCTTTCTCCCCTTCTCGCTTCTCCCTCCACCTCAAATCTCCCCCACTCTCTCTCCACCTCAAACCCACAATCTCTCCCCTCAGATCACCATCTTTTCAAAACCAATCTTTTCTCTCCCACTCTCTCCCAAAACCCATCAAAACCCCCAAACTAATTCCCCCCATTTCATCATCAGCCACATCTCTCCCAATCACAGACTCAAAACCCCAAGGTGCAAAGCTCATTCCTTTGTTTTTCTCAGTTGCAGTTGGTCTAATTATCAGATTCTTGGTTCCAAGACCTATTGATGTAACTCCACAAGCTTGGCAATTACTTTCAATCTTTATATCTACAATTGCTGGTCTTGTTTTGAGTCCTTTACCAGTTGGTGCTTGGGCTTTTTTAGGCCTTACAACTTCAATTATTACCAAGACTCTAACTTTTTCTACTGCATTTGGGGCTTTTACTAATGAAGTTATTTGGTTGATTGTCATTTCTTTCTTTTTCGCTCGCGGGTTTGTTAAGACTGGATTAGGTGATAGAATTGCTACTTATTTTGTGAAATGGTTAGGGAAAAGTACATTGGGTTTGTCGTATGGATTGACTTTGAGTGAAGCTTTGATTGCTCCGGCAATGCCTAGTACTACTGCTAGAGCTGGTGGGGTTTTCTTGCCTATTATTAAATCGTTGTCGTTGTCCGCGGGGAGTAAGCCTGGTGATCCTTCTGCCAGAAAGCTTGGGGCTTATCTTGTACAATCTCAGTTTCAGGTAAAAAGAAACATTCAAAAACTTAAAAGATTTATTTTTATGTATCTGGCTTCTTTAGTTTGTACATATTTATTGGTATAAAAGTATTTTGTGACCTTTGTTTTTTGCATTCTTTAAATAATTGTATGTTATGTACCACAATGTAATGTGTGTTGGATATTCATCACCCTGAAAGACCATAACCTTTTGTTTCATGAAGGGCCATTATTAGTCCTTGTTCCCTTCTAATTTTTTCCACCTATCACTCCTCACCGTCATTTGCTCCCTTTTTCCGTCAGTATATATTTACCCATCTACTCCTACTTCATTAAACACAACAAAAAGTGTATATATAGTGATGCAGACGGAAGTATGGCTTTATGGTAAAAAAAATTATGTTGTGAACAAAGTGAATTTTGTTGCGACGGGTTAAATTGATAATAATTTTTGGTCATTATTAGTTCCGTTCTAGGGAATGTTCAGTTGAATTTGGCATGGACCTTACATTTAAATTATACAAATATCATCAAAAGAAAATTACAAATATTTTGGCAGCCAAGATCAATTAGAATATAGATATACCTTAAATCGATTTAGTAGGGGTAGTTAAGTAAAAAAACATGAATAATTAAGTAAGGGCAATTAAGTAATTTCAGCAAGTACCGACCGACCGACTACCAAACTTTAAATGTTTCGTCTATTATACAATCCTTGGTTATTTTATAACCCGTGAGATATAGAAAACTTAGTTGTTCTTTGTACAATCCTTTTAATTATTTCGTGTCTACCAATTGAAAGGACATAGAATTAAGTTTCAAGTGAGACATAAAATGTATTTTTTGATATAAAATGTATCCTTTCATTAGATTATGGTCCTTTCATCAGCTTATATAATTGTAACTTATTAATTTCTCTTTCTGATGCATGACAGTCCGCTGGTAACTCTAGTGCACTTTTCCTGACTGCTGCAGCTCAAAACTTGTTGTGTCTCAAGCTAGCTGAGGAACTAGGGGTTATAATTGCAAATCCATGGGTTTCATGGTTCAAGGCGGCTTCTTTACCCGCATTTGTATCTCTTCTAGCTACTCCATTTATCTTGTACAAACTTTATCCTCCTGAAACTAAAGATACACCTGAGGCCCCAGCTATGGCTGCTGCAAAGCTTGAGCTTATGGGTCCCGTGACAAAAAATGAATGGACGATGATTGGCACAATGCTTCTTGCTGTCTCTTTGTGGATATGTGGGTATGTAATGTATATCAATCTAATCTGATAAGTTTTGTAAATATTAGCCTCTGTTGAATGTTATGTTGGCATGAATAATAGATTGGTGTATTAAAATCACTTGAAGTGGTATAATTCTGAATTCTCGATATGAAATAATGTACCTTAGCACTCTTGTGTTTAAAGTTGAGCTGGTTTAAACTAATGTTATTGATATGTAGTTTAACTTGCACTGACTTGGCTCTTAATAATGCAGAGATGCTCTTGGTATACCAAGTGTCGTTGCTGCTATGCTTGGCTTGTCAATACTATTGTTGTTGGGGGTGCTTGATTGGGATGACTGTTTAAGTGAAAAATCAGCTTGGGATACTCTGGCTTGGTTTGCTGTTCTTGTGGGTATGGCAGGCCAACTGACAAACCTCGGTATAGTATCCTGGATGTCTAACAGTGTAGCTAAAGTTCTTCAGTCCCTCTCTTTGAGCTGGCCAGCTGCATTTGGGGTTCTTCAGGCATCTTATTTCTTGATCCACTATTTATTTGCAAGTCAAACTGGTCATGTTGGAGCTCTATACTCTGCATTTTTTGCCATGCACCTAGCAGCCGGGGTGCCGGGTGTGTTAGCTGCACTTGCTTTAGCGTATAACACGAATCTATTTGGTGCTATAACACATTATAGCAGTGGGCAGGCTGCTGTGTACTTTGGAGGTATGTTAACTCCCTTACCTTCTTGTTTTTTTTGCTAAGTAACTCCCTTCTTTTACTACAATAAATTATACATCATTCCTCACCATATTATCTTTAAAAACCCTATTTTAAGTATTTATATAATATTACAGTATTTGCACTTTGTTGCTCACATGATAATGAGAAATATATTAAAGTTGTCAAGTACAATTATCTTTTTTGTTTAGCCTTGAGTTTATTCTTGTGAGTCAACTTGTGAATGCACTTACTTTCTCAATTGGATTGAGATTTAAATCAATATATGGATTGAGACTTAATTCAATAGGTTGATAACGCTCTTATAGCCTGTTAGTACTGACGAGTCTTTCATTTATTCTTATTATCAGCTGGATATGTAGACCTTCCGGATGTATTTAAAATGGGATTCATAATGGCGCTTGTTAATGCTGTGATTTGGGGAGTTGTTGGGACGGTTTGGTGGAAATTCTTGGGCCTGTACTGATTTTAATATTATGTGCAAGTTGTAATTATATATCGTCTTTATGTAATTATGCTCTTCATATGGTAGAATGGTTGAGCACGCCAACATTTTGTTTCCAGAAAACCCTGAAATTTTTAGATTGGCATTCAGTTAAAGCAATTTTCAGCATTGAAGTGTAACATTGCCTTGTTGGTAATTGAATTATGAGTGGTCATAACCAATTTTTGTTGAATAAATTATTTTACACTAGTCAGAGTTGCTCATTTAAATTGTAACTCACGGACTCGTGTTATGTATTTGTGATGGTTTCTGTATGGATCTCAAATACAACTCCTGTAAGTAAGTTACCAAGTTTTCGCTAATTTATTGGCCATTAAGAGCAACGGTTCCTGACCGGTACGGCGGTACCAGTAATAAAGAAAATTGATAATTAAAGTCCAAATTTATGATGTTCACCTCGTATTTGATTGATTTTTAGCAAATAAGCAATTGTTTTCATTTCATACTCCATTACCACGAGTGTTGATATTTTCATAAATTCAAAACATGTAAATTTGAAACTTTCGCGGGTCAGTGCCAGGCATGCTCGTTTCTTCAATGTAAAATTTGTAACACTTGGAAATTATGCACAAATTGTGTACCCTTACCTTATCTATTAACAGATGCATGCCAGTTTGAAAAACATTTATTGATTGCTTTTCTCTAATTTCATGTGTAAAAACTAAGTGTATATTCCTGCCATGGTAAGCTTCTTTTTTCATTTAGTAGTTTGAAATTATTGGAGAGTTCTCAAAATATACCAGAACCAACTTTAATAATAATTACCCTCACTCACGAACTAAAGAAATAAACATCTTTCGTCATAAAAAAAAAGAAAAGAAAAGAAATACAAATCTAAAATTTTCTAATAATCTGGGAGCCCAAGTTTACAGCCATGACATGAAACAGTGGCCAAGTCAATAAGTAGATAACTAAATAATATGAACATATTACTTGGTGAAGGTCCTTGCAAATGTCTCTGGTGCCAATGCATCTTGCAACGAGTGTTTTGTCAGAATTCATCCACTTTATTCAGACTGGCAAGGATCATTCTTTCTTGCTTGGTATCTATATCAATATTGTCAAGGATTAACATCCAATTCAATGAATACTCAATTTATACACTTCATATGTGGGTCGGGGGTGTAATTAAAAAAAACAAATTTACTGCTTACATGTAAATACTAGCAACTTATATAACTCATTGCTAGATAATATTGAAACCATATATGGGACCGCTGACCACTTCTACGTTCACTGAAATAACGGGGACATGTCTATATGAACTGTAATGACCATATGATGAGCGTTGATTTGAAGGTAGATAATAGTGAAACATTTACCAATTTTAGCACCGGCTAACACATTATAACAATGTGTTGCAACAAACTGATACAAAGCTTGCAATTTGTCTTGTTTTATATGTAAACAAGTATGCAATTACCTACATGTGTCATACATGGACCACATCTTTTAAAAGTGTCTGGGTAACACTTTCAAGGAATATAACTGAATGTGTAATACTTAAGAACACAATATTTTCATCCTAACACATATCACATGTGTTAATGCGAAAAAGTCCACATATCTTAGGTATGTTTCCAGGGTATTAATATAGACCAACTTCCGTAAATATACCATTTTAGGCCCTTGCACCTTATTGTTATGCTATATTGGTAATTTTTACCCATGTGACATGCGTGCATGTATGCAAACAGGGAAAGATGTGCATAAAGGATACATTCCTGGTCAGGGTTTTCAGTAAAATTAGAATGCAGCGCATTTCCAACACTATCAACTATAGCGGAGGTAGTCATGGATGATTCAATGCATAAGATGGCAGTAATGGCATCCAGCTGAATGACTTCATTCCTAAACATCAGCCTTGCATGTGCTGAAACATCAATGCGCTTCAAATAGTCATATTGAAAATTAAATGATTCTTAAGATGGACATTTGAGCATTATAAATTCAGATTTCACCTTGAGCAAGTCGTATCAAACTTTCAAGCATCCGCACCGTTGTTCTTGCTGCAATGAAGAAAATTATATGGTATAGCTCGGTCACACAAGAATTTAAAGTACAGGATTAAGACAATTATTCACAACTGAATCATCAGAAACTTGATTTCTGAGATAATAAAACCTGCATTTTGAGCTGCTGATTTTCTTTGGAGCTGATAATAGCTTGCGATTACTTTTTCAGCCTCCTTCGTAAGAACTGGCTTAAAAGATGCTTTAACATAGTGAATATACCTGACAGCTGAAGATATTAATAATTGCTTGAAAGATGCTTTTCAAGTAACAGAAAGCTTATGCAAGAACAAGTTAAACTCCGTGATTACTTGCATCATAGCGAAGTGGTTTATTAAGAAATAATAAAATCTAGTCAAAGTCATCTATTCCAGATGATAATTAAAGTCAAAACGAGAGTCTCACCTTCTAAGCATCGTAAGCGTCCAAATACCCTGGAGATTTTCATCAGAACCTTTTTCTGCTATTGCCTGCGAATCGTTCACAACTTATCATCATTTATGAGTTTTAAGAAGCTGATTAATAAAGTGACAAAGTAGTTGGTACCTCGGCAAGAATGTGAGATGACACAATTGCATCCCATTCTGGATTCTTCGTGTCCAGTAGGACTAGAACAATATCAAATCTGCTAATCAAGGGTCCGGACAGTGAAGTGTTGACAGAGAGGGCTGATTCACGTTGATGAATATGTGTTAGCCAAAAATTACTTAAAGTATTCCTGGATCCTAATATGTACATAAGTATTTCCCACTGACTACAACATGCATTAATTAGCTAGCACTTACTAGGTTATTACCTATAGTGTACAACCTGAGTACTAGTATCAACTTATAGAGATGAGGATATCAACTTGTAGAGTTAAAAAAGAAAAAAGAAAACACGTATGTAAGAAATTACATAGGTCAGGATCATAATGTCCTTTGGGATTTGTTGCGCCAAATACAGTTGTCCTTGTACTGAGAGTAGTCACAAGACCAGCCTGAAATTAAGAATGTGGTTAGTAGAAATAAGGAAGACATTCTCTATCTGTAGACAAAACTTGGAAAAAAATAAACAAGCAGTTGATAAAGAATTCATCCATCCCTATTACAGGTCTAGCCTATATTTTACAGAACAGAAATTTACCCGAGACATTGTTAACTTAGAGCATGTACTTTTATACGGCTGTGCACTTGAGTTGAGATAACAGCATAATTACTAGAAAAAACAAAATAAACCCCGAAAGAAAATCTTATATTACACATTAAAGCAGCTTTATTCGTTTTACAAAATGTTTATATCTATAAATTAGATACATAATGGCACCTTTGCAATACTAATGGTCTGCTGCTCCATTGCCTCATGTATAGTTGCCCTGTCATGTTCCCTCATACTGGCAAAAGAAAAAATGTGTTAGTTTGACTTCATATAGTCCTCTTATATGCTTTTTTCTATTAGAACTTTTGAGCATTAGAGATCTGGGATGCTATAGAGACCGTTGAATTGTTATGCAAGTGGGAGGAGGGTTTTGGATTTTTCGCTCTTCCCTTTTTGTTCTTCAGCCCATTATTTGTCCCAGCCCACAGATAACAAAGACCAGATCGTACTTCAATAAGACTTTATGACAACTAAAATCTGTGGCATAATCTCACTAAATCACCTATATTTGATTTTTAATTTTATATAACATTGTCGTATAGTGACAACTTGAACATGGTTAGGAAGCCTAACAAGTGATATTTTTAACTATGATCATCTATCAGTTACAAACCCCAATTTACATTACATTCGTTGTATACATATAATAGGAACACAGAAGATAGATATTCTAAATAAAGGAGTGAATAACTAATTAACTATTAGTTTACTCCCACTATGGCAATTGCCAGCACTCACAAAATGATTGGTTAAAGATTTACTAAACGACTAGTCATGGACACTGTAAAAGAAATGGAGAAGATCGGTTCAAGATATTAAATTGAGTAGCACCTATCAAATTCATCTATGCAACAAAGGCCACCATCTGCTAACACCAGGGCTCCAGCTTCAAGCATCCATTCTCCTGAAAGTTTTACATAATCAATCTATTCAGATTTAAGGGAAGTACATAAACACGACACATAGATCACAATAACTAAGTGGAAGGGAAAAAAATCTAAGGAAAAGAAACTATTATGTTTTACTGGTAAAGATCAGAATACTTATTAGTTATTTCATATTTTATGTCCTTCACAAAGTGACCGTGCATATAAATGCTTGAGATATCTAATCTTCAATTATGATTTATAAATATGGAAATAATTTTGTCTATTGCGCCATTACCAACCATAAACATATTAGAGAACTATAGAGCCATAAAGAGAGCAACAGTTCATACAAGAATTGCAACAATAGTAGCAACTTGGAGCATCTTATAATGAATTTTATATAATCTCTCTCTAATTTCTAGCATAAACATCAAACCATAATATAGTCTACCTGCATCTCTTATCTTGCTCAAAGTTATAGCATAAACATCAAGTCAAAAAATAGTATGTACCTGCATCTTTAACGGCCGTAACAGTCAATCCAGCACTAGTGCTCCCCAAGCCTGTAGTAATAACAGATCTATTGCTTAATTTAGCTGCAAATTTCAAGAACTGGGACTTTCCAGTACCTGAAAAATCAGCATTAACATTAATTGTCATTTTCTAAAATATTCAACTGGACAGTAGGTTAGACCCTCTGTAACAAAATCAGAGAATAATCCCTTCTACAAGTCACTGTATCATTGAAAAATGTAAATATAAGCATACGCCTGCGCCTATGGCGGACTAGATTAATTTCAACAAAAACTATGCATTACATATGGGATATGTTAGTATGTCCAGAGCAGACAAGAACGTATCTACCAATAGAAATCAATATATACCAACTATCGCTACAAAGTTTTACCTAAATCTTTACTTAAAGATTGTGACATATATAGCCAAGACAGATTAATTTTGTACTCATTTCTTAAAAGCCTTTATTAACATTCTATTCTATACATATAGGATCAGAATAAGGGATGTTTAATGAGTAAGACCCAACAACTACCTGGATCACCAACTAGTAGTAGATGAGACTCTCCTCGGACTTTTGTACCGGAAGCATCAACATGCTGCACGCCTCCAATAAGTGTCAATGCAACTAGATTGATAGAAATTTCATATATTCAGCAGTCCGGATGTCATTAACATAGAGGAATATAAAACACATCTTTGAAGCAACAAAATCTCACCTGTTGTCACATTAAAACTTTTCATAAAAAATCTATGCGAGTCCATTGTTGTATTGATGTCAAAAGATTTAATGTTAACCAATTTACCTGCAAGTTTTACGGTGAAGAGTCCAAAAATTTGTGGGCAGATGGCTTTTAATATTGCATTTCTTCCTAGGATTGTAAATGGTCAATATTAACAAGAGAAGTAAATAAAAAGTAGTTTTAGACATCAAGTGGACAAATACCTTTCAGAGGGGTATCTCCAAAATCTGACCAGAACTTCTTAAATTTCATAATAGTATCATCTGGGATATTTATATCTGACTTCAGCTCATTTGTTCTTCTGAAATAATAATCGATCATGTAAACCACGAATAATTAAACAATACTTTGGTTTGAGAAAATGTAAGTAAATGACCATCTTCTTATTAGTGGAGAACTTTGGTTTAAGAAAATGCAAATAAATGACCATCGTCTTATTAGTGGAGATTAGGTTACAACTAGATTAGAATGTTTCCCAATTTCCAGAAGTACAAGTGTTCATCATGGTGCAACCTTTGAATCTTGATGCAGAACAACAATTAAAACAAAGAAAAGAATAGAATTCAATAACTTGGACTGATGTGATCATAGAGCATCTTTTACAATCAAATCAAAACAAAAGGTATCAAGCAAATTAGCTCACATGATTAGCAACTAATATAGGATCAAGGTCAAAAGGCAAATCAAACAAAAAGAATCAACCAAATTACCTAACATGATTAACAACCAGTGTTCCAGAAATCGCTAGGCGTGCCAGGGCGGTGATGGTACCTTCGAGAGATTAATCGGCAAGTCGGAGATTAATCGGACCGATTAATCGGAACATTAATCGAAAAAATATAAATATTATTTTTAATTTTTATAATTATATAATGATCAACATGTCAAATATTTGTTTGAAGAAATAAATTAGAATGGTATTAAACAATATCTACACATTTGACATGCGTTATGTACTAATTATTGAGTTTACAATATTAACTATATTTTAATTCACACTTTTAAATTAATTATAATATGTTATTTTTATATTTTAAGTGAGAAAATAAATATATTAGATTACTTGTTACTTCTTAACAATACTTTATATTATAAATTGACATGATATTGTGTGAAATTATGAAATTAATGATTTAAAATTATAAAATCGTAAAAAAATATTTTTTTAATTATTTTCCGCCTAGACCGCCTATGACCGATTTTTGACCGCCTAGCCTGCCTAATCCCGATTTTGACCTGATTTTTTCAAAAAACGCCTAAATCACCGCCTAGGTCCGAGTCAGGGCGTTTTACCACCGCCTAGCGCCTAGGCGGCCGCCTAGAACAATTTTTAGAACACTGTTAACAACTAATACAATCAAATCAAAACAAAAGGTATCAAGCAAATTAGCTCATATGATTAGCAACTAATATAGGATCAAGGTCAAAAGGCAAATCAAACAAAAAGAATCAACCAAATTACCTAACATGATTAGCAACTAATATCGGATCAAGGTCACAACGGACGTCCTTCATATCTGAGGACCATCTTGCCGTCAAAATTCCTGTGACGATAACATCATCTGACAATACACAAGAAGTATCAATAAGAAACCAGTAAATACGCATGCAAGCCATCTACTCAATATTGATGCAAAATAATAGTGCATATTCACCAAAAACAAGTATGAACTTCGGAGATGTTCTACCTCCAGCTTTAACAATGTCTACGAGATCATCTTTCAGAATAACAGGCATTGAACGAGGGATAGCACCGACATCCAAGACTTGTGTACTTTCTTGAATTTTTATCTCCTGGTAATCATGACATACTATGTTTCCTTCTACAATCTGGAAACTGGTGCTCTCACAATACTTCTGCTTCTGTTAATACAGACATTCAGATGGGTTGTTATTACAGACAATCAAGTACCGTAAACTGCATGAAGATACTTTCAAAACAAATAATAGAATCTCAAATTGGAAAGAAAAATAACAAGAAAATACAATCATTCCTTTAAATTGAAGAATCAAAAGAATCTCGCCTCCAACTCCTACATTAATTTTTCAAAATTCCGTGAAACTACATTGCGAGTTATGTGAAACCAGTGGAGGATTAATTGATAATATCAAATCTTAAAAGGTCAAATAGATACTAGAGCTTCAATTCAAAAGTTACTCCACGGAGCGAAAAAGTAAACCTGCGAGGGACAAGACGTTGGCTTGGGTACAGAATTTCCAGTTTCCAGCTCAGGAGAAACTTTGAACCTGTATACAAACACAGTTCACCACAAATAGAGGAGCTAAAGTCAGCTAAGATTCTCAAAGCTTTTATTTCTGTTAGTAAGTTGTAGTACGAACAGCAACCGAATGTATTCCTAGACTATGCGTATATAATTACAAATAATACGACAAATAATGATAGCACTTGATCCAAATATCATGAACAATCAAAACTCTTTATATGATAATGGTCCTGTACTTTAATATTTATAATCATCAGCAAATAGTCTGAAGTTGGAGTTGAAAAGTATTAAGAGTTGAAGTTTATACACTTGTCAGTTGTCACTAATTTTTATCAGTTACATTTTTACAAGAAATCTATTGCTGTCATATAATCCCACGTGAATTAGATAATATTACAGATAGGCAGCATGTAGATGGTTCTGTTTGATAAAAGTCTTTTTCATGATTCAATACTACACACACGAGAATGTACACTGATCCGGCCAATGAATTAATCCACAAGTACAAGCAAGCTTCAAGGCACAAACCCACCTGTGTTTACATTTTCTACACTCAAAAGTTCTATCACCTTCCACCATCTTGATTGCTCCAGACCTAATAACAGTCCCTTTGAGAGTGAGAAGGATCCCTCGATGTTTCACTCTCACTCGACCAATGCTCGGAAATGTTTCTGACCAAAAAACAGGTCACCAATTCAAATTCAAACAAAAACAAAGAAACGAAAAGAGCAGTAGGGAAAAAACAGAAAAGAAAGAACGAAAGAGACACCGAACCAGGAAATTCAAGAGGAGAACCACAGATATTGATCCGAACATGCACATAATTTTTCATGCTTGCATTCTTCTTATTAAACTTCGAGATAGACACGTGCTTCTACATGTCAATAACAGAGGGAATTAATTAGTGCTTTCAAAGCAATAATATCAACAATTAGCAGAAGTTTAACGTTTTCATCTTAATATCACAAAGTACTAAAGAGGCTTTGACTAGTTGCAAGCTTAGTTCATTAAATACAAGCTCGATTACAGTATTCAAAAGTGTCAATTCTAGCTGGAAATCAACTGCTACTATGTTACAGATAAATGAAAAATTAAGCATGCTGAATAATATAGACCTGGATTGCAATAATCAAATTTTAATTAAGTAAATAAAACACTCTTATCTGAAAATTGATTTTATCGTGTCATAACAAACAATTAGGTAACAACGAAGTAATGCTATACCCACACGTAGAGAGAGAGATAATGTAAATAGAGAGGATGCAAAACCTGAGCTCGTAGAGCTACTTCATCGAATTTGGGCAAATATAAAGCCGGTTGATTATAAAGCAAATTAGCAAGCGAAGGATTGGAATCCAGCAACTCCGCAAAGCTGAAAATTATAATTGAACTTGCTTTATAGTGTAAGAATTAAGAGAGAGAGAGAGAGAGAGAGAGAGAGAGAGAGAGAGAGAGAGAGAGAGAGAGAGAGAGAGAGAGAGAGAGAGAGAGATAACGTACTCGAGAAGGAGAGGATAATGGAGACTGGGATCAGGGGAGAGGATGATGGAGGAAAGTTGATCGTCACAGTGACCGACTAGAAACCTAAAAATATTCTCCTGCTCTTCTTCCATCTCCTGATTATTGCCCAATAAATTAATCGCGGCTATATTGTAGACTTGTAGTCTACAGATTTGGGCGCGAAGGCAAAACATTTCATTTTTACTTTTGTTTTAATTCTTTTTCCCAAAATTTATTTGATTGTGAATGAAAATTTTAATACGATATTGGCGATTGTATGTGATACTTGACTAATTTTTTATTAAAAAAACCTCAAATATCTCTATTTGGAGTTAAATTATTTTCAATATCATTTTTTAAATTATTGGCCTCAAATGTCACTTTTTTAATTTGCGTTTTCACCTAACACCAAAAAAGCAACCTTCCAACTTTTTCTTTTTTTTTTCTTATAACTTATTTCATTATTTCGAGTCACATTTGGAGACCTTAAATAATTCAAATATGGGCCATATTTCATTATTTTTAATTTTTTAGAGTTCAATAATTCCCTTTCGGACTTAGAAATATTTAAAAAATAAATAATAACACTCTTAATTTAACAAATTTTAACATTTTAAATTCATCAATCCCCTTTTAGTTTTAGAAATATTAAAAAATAAATTAATAAAACGTACGTCAATTTAGTGTTTAGGCTAATTTAGGGCCTAAATCTTAGGAACTGAAATCTAATTATTAACCGTTTTTAATATTTTAGGGTTCATCAATTCCCAACTTGAATTTTAAAAATATTAAATTATTTATATATATGAATAAAGTACGAACAAAACACCTTTTTGAATAAAATTTTGAGCTTGAAAACTTTCTTCTTTTTTTGTTTTTTCTTTTAACTTATTTCATTACTTCAACTCACGTTTGGAGATCCTGAACAATTCAAATATGGGTCATATTTCATAATTTTTAATTTTTTAAAGTTCAATAAATCCCTTTCGCACTTAGAAATATTTAAAGTTTAAATAATAACACGCCTAATTTAACAAATTTTAACATTTTAGGGTTTACCAATCCCCTTTTGGGTTTTAGAAATATTAAAAATAAATTAATAAAACGTACACCGATTTAGGGTTTAGGATTTGCCTAAAGGCCCTAAACCTTAAGAATTGATGATAGGGTATGAGAGACCCGGCTAGAATTAAACCTGGATCTTAAGGATACTATGCTCGATTGATGGACCGAGACCCCCCTCTCCCAGAACAGCCATATGGAGAGATCAGGCCCGGGCTCTTATCATGACCCGGATCCTGATCCAACCCGGAACCTTGACCCGATGCCTACCCGGACCCGGATCAGGGCTCAAGCCACCATGAGGGGGGTCCCAGCAAACACATGCACACCCCACAACCTGCCAAGCAAGGGTACGTGGGCACGTGACTGTGACAGCTATCAACAACCAACACACCAGACAAGCACGACGCGTGTCAGAAGGCCGTTAGGACACTCTGGAAGTGGTCCTCCCCTGGACACGTGTAAGCAATCCACCCAAGTCAGGCGTCCTCCCAGAAGAGCCCTAATAATTGTCCCTGGAGACTAAGAACTAAACCAAAGCATAGTTCAGTGTACACAAGATGACTATGATGACCTCAAGTCTAAGGATACTTGTACAACTATCAATATGTGAACAACTGCTGACACGTGAGTGAACTACATCAGTTGTTCAGCTGTGCGAGTCATGTTCAGTGAACTTATTCTATAATAAGCACCTACATACTAGCTATAGTGTCACCACACAAAATCAGAGAAAAGATAAGAAAGGAAGAAGAGGAAAAGCTGGAGCAAAAAATTCAGAAAAGAATGCAGCTGGAGGAGGAGAGGCTCCTAGCTAAAACGAGAGGCAAAAGAACTCGGAAGGACCCTACCCCCGAACTCATCTCTGATGACGAAGGGGAGGGCCAGAAGGATCTTAAAGACATGATTTATGAGCTCCAGAGAAAGATGGAGAGAGATTCAGGCTTGGAAGTTGGGGAGACCCTCACGCCCTTCAGCCACTCCCTAGAAGCCATCCTTCGACAGAAAAATCTCAAACACTACAACTTCGACTCTTTCGATGGACTGGGGGATCCGGAAGAGCACATCAACTACTTCGAACAAATAGCTCAGATATACTATTACAATGACTTGACGAAATCCAGATTCTTCGCCTCGACACTCAAAGGGGGGGCTCAAAGATTGTTCAGCAGAATCCCATCAAGAAGCATCCACTCCTGGAAAGAATTCAGAGGAGCCTTCCTTAGAAGATTCAGAGCCAATAAAACACATGAAATGCACATGTGCCACATGGAGACAATCCGCCAGTATGATAACGAAGCACTCTCAGCCTATATGCGGAGGTTCCAGGAAGCCATCAACAAAGTTTCGAATCTCGATGAAAGGGAGGCTCTAAGCATATTTCGAAGAAATCTGGATCCAGAACACAACGAGAGGTATATTGTGGAGTTGATAAACAAAGAGCCCCAAAGCCTGGCCGCGGCTTATTCTATGGCAGCCCAGTTCATAAAAGAAACAGATGTTTTCCAGGTGATGAGAATGACTCGGAATGGAGGAAACAGGAACAAATCTTCTGATGACCGACCGAAAGGGGGTTACCATCAGGAGAAAAAGTTCAAACAAAGCAACCAAACCCAGCAAATAATGTTGTACAAAATACACCAATATTCCAAAGATTGGTCCCTAAAACAGAATCCAAAAGTGATCCCGGTCCACCTAGGCAGGCAAGGGAGCCTAGGCAAGAGCCAGAGTGGACACCACTAAACAGGACCCGGGAAGAGATACTGAAGGAAATCAAAGGAAAGCCATTCGACTATCCTCCAAAGCCAATGCAGACCCCGCCAGAGAGCAGGCCTTACAACAGGCAGTGCGACTACCATGAAACCCATGGACACAAGACTGAAAATTATCTCTCTTTAAAATACTTCATTGAAGATCAAGTCAAGAAAGGCAACCTGAATCAATACATCTCAAGGGAGAAAAATCAGAGAGAAGAAAGGCAAAGAAAAGGTAAGAATGTGGTAAATGCGGTCCTGGGAGGTTCACACTCTCCCCTTAGGAGCCCGGACTCAGGAGATGAGGTGTTCTCCATTCAATCCTACCCGTGTTGGATTTTAAACACAGTGGAGCATGGCAAAACACTTTCGCACACACAAAATCCAAATAAAAGCATATAAATCGTGGTAAAAACGGTGGGATCAAATCTAACCTTTAAAATAATTTGGAGACAACGATCAGAGATCCTTAGCAGTTGCTCCTCAAGTGTGAAGCACTCCACCGGTATCCACCAAGAAAACAATGTTAAGGAGGAGGAAGGAGGTGGAGAGAATTGGGTTTTCCAAACTTTTTGGGTTTTTGGGGTTCTTGGGTTCGAATAAAAATAGGGTCTATAATAGTGTATTTATATGCAAAATTTTCAACTAAAATTTTCCCATAAATATTATTATTATTATCCCATTTATTATTCTCATTAATAATTAAAACACCTTTTAATTATTAATCCTTTTTCTAAACACTTTAGAAATAATTCTCTCTTTTGATTTAATTTCCAAAAATTAAATCCTTAATTAATAATATTAACAACTTTTCTTAATTAATTTATAATCAATTAAATCTCATTTAATCAATTATTAAATTTGCCAATTAATTATTTATTTCACAAATAAATTATTATTAGCCATTATTAATTTATTCATCCACCATAAAATCATTCTCTTTTTATGGTGTGACCCTGTAGGTTCAATATTAAGCCGGTAGTAGAAATAAATAATAATAAAACTATTTTATCATTATTTATATAAATTCTCAAATTTATTAAATATGATTAATTAATTAATCACATTTATTCTACATCGTGAGGGATACTTCTCAGCATATCGCGACTATCCGGATAATATGAATTCACTGCTTAGAATACCAAGAACCTATTCAGTGAATAGTTACCGTACAATAAACTCCTTCTACCCTACAATATCCCAATTAAATACAAGGCATGGATCTCGTGTCAAGCCTATCTAATTCAATCACTTGCTTACCATTTACTATGCTTAGTTCTATGCAAATTAGAAACTCCTTTCTAATTTCATTCACTCTGGCCAGAGATTCCTGAACTAGCATAAGTGGATCAGCCTTGAACATTCGCTTTCTTCACTGGAAGGGGTAGATCCTTTATTGATCATACACTATCTTCGTGTACAAATTCCTATACCCAGAAGAGCCCTAATAATTGTCCTTGGAGACTAAGAACTAAACCAAAGCATAGTTCAGTGTACACAAGATGACTATGATGACCTCAAGTCTAAGGATACTTGTACAACTATCACTATGTGAACAACTGCTGACACGTGAGTGAACTCCATCAGTTGTTCAGCTGTGCGAGTTATGTTCAGTGAACTTATTCTATAATAAGCACCTACATACTAGCTATAGTGTCACCACACAAATGTCTATGAGAACAGACATCCTTCATAATGAAGCAAGCATAGTATGTACCGATCTTTGCGGATTATTAATTACCAGTTAGTAATCCTATGACCAGGAACTATTTAAGTTTAGAGTTATCATCTTTTTAGGTCTTACTATTATGCTCTCATCATAATCCATAAAAAGCTTTACTCTAAACTATGGTATATCTTATTTAAACACTTAAATAGATAGAGCCCGTAATAAAAACAAAACAAGTCTTTTATTAATATCAATGAAATCAAAACAGATTACACAGGAAGTTATTCCTAAATCCTAATACATGATTGGACTTAGGAGATATTCCTTTCAATCTCCCACTTGTACTAAAGTCAATCACTCTGGTATCTAATACCCATCTTGTCTTTATGACGATCAAAGTGACTTTCATAAAGTAGCTTTGTGAGTGGGTCTGCTATGTTGTTATGTGTGTCAACTCTAATTCAATACAATATAAGAAATGTTACCGCGCTCCCACTAACCCTTTTGTAGACGCATGGTTCATCTGCGTTTTTGATAAAATTAAACTCTTTGATTGTCTCATCAAAACAAATGTTCCATCTTTCGAGAAGCTTGCTTTAAACCACATATGGTTCGCAGTAGCTTACACACTAGGTTTTCATTTCCCTTGGAAAGAAACCATCTGGCTATTTGCCAGATCTCATAGTCGTAGTAAGTAGCATTCGCAAGCAAAATCCGAACTGATTTTAACAGGGCTATAGGTAAAAGGTTTCATCAAAGTCAATCCATTGCCTTTGTTTGAATCCTTTTGCCACAAGCCTGGCCTTATAGGTCTCCACCCGGACATCTGCTATAATCTATCTTTTGTATACCGTATACATAGATTCCATTCTGGATTTCATGGCACTATGCCATTTCTCTGAGTCAACACTACTCATAGCCTCATCATAGGTCACAGGGTCGTCATCATCAATGATCGACAACTCATTGTCATTCTCAATGACAAGGTCATATTACCTCTCAGGTTGGCGAGACACTCTCCCTGATCTATGAATGGGCTGTTCCACAAAAGGTTGTTCAGTCAGAACAGGTGTTTCCACTTGATCCGTAGTAGTTTGTGCTTCTTGAACTTCATCAAGTTCAAATTTTCTCCCACTGTTCAAGAAGGTAGCATGTCTGGAGATAAACACCCGATGATCGGTGTAAAAGTAATACCCTAAAGTCTCTTTAGGATATCCCACAAAACTACATTTTAGGGATCGATATTCCAGCTTATCTGGGTCAACTTTCTTGACATAAGCTGGACATCCCCAAATCTTAACGTGTTTAAGACTCGATTTCCTTTTTTTCATATCTCATACGGAGTTTGAGGAACAGATTTAGAAGGCACCTTATTCAGTAAATATGCTGAGGCTTCCAATGCATAACCCCATAGGAATACTGGAAGATTTGCATAGCTCATCATGGACCGAACTATGTCTAACAAAGTTCGATTTCTCCTTTCAGATACCAATCTGGAGGCGTCCACTGGGAGACTATACCATTTACTTTGAGATAATCTAGAAACACTCCATTAAAGTATTCACCACCTCGATCTGATCGAAGAGTTATAATACTATGTTTGGTTGTTTCTCCACTTTATACTTATATTCTTTGAACTTTTCAAAGGCCTCAGACTTGTGTTTCTTCAAACACATATCTGAATCCAGATCTATCATCTATGAAAGTAATGAAGTATGAAAATCCACCCATGGCTTGCGTAGACATTGGTCCACATACATCTGTGTGTACCATTCTAGCAAATTTGCAGTCCTCTCTCCATGTCTACTAAATGGAGACTGTAGTGCCACAATAAAGTGAGATTTTCATCATCCCTTTTCTTTTATTAGTTTATTCAATCTGAAGTAAATTATGTCACATATATACAGACCATTATTTAAAGCACCACGTCCATAAAGAATATTATCTCTAAGAATAGAACATTCATTATTCTCAATAACAAATGAAAATCCAGCCAAGTCTAACATGGGAATAATATTCCTCACAATCGAGGGAACAAAATAACAATTATTTAAAACAATAGTCTTGCCCATAGGCATATGTAAATGAAATGATTCTACATCTTCAGCAGCAACTCTTGCTCCATTTCCCATCAGTAGAATCACCTCCTCTTCCTCAAGAGTCCTACTTCTCCTTGGCCCCTGCAACAAATTGCAGATATGAGAACCACAGGCGGTATCTAATACCCAAGTAGAAATTTGATTTAATGACATATTCACTTCTATCATGAACATACCTGAATCAAAAGCGGTAGTCTCCCTACCCTTCATCTTCTTCAATTCTGCAAGGTAAACCTTGCAGTTCCTCTTTCAGTGCCCCACCTTGTTACAGTGAAAGCAAACAACTTTGCTCTCGGGGTCTTCAGCTTTTGGTGGAACCGGCGTTTTCTCACCTACTTTCTTCTTCTTGGAAGGGTTCCTTTTCCTTTTCTTAGGATTGGAACCTTCACCAATTAGAAGAACAGAACTCTTCTTAGGGGGAAAATTCGATTCCACAGTCTTCAACATGTTATGGAGTTCAGGCAGGCTGACATCCAACTTATTCATGTGAAAGTTCACAACAAACTGCGAGAACGAACTCGGAAGCGATTGCAAGACCAAGTCTTGGCTCAGCTTCCCATCCATGGCAAAACCAAGTTGTCCAAGACGTTCAATCAAATTGATCATCTTAAGTACATGGTCATTCACAGATGATCCCTCAGACATCCTACAACCGAACAACTCCTTCGATATCTCATATCGAGCTGTCCTCCCCGCCACATCATACAACTCTTGTAGATGCATTAGGATAGTGTGAGCATCCATATGCTCATGTTGCTTCTGTAGCTCAATGTTCATGGAAGCTAGCATGATGCATTGAGCAACATTTGCATCATCTATCCACTTACGATACACAACATGTTCATCATTATGTGCATCACTAGCAGGTTCAGTAGGCTTAGGTGAGTCAATCACGTATTCCAGCTTCTCAATCCTAAGAACAATTCTCAAGTTTCGAATCCAGTCAGCATAATTAGGACCAGTCAATTTGTGAGCATCTAGTATGCTCCTGAGTGATAGTGTAGAAGACATAATGTATATTATAAATCTGTAAATGATAAACACATAACAACACTTAGCAAATATTCGATTTCATTTTAAAAACACTATATGAATCGGGTCTTTATTCATAAGTGGCTCCCACTAGTTTATCTAATTTATTCAACCCCCTACGTGAAAAATTAAGCATTCATAATGCTAGTGGGAATAGGGATCCTACATTCCATTACACAACCCCGACTGTGGCACGAAACGCCATGTAATGTTCAATAGGCAGACAACTCTTGTCAATTACATCTAATATTATTCCCTAATTAAACTTTAGCCTCTTGAATAATTGAGTCACGGCTGTGGCACGACAAACTCAATATTCTAAGTCAAGTCTAACCCAACATTCCGTACAATTGAATCAGTCCCCAAAGGCCCACGGCTGTGGCACGTAACGACCTTTAGATTCTTATTCAATGTACACATCTCTATGTAATAGACAAGTATTTCTTATTTCGAAATCAAAGCCCTCGGCTGTGGGCTGTGGCACGAAACGACAATGATTCAAAAATAAGAACTACTTTTCTATCATGTTGGAAGGCTATGACCGACACAAGCCCGTTGTGTCATTGGCCAATTACTACTTGATATTATTTAATTTTAGAGGGATTATATTACGTTACAATCATAATCATATTATAAAGAGATTCTTCCTTTTAAATTAAATATTTCAAATCAATAATCAATAATCAGATGATTCCCAGATCAGGTGGAGCATTGTCAAGAGGCGTCACTTAATAACCCTTTCTTACAGATATAAATCTGTTGTTGACAAAATCATCATTTCTCTCATATCAAAAATTCATATTCAATTACGTGTTTCACAAACACAAGAATCTCATGATTGTATTCATAATATTGTTATTAAGGTTATGAAACAATTTCACTATACTAGGTTGTCTAACAAACGCCTTATGTTCATTTAAGTTCACCTAAATCTATCATCGCATGATAAACTAAGCATATATCACATATATCAACATGAATAAACATCAAGGTAGGCATGTTATATCATCTAGCACATTAGTCTAAGCATTATACATCTCTATGTATCACATGAGCCATTTAAAAGCAATTAAAAACAGTTGAAAACAGCTTTAAAACACTTCATGGAAATATAAAAAGTTCAAAACTTTTATATAAACTAAAATTGATCACTCCATTAGATCCGTCTCGGAAAAACGAATCCAACGGTATATTGCACGCCCAAAACGGAGTTACGAAACTCCGAGAAAATCAAATTTAATGTGGACAGTCGGGCTGTAACGCATTACAAGAACGCGTTACAAGCCCTGTAACGCATTCCGGTGATGCGTTACAACCCTTTTAACCAATTAAAAGGTGTAACGCATTCCGTGAATACGCCACAGGTGTGTAACGCATTCCCGGAATGCGTGACACCCTTATATATTTTTTTTTCTTTTTCAGCAGCCGTCGTTGCTTTCTCGGTTGCCGTGCCGCCGTACTGACATTCACCTGTCTTTTCCCCGTGCAATCATAGACAGCATGCAGATGTAGTACAGATATATATACATACTTACAAACAATTTATATATATATATATGATTTATTTAATTACGAATTTAATTGTAAGAACTTCAAAAATTCATAATAAAAAATCTATACATCCTAAAATTATGAAAAAAATACCCAGACGATCTACAACACTTGTAGAACCCGGATCAACACTCAAAATTATTCTGAGAAACGATTTCTCATCAGACAAAATTAATCCATGATATAACTTGTAAAAATCATAATTAATTCATACAAGCACATAAAATTCTGAAATTTTTACCACAGATCTATATGCATACAACCTATGCTCTGATACCATTGTTGGATTTTAAACGCAGCGGGGGCATGGCAAAACACTTTCGCACACATAAAATCCAAATAAAAGCATATAAATCGTGGTAAAAATGTAGGGATCGAATTTAACCTTTAAAATAATTCGGAGACAACGATCAGAGATCCTTAGCAGTTGCTCCTCAAGTGTGAAGCACTCCACCGGTATCCACCAAGAAAACGATGTTAAGGAGGAGGAAGGAGGTGGAGAGAATTGGGTTTTCCAAACTTTTTGGGTTTTTGGGGTTCTTGGGTTCGAATAAAAATAGGGTCTATAATAGTGTATTTATAGGCAAAATTTTCAACTGAAATTTTCCCATAAATATTATTATTATTATCCCATTTATTATTCTCATTAATAATTAAAACACCTTTTAATTATTAATCTTTTTTCTAAACACTTTAGAAATAATTCTCTCTCTTGATTTAATTTCCAAAAATTAAATCCTTAATTAATAATATTAAGAACTTTTCTTAATTAATTTATAATCAATTAAATCTCATTTAATCAATTATTAAATTTACCAATTAATTATTTATTTCACAAATAAATAATTATTAGCCATTATTAATTAATTCCTCCACCATAAAATCATTCTCTTTTTATGGTGTGACCCTGTAGGTTCTATATTAAGCCGGTAGTAGAAATAAATAATAATAAAACTATTTTATCATTATTTATATAAATTCTCTAATTTATTAAATATGATTAATTAATTAATCACATTTATTCTACATCGTGAGGGATACTTCTCAGCATATCGCGACTATCCGGATAATATGAATTCACTGCTTAGAATAGCAAGAAACTATTCAGTAAATAGTTACCGTATAATAAACTCATTCTACCCTACAATGTCCTGATTAAATACAAGGCATGGATCTCGTGTCAAGCCTATCTAATTCAATCACTTGTTTACCATTTACTATGCGTAGTTCTATGCAAATTAGAAACTCCTTTCTAATTTCATTCACTCTGGCCAGAGATTCCTGAACTATCATAAGTGGATCAGCCTTGAACATTCGCTTCCTTCACTGGAAGGGGTAGATCCTTTATTGATCATACACTATCTTCGTGTACAAATTCCTATACCAAGAAGAGCCCTAATAATTATCCCTGGAGACTAAAAACTATACCAAAGCATAGTTCAGTGTACACAAGATGACTATGATGACCTCAAGTCTAAGGATACTTGTACAACTATCACTATGTGAACAACTGCTGACACGTGAGTGAACTCCATCAGTTGTTCAGCTGTGCGAGTCATGTTCAGTGAATTTATTCTATAATAAGCACCTACATACTAGCTATAGTGTCACCACACAAATGTCTATGAGAACAGACATCCTTCATAATGAAGCAAGCATAGTATGTACCGATCTTTGCGGATTATTAATTACCAGTTAGTAATCCTATGACCAGGAACTATTTAAGTTTAGAGTTATCATCTTTTTAGGTCTCACTATTATGATCTCATCATAATCCATAAAAAGCTTTACTCTAAACTATGGTATATCTTATTTAAACACTTAAATAGATAGAGCCCGTAATAAAAACAAAACAAGTCTTTTATTAATATCAATGAAATCAAAACAGATTACACAAGAAGTTATTCCTAAATCCTAATACATGATTGGACTTATGACATATTCCTTTCAACCGGAGATGATGATCTCATTCAGCAGCAAGGATTACGAAGGGGTCAACCCGAATCACAACGAAGCCTTGGTTGTAACACTTGATATCTATGACAACGAAGTAAGAAGGATGTTGATTGATAATGGATCCTCGGTAAACATACTCTTCAAGCATACTGTGGACATGATGAAGCTTGGGAGCGTACACTCCAATGAATGCCAAGAGGACCCTCTGTATGGGTTTGGGAATAACTAGGTCCCGATCCAGGGAACTTTATACCTGCCAGTCATATTTGAGTCGGGCTCAAACCAAGTTACCCATGTGATAAAGTTCTACGTGATCAATACTCCTTCATCCTACAATGGCATAATCGGGCGCTCAGCCTTGACTAGGATCCAAGCAATCACCTCCATATCACACTTGAAAATCAAGTTCCCAACTCCTACCGGAGTAGGAGAAATCAAGGGAGACTATGAGGTAGCTGAAAGATGTTATAGCCAGGCTCTGGTAATGGCTGAAACTCATCAAGACAACAAGAGAAAGGTTGTGGTGCTCCGGAAACAGCAAGTATTAAGAAACATCGCTCACACTCGAGGGATGATTCGAGAAAAGAAGTTCAGATCATAGAGTCCCTCTCAGACCCAAAAGCAACCAAACAAAGCTCAGAAGAGCAAAAAAGCAACCAAGTCACAGAAGAGATTGAATTGGGCCTAGGCCTTGGCCAAACCAACCCTACTGTGCAAGATTGAAGAAAGAAACAATAAAGAGATGACAGCCCAGGCTCAGATTTATATGAAGAAGAATACAGAGGCTCGGATACAGCAGATGATATCAAACATGGATCAATCTAAGATAGAGGCAGCCGTTGAAATGGAAACAATTTTGATCAATAAAAGCGATCCTTCCAAAAAGATAAAGATAGGATCCGGGCTCGAGGCTAATTTCAGAAAAGACCCGGTTTCGCTACTCCAAGGGTACTCTGACATATTTTCTTGGACACCAAGAGACATGCCCGGGTTGGATGAATCCATAGCGATGCATAGCTTGGACGTCAACCTAGAGAGGAAGCCGATCAAGCAAAAGAGAAGAAATTTTGCCCCGGAAAGGCAGAAAGCAATCGATGAAGAAATTGAGAAACTACTGAAAGCTGGAATAATATGCGAAGTCAAGTACCCGGAATGGCTGGCAAATGTAGTGATGGTGAAAAAAGCAAATGGAAAATGGAGAATGTGTATCGATTACACAGACTTGAACAGTGCATGCCCCAAAGACCCCGACCCCTTGCCAAATATTGATCAATTGATTGATGCAACTTCTGGGCACGTAATGCTAAGTTTCATGGACGCCTACTCGGGGTACAACCAGATAAAGATGAATCCCAAAGACATCCTAAAAACAGCCTTCATCACCCACAGGGCGCTCTATGCCTATGTAATGCTGCCCTTCGGATTAACCAGTGCGGGAACAACATATCAAAGAGCAATGAATAAAATCTTCAAAGACCAGATTGGAAGGAACCTGGAATCATATGTCGACGACATGATTGCAAAGTCTACAAGCATCCCCGGGCACATAGGAGACCTGAGAGAATGCTTCGACAATTTGAGAAAATACTCTCTCAGGCTCAATCCAGAAAAATGCACATTTGGAGCAGGGGCAGGAAAATTCCTTCGATTCATGATAAGCAACCGAGGAATTGAAGCCAACCCAGAAAAGATAAAGGCAATCCAAGAGATGAAGGCCCCCAGAGCACAAAAAGATGTGCAGAAGCTAGCAGGATCACTAGCTGCACTCAGAAGATTCATCTCCAAGCTAGCTGAAAGATGCCTACCCTTCTTTGACCTGTTAAAAGGAGCAACCAACAAGAGAGAAGTTAATTGGAGCCCGGAATGCCAAAGCGCATTTGAAAAAATAAAAAGGTACCTTTCTCAACCCCCTGTGTTAACCAAAGCTCAACCCGGGGAACCCCTATCCCTTTACATGCCAGCAGGGGCCCTGGCAGTTGGAGCAGCCTTGATCAGGGAAGAGAATGGAAAATAGCAACCAGTTTATTATGTGAGCCAAGTGCTAAAAGATGCAGAGACCCGGTACCCGAGGCTAGAAATGTTTGCTTTTGCCTTAGTCACAGCATCCAGGAAGCTCAGACACTACTTCCAGGAAAGGGAGATACGAGTTGTAACCAATCAACCATTAAGGAAGATAATACACAAGCCAGACGTCTCAGGGAGGTTGGTAAATTGGGCAGTTGAGCTAAGTCAGTTCAATTTGAGTTTCATTCCTAGGACAACAATCAAATCCCAGGCTTTAGCTGATTTCATCATAGAATGCAATTTCCCAGAAGAAGAGCCCGTGCCCATGAGCATTGACCCTGAGAGAAATACAGATCAAGAAACAGAAGCCTGGGCTCTCAAAGTTGATGGTTCTTCAACCAATGAAAGATCGGGAGTCGGGCTCATCCTAAAGAGCCCATAAGGGTTCACAATCCAAACAACAATCTCCTTTAGCTTCTCAGCAACAAACAACCAAGCAGAGTACGAGGCCTTGATCGCAGGATTGAAGCTAGCAAGAACACTCAGGATCCGGAATCTCAAAATCTACAGCGATTCCCAAATCGTCATAAAGCAAACAAATGGCGAGTACATAGCCAAGGATCCAGTTCTAGCCAAGTACCAGGCTCTGGTCCAAAGCTACCTCGCCCTGATACCAAAAATACAAGTCATCCAAATCTGCAGAGAGGAAAATTCAGAAGCTGATACACTATCTAAGCTTGTTCAAAATTCATCAGATTTGGATTGCTCCGTCTACTTCGAAGAATTGCAGAAATTGAGCACAGAGTCTGAAGAAGTCATGGAAATAGACAACAGTCCGAATTGGATGACTCCATTCATTAACTACTTGGAGAAGGGAGAGCTCCCGGAGGATAAAGGGAAGGCTCAAAGGTTAAAGGCCAAAACTTCAAAATTCTTCATCGAAGAAGGCATACTCTATCGCCGGACCTTCTCCTCCCCGATCCTCAAGTGCATAGGCCCGGGAGAGGCACAGTACTGCCTCATGAAAGTTCACGAAGGAATTTGCGGGGACCACATGTCCGCAAAAGCACTAGCTCATAATATCATAAGACAAGGGTACTACTGGCCTACTATTCACCAAGATGCAATAGACTTTGTGAAAAAGTGCAAGAAATGTCAGTTATTCAGCAATGTCACCCGGATGAGCCCGGTCCTACCCTCCTCAGTCTTGTCACCAATCCCATTTGCTGTATGGGGCATTGATATCATGGGACCCTTTCCCAGGGCCAGAGGTGACCTCAGATACTTACTGGTCTCAATTGATTATATGACAAAATGGGTAGAGGCAAAGGCAATGAGAACAATAAACCAACAAGACTGTATCAAGTTCATGGATAACATATTGATGAGGTTCGGGATCCCGAGAGTACTGGTCTCAGATAATGGTCTGCAGTTCGTTGGTTCAGAATTCGAATCCTACCTTCAAGAAAGGGGCATCAGGCACAAGAAGTCATCTGTAGCCTACCCTCAAGGAAATGGCCAAGTTGAAGTAACAAACTGAATACTTCTCAGGGGGATCGAGAAACGGCTCAGGGAAAGCAAAACAAAATGGCCAGAAGAATTGCCTAATGTACTATGGGCATATAGGACAAGCCCCCGAACAAGCACAGGAGAAACCCCCTTCAAATTGGCTTATGGAACTGAAGCCATGCTACCAATTGAAATAGGATCCCCCTCCCATCGAGCAATCAACTTTGATGAAATAGCAAATGAGGAGGGACTCAGAATGAATATTGAGCTAATTGATGAAGTCCGAGACCAGGCAGTGGCAAGAATGGAAAAGTATAAACAGAAAACAAGAGAGCACTTCAGCAAGAAGTTCCGGGTCAAAAACTTCAAATTGAAGACCTGGTCCTTCGAGATACGGAAGCTTCAGACCCCACCAACACTGGAAAGCTAATGCCAAAGTGGGAAGGCCCATACAAAGTCAAGGAAGTTCTAAGGCCAGGAACATACAAGCTCATGAACATGGATGAGTCTGAAGTACCAAATACATGGCATGGACTCAGGCTCAGAAAGTTTTACCAGTAGAAAAAAGCAACCAGAACTTGTAGCCTATGGCAAGTAACCAATCTATGATAATGCATTTCGTATGAAAAAATTTGCAAATCAATGAAAAGAATTTTCCTTTCTTAGAAAGTTATTAATTTTAAATACAAGTTATGGAAGCAAAAAACAACCCGAGTAAGTTCTCATACCCGCGTTGGAAGCAAAAAACAAAGGCAACCACTATCTGCTTAGAAAATTTCTAAGTAAATGGAGCAATCACCAATCCGAATTAGACATACTCGGATTGAAAGCAAAGTTAAAAGCAAAAAACAACCCGGATAAACAGTCAAATTCGGGTTGCAAACAACCATTATGCACTTGTATTTTCCAAGTATATAAAACAAAAAACAACACTGCAACCTGGGTGGGTATCATACCCGGATTGGAAGCAATTCCAAGATCAAAAATCATGTTACAAGAATTCAAATCCGGATAAGACTTCATACCCGGAACAATCCAGCTATAAATCCCATCCGGAAATGGGGCCTGATACACAGCCCAGATCAAGGGCATTTATGCAAGGATCCGGACAACCTATAAAAGTTAAAACAGATGGAAAAGCAAATATTTTCAACAATTGAAGGAAAATACAAGGCAACGAGAGTAGAATTTAAAGCAGGATCCGGATTGCCTTCAATCCGGAACAAATCTAAATATTACAAATATTTCAAATCAAAGTACGAGAATGGGAAATCCTAGAAAATGAAATTACAAGGGCTGGGCCCGAGAAACTTTACAAAGCTTATCCGGATCTAGAGGAAGCTGGGACTCGGGCCATCATAGGGTTCCGGTTCCCCCTGGCCCTGCTCCACCGCGGCCTTTGCAGCAAGGAACTCCTGGATGAAGCTCTCCCAGGAAGCCAAGGGGTCGGTCTTGATGTGGCGCTCAGCAACGACCCAGAACCTGCGCACTTCGGGAACCCCGGCCTGAGCAACCTCAAAATCATAAACATCGCTGGCCTTGAATTCGGAAATGATAGCCTCCTTGTTCAAGTTTTCCTTGGCAGCAAGTTCAGCTTTGAGTTTCTCCACTTCTTTAGCAAGCCCCTTAGCCCGGTCCTCAGATTCCTTCAACTTCTGGCTTATACCGGACTCAACCACGCGGAATCCCTCCCGGGCTTCCTCCAACTCACCGTGTAAGGTATCAGCCCTTATCTTCTCGGTATTGGTTCGGTTGTTGGCCTCCCAGACCTCCGTGTAGGCAACGTCCGAGCATATAGAGATGGCAATCCCGAGCTGAAAAAAAGAAAGAAATCGACTAAGTACAAAAAAAAGGGAATGGGGGACGCAATCCGGAACCAAAGGCATGGAAATGTTAAATACCTGACCCCATTGCCCGGTGACCCTTTTCAGAGCTACAGCCATGCTGTATCCTTCCACCTCCTCATAGTCATATTGGGAAGGAATACTAGACATGAACCCGGCCAGGTCAACCAAGCTCTTTGTCCCTATCCTAATGAGACCCCCGTCCGGACCCTTCCCTTCCGAATCACAAACGACCCGGTCAGCAACAACAGCTTTTCCGCGGGGATGCTTTCCCGGGGCGGACTTCCTTTTCTTCGAAGGAGGGTCCTCAGAGATCTCCTGGACATCCGGGTCCTCGTTCAAAGCAACATCACCCGGGCTGGGAACGTTCCGGGGGGCAGAAGATTCGGCCCCGCCCTCTGCATCCGCAGATCCGGATCCACTACCAGGGGCCCCCTTGGTTGTCTTGTATGCCAATCCCAATGAGTTGAAAGCTGCTGCATAAGCCGAAGAAGACATTATCGCTCTGGATGCAGGGTTGTAATGTGGCAAACCTGAAAAATTGGAAAAGAAAACTATAAGCACAGGATTGGTATATATGCAAAGACTACCAAATCCGGAAATAAAATACTGCAGTAAGCCCGGATCATGGGAAGATGATTTATGCAAATTAGCTACAATTAAAAAAGCAAAATATTCGTTGATCCGGATCATCAGAAAAAGCAGAGAGACCCGGATCAAAGACCAAACAGAGTTTCCCAACAATTACAAGTCAAAAGGAAAAGGAACTTAATCCGGATCCCCAAGCAGGGATGGGGACCCGGATCACTAACAGAACAGGTTAAAGAAGAACTTACAGCCAAGTTGGAACAAGAGTTTATGGTTCATAAAGGTATCCCGGGTCGGCTGGAACCCGAGACTACCGCAAAATTTCCTAATATGATCTACAGCCTCTCCCTCTAAAATCTTCGGGTTGAACTTTGCTTAACTTCCCCGGTTGTAAAGTAAGGGAGAAACTCCAGATCGTACCCCTTCAGCATCAATATCTCCCCGTTCCAATGTTTCAACGAGGTCTGATGCATAACCGGTTTCGACCTACCCGGACCAAAGCCACATTCTGCCGCCCGGAACCTCAGCTCATAAAAAGGCTTCTGGCTCGATCTAGAAAGATAGAAAATCTGGTGGAACAACTTGAAGGTAGGCATGAGCCCGGCCTTGTTACAGCAAGCTATGAACCAGGTCATAGACTTGATTCCGTTTGGAGTTATCTGCATAGGGGATATCCTGTAGACATACTTACAAAGGTGCTTAAGAAAAATATGGCAGCGAGGGCTCCACCCGGACCTTAGATGCTCCAGCCAGACCGGAATAAAACCATCCACGGGACGATGGAAAATCCTCTCATGGGGCTCGGGCCACCTCCAAGCGATATCGGGTTTTAATTGAAAGGCATCCCGGATCGCCTTGTCCATATCACCCGGGTCAGCTTCTGCGTAAAAATCCTTCAGCTGGTAATGATCCCGGCTGATCCCAAACGAAGCAAAAGCTGCTTCCAGAGCACCTTGGTCATAAACACCCGGGTGGCCATCCTCGTGCCTCTCGTATCTGACCCGGGTATAATAAATGCTATCTTCAAACCCGGGTGGCTTTCTCACGAAATGATACTTAATATCAGACCAGCGGCCCTCTGGCGTAAAGATGACCGAGTTCTCCGGAAGCCTCTTGAACCGGAAGCTAGTAATTGTTCCCACAGACCCGGACCCCTTCCTCACCATCTCACCCCGGATCTGTTCTCTACCAGATGAATCCGGATCACTCTCCTCGTCAGAAAAGTTGGGATAACAGTTATAGACTTTCCTAGCTCGCTCCTTGGTCCGGACCATATACCTATTAATATGAAGGTCAGTTAGCCTGGGCCCTACAGATTTTATTTGTCTTACTAAGCGGTCTGGATCAGGTACGTTATGTTAGTTTTACCATAACCTAATGATCCGGACCACCAATGCAAGTCCAACCCGGAAAAACATCAACGATCCGGATCATGTTAACTACAATCCAAAAAACCAAACAACCACGGACCCAGATCTATACGACAAACACCCTGACCCGGATCCATAGCAGCCAAAAACAAATTACAAAACCTAAGTCATACAACCCTACCCAAATATACTAAACCGGACCCGGATCTAACACCCCCTACCCGGGTCCAAAACAAAACCCTAACCCACAAATAGTCATCTTGAGAATCAAAGAGCAATATAACCAAAACAAACACATACACACAACTATTTTATACCAAGAACACGGAGAACAGCAATTTAGAAAAACCAAAAAACTCGAAACCAAACCCAGAAAAATAGCATAAAAATCCATAAACAACACCCAAAACTCACATATCTATACATACATAAACAAAAACGAGCAAACCCACTACAAAACAAACCAAAAAACACACAAATCTGCCATTAATCCAAATCATGCAAGAACTAGGAGAAAAACTATGAAAAATCGAAAAGAAAAGGAGGAAAAAAGAAAATAAGGACTTACAGATTTGTAGCATAGCAGAAATCGGAGAACAGAGAAAGCGAAGAACAAAGCCCAAGCCTCCAAATTCTCGAAAATTACTTCGAACAGGAGAAGAAAATGACAACTGTTGGTTTTCTTTTTCTTTTTTGATGTGAATAAAGAGTAAATTGAAAGAGGGGGTGCAGCCTTTTATAGGCAAGGAGAATTAAAGAGCCCCGACCACGTGGCAGGGGATAATTGGCCTGGGGGAACGATTACAAAAAAAAATCTATATATATATATATACATATATGTATATATATATATATATTAAATCACAATTAAAACCCATAATGATTATGGGGCGGGTTTCTAGGAAGTAACTGCCCAAAATTCAAATTCGAAGAGGGGAAGAGCAGCAAAACCGTTTGAAATTCCAAAACCTTTCGAATTCCGCAGCCCAAGACCCGGATCAATAGCCATAATCCGGATCATTGCGAATCCCATACATTTCTGAAGCAGCCATTCTGCCTTAAATCCGGGTTGGTATCCATTAAACCAGATCCGGATTGGGGGGCAACCAGGAGCAGAAATTTTTCTGAAGCAGCCATTCTGCATTAAATCCGGATTGGTATTCATTACACCAGATCCAGATTGGGGGCAACCAGGAGCAGAAATTTTTCTGAAGCAGCAATTCTGCCTTAAATCCGGATTGACATTCATTAAACCAGATCCGGATTGGGGAGCAACCAGGAGCAGAAATTTTTCTCAAGCAGCCATTCTGCCTTAAATCCAGATTAGTATCCATTAAACCAGATCCGGATTGGGGGGCAACCAGGAGCAGAAATTTTTCTGCTCAATCCGGATTGATATCCATTAAATCGGATCCGGATTGGGGGGCAACCAGGAGCAGAAATTTCTCTGAAGCAACTATTCTACCTCAATCCGGATTGGTATCCATTACACCAGATCCAGATTGGGGGGCAACCAGGAGCGCAAAATTTTCTACCAAGGCAACTATGTAATTCTAACCTACTCCCTCATCCAGAAAATCTGCATAAGGGAGTGGGGGGCAAATGATAGGGTATGAGAGACCCGGCTAGGATTCAACCTGGATCTTAAGGATACCAGGCTCGATTGATGGACCGAGACCCCCCTCTCCCAGAACAGCCAAATGGAGAGACCAGGCCCGGGCTCTTCTCATGACCCGGATCCTGATCCAACCCGGAACATTGACCCGATGCCTACCCGGACCCGGATCAGGGCTCAAGCCACCATGAGGGGGGTCCCAACAAACACATACACACCCCACAACCTGCCAAGCAAGGGTACGTGGGCACGTGACTGTGACAACTATCAACAACCAACACACCAGACAAGCACGACGCGTGTCAGAAGGTCGTTAGGACACTCTGGAAGTGGTCCTCCCCTGGACACGTGTAAGCAATCCACCCAAGCCAAGCGTCCTCCCCTCCCAAGATCCAACGGCCCAGATTTAGATGTAACTACCCCTAAACCCTACCTTGGGGCTATATATACCCCCAAGACTGAAGGGTTTAGGGGTTGGAAAATATTCACTCTTGCACACTCACACACTCTCATACACTCAAAAACACACAGCAGCCATCACATATACACATCCACACACAAACACACAACTGCCTCTAAATTACATAAATATACATACCTTCGTCTTCTCCAAAGCTTGTTCTTATTCTCACACCGGAGGCGCCGTGGGAGCCAAACCCCCCTTCCGGTGTTGTTTTGCAGGCGCCCAACCAGCAGCTACACCCCACCCCCGCACAGAAGGTCCAGGAACGCCGTCGGACGGAACCGCCCGCTCACCGGAGTTATCAATTGAAATCTAATTATTAACCGTTTCTAATATTTTAGGGTTTACCAATTCCCAATTTGGGTTTTAAAAATATTAAATTATTTATATATATGAATAAAATTTTGAACTTGAAAACATAACATTGTTATCGAGTATTTTGGGTAAAAAAAGTGGAAAACGGCAATTCATATTGCGTTAAGACTATAAACCCAATTTCAAATTACGTTTTTGTTTTGCATAACTTCATTTGAAACTGCGTTTTTCGATTTAAAAAATAAAAAAATGTCAAACGAAATTGAGTTTTTTATTAATAATAAAAACTTCAACCGAAACTCTGTTTTTAAGTGATATTTGGGGTAATTTTTTTTTCCAAAATGACATTTAGGGTCATTCTTAGTTAAACGGTGACATTTGGGGAATCACCTTTTTTATTTTCTATCTTCGCATTGGTTCGTCACGTTTACGGGTTGGAGTTTGATCATCTATAAACAAACTTTTTAAAAAAATCAATATCTCATAAATACAATGTAACTAAGCCTTCGGCATATCTCATAATGAGATTTTTAAAAATTTATCTACTAATTATTTTTATTTAAATTAAAAAATATCATTACAAAAATAAAAATAAATAGTAGATCAATTTTTAAAAATCTCACTATATTATCGAATATATTAGAATTCATACATTTTAATGTGGTTGTAATAGAAATCTAGAAATATGTCTAGAACTTCATAAAAATAATTTTTAATTCTCGAGCACATATTTTGAGCTATTCGTTTGATATTTATTATCAGTTTAGTGATTTAAATGATACCCCGTTAAGTTTGATGATAAAACTATATATGGCTTTCAGTTGAGTGACCACTTTAATATTTAACCCTTAGAAAAAAATGGTACTTTTAGACCTTGTTTTAGACCTTGTTTAAATTGGAGGTTTAGGAGGGAGGGGTTGAGTCGGGCTAGGTTAGGTTGAACTTTTAACTCAATTGAATATAGGTATAGGTGCGGAGTTAGTAGGAATTGAATCTTTGACATGTTTGGTTTGGAGTTCCTTGACATGTTTGATTTGGAGTAAAGTTGATTTTTATTATGTATAAATTATATGTTGAAAAACTAGTCAATGTTTTTAAATTTTATCTAAAAATTTTAACTAAATTTTAAAATATTTTTAAAAAATTTAAAAAAAAAATCAAAAAAAATAGAAAAACTTTAATAGAGAGAGAAAGAGAGAGAGAGTGAGAAAAAGAGAGGATCAATAAAAAAAAGTTAAACCGCCAACACCCCAAATAATGGTATTGGAAAATTTCTAATTTTGTATTGCAAATTAACCTCATTCAACCCTTAATGAACCCTAACAAAACCCCTGCTTTGACAAACTTTCACAAATATGATTCTCATGAACCCATCCCAACCCAACCCAATCCACTCCCTCCCAACCCCCATCCAAATACAGCCTTAGAATCATAAACCTACACAACCATTATTTTAAAACTGCATTAAAAAGGGTTATGCAACAAACTTTAGCACTCAATCCAAACGAAGGCAATTGATATTTCGAGAGCAAGAAAGTTTTTGCTCATTCACAGAATTATTATAAGCAAGTAATTTTAGGTTGTTATAACATGATAGAACCACCATATCAACAGCAGGTGGGAAGATAATCTTTGAAGATTAAAATAGAAATCTTTGAAGACTAAAACAGGAGCCTACTAGATATTGCTTTCATCTAAAAGGGTTCATAAATCCCTGGGAGAGCCCAATAACAAATTGGTAAAAGGGATCAAGCAACTTCTTCAATTAAAAACAGCAAAAGATGAAGCATGATAACTTGGCTTATATAATGAACTTCACTATGCCTGGGGCTGGGGTTCATCCTCGTTCTTGGCAGATTCCTTGATCTCTTCTCCAGCATCATCCTATACACATACAAAAATGTTACTTGATATGCAACACCAAGAGTAATGGATATATAATCTTTAATTAAGTTGAAGACAAGTGAAACCTGCATATCTGAAGTCCACAAAGTCAGATTGTCCCGAAGAAGTTGCATTATCAGAGTGCTATCCTTGTAGGAATCCTCTCCCAGGGTATCTAGTTCTGCGATGGCTTCATCAAAAGCCTAGCATTACAAACAAGTATCAGTACACTTCTAATTGTGCACACCAATCCGAAATTAAAATACAAGGTTTCCAGCTGTTGAAGATATCCCATATCCAGAAATTATGTCAAATAGCCATAAGATACTGTTAGCGGGGAGATCTTATATATAACATACAATTGAGTGGACAATACAGCAGTCCTGATAATAGTTAACTGCAATCTACAGGTACCCATATTTTCACTCTCCCTGTCAAAAGTCTTTTTATGGGACAAGAGTCACGTGAGTTTTGGCTTTGTAATTGGTTATCTAGATCCATCTTCGTGTTACAGCCTTCAAGTACAGAAATACAAAAAGAATGGCTGCTTAAAATCTTGAGCTCAATCTGAATAGTGATGACTGATGGGCTCAATCGGAATAGTAAAATATTGACATGCTTGACATTGAAGATGTATACTAACACTTTATGAGTTAAATAATAGTTAGACACGCGAATGAGCTGACAAATAGAAGAAAAATTAACATTAAGGGTATGTTGTTTATAAAGAAATCAATCTACTTACGATATGAAAATTTGAAGGGGTGAAGTATACTAGCAAGATGCAGAAACTTATATCACACATTTCCATATCATCTAAGTGTTTAATTACTTCATATTTTAGCAGCCTAAAAAACTGTAACAGGAGTAGTATATCATACTAAATATATAAATAATGTTATCAGGCCAACATCAATGCTACAGTCTACAGACTATCATTAATTTAAGATTTTTAGAATTTAACTGATGTATGTTTATGTAAGTCTAGCACTTTTTAACTTTATAAATAAATGCCTGATCCTGTGTGCGCACCAGTAAGTTAAGAGTCATACCAAATTGAAATTTACAAAAAAACACAATAACTATGCAAATACTAGACCGCATGTAGTGTCTCCTCTCACCTGTTTTGCAAGGTTACATGCTCGGTCAGGCGAATTCAGAATCTCATAGTAGAAAACAGAGAAGTTCAAAGCCAGTCCAAGTCTGATCGGATGTGTAGAAGCTAACTCAGAATTTGCTATATCCTGTAAGAAAAGATACGAGACAAAGTAAGAAGTTTACAAACCACACTTTAAGTCACAATCAACGACAATAGTTGTAAAAAGAAGGCATTCTGGATGGTCCATTTGTATAACCTACATACAAAATGTAGGACAAAGATAAAGAACAATCTGCAAGGATGAGCCTAGCTGATACCCTCTACTCTTCCTTGTAGTAAGAGGTCGAGAGTTCAAGCCTCAATGGAGGCATGTGAGCATGAGCTTTAACCATTATGTAATTAACCGTAACAAGAAAATGAACACTAATCAATAGAGAACAAAATATAATAACAATAAATGGACAAGCTAGGATGAGTTAACTGTACAAACATTTCACCTGGGATTCCTCAAATGCAGAAAACAAATTATTGGCCCGAATAATTGGAAGAAAACAACAATTAACAATCACAGTATACTAAATATGCAATAACTGAAACAATCATAACTATGCATTGTTACTAAAACCTAGCTTGCAGGAGAAATAAGAAATATACACTCACAGAAATACACAGAATTCTGATTCTACACAATACAACAAAACAATTACTGTGTTCATTACTAGTTCTACACATAACACAACTGCAAAACATATCAGCAAAAAAGCTTCTACCTTCCTAGAGTCCTTATACGTGCATCATTGTACACACGTAAATACAGACTATTATTGCAAAACTCACTTCCACCACACTATTGCTCAATACGTGTCCATTAAAACTTTTATCACCAAACAATGCAATACAAACACATAAATACACTTTTATCACCAAACAATGCAATACAAACACATAAATACGCAACACTATCTACAAGCATTACTATAACATAAATAAACCAGCAACTGAAAGAAATCCGGCATTGATCTATCGGTATAAGCACAATAACATAACACAAACTGACAATTAATAGAAATATCGTAGTGCATTATCAATCTATAAATATAATCACAAATTTAACGACATAACATAAATCAGCAACTGAAAGGAATACGGTATTGATCTATCGATATAAGCATTACAACATAACACAAACCAACAATTGACAGAAATATCGTATTGCATTATCAAAGTATCAACATAATCGCAAAATTAACAACATAAGCAAGCAGCAGTCAATTAACATAACATAATTAGATTATACCTGAGCAGCCTTATACGCGTTAAGCGTATTCTCAGCAGCCTCCTTCCTCTCATCCGCAACCTTAAACTCCGCCATATACCTATGATAATCTCCCTTCATCTTCAAATAAAACACTTTCGAATCACCCGCACTCGCAGCCGGAATCAACTTAGCATCCAAAAGCTTCAAAATTCCATCACAGATCTTCGAAAGCTCCGTCTCGATCTTCGCCCTGTACTCCTTAATCGTCGCCACATGATCCGCATTGCCACGCGACTCTTCCTTCTGCTCGATCGACGAAATGATGCGCCACGAAGCACGGCGAGCGCCGATCACGTTCTTGTAAGCGACGGAGAGAAGGTTACGTTCCTCGACGGAGAGTTCGTCGGAATCGGTGACGGTGTCGGAGACTTTCTCCATGAATTCAACCATCTCTTCGTAACGCTCGGCCTGTTCGGCGAGTTTCGCCATGTAGACGTTCTCTTCGCGTGTCGCCATTGAAATTAGGGTTTGTTTGGTTCAGATCTGATCTGTTTTTTTATTTGTTTTGTTTTGATTTGGGGATTTTCGGTGGAGAGGAAAGTACAGTTTTTGTAAATGGAAACAGTAGTTAGTTCCCAAGTCCCAACATATATAGGTAGATCCCCAATTTTATTCCTTTTTGTCAAAAAAATTACTAGTATTATTTTATTTATTTACTCGTTTAAATGATTTATCATCACAGTTCTAGAACTTCTCGATATAACTCATTAATTCTCTACAAGATGAATCGGAAGGTGTTATATCAAAATATTCACTTTTTTTTATAAAACCCAAAGTGTTTAAAAATGTTGAGACTGGTCCAAAATGTTCACTAAATATGTCTGTACACAACGCGTATTCTTTATTTTATTAATTTCCTTTTTTGGTATGCGTGTCTTAAGATGCACGATATTAAATTATTTTTTAATGAAGGACATGCACATCTGTCATGCGTGTTCTTTAAAACTTTCTAAAAGTTTATATACGCATAAGTCTCATGCGTATTTGCTGGATTTTTTATGTGGAACCATCTTTAAAACTTTCTAAAAGTTTATATACGCATAAGTCTCATGCGTATTTGCTGGATTTTTTATGTGGAACCGACTCTCACTATCAATCGGTATTTTGGACACTTAAAGTAAAAAATAGTATATTTTCGTCATTCTTTCCTAATTGATTTGATTAATTCTTATAAATCTTATAAATGTGTCTTTATCGAGATATATATGATAATTAATTAAATATAAAATTATACATTTATGTAAATATGAATATTTATAAAATTGTGGTATAATTAATATATATTTGTTCTTAAATAATTAATATAGTAATAATAATATTTGAATAATATTAAAACACATCTGATTTTTACCTCGATTAATTTTTCGGATAAATTTCCAATTTTGATTAATTTTAAATTAGTAGTTCAACCAATTATATATAATTATCGATTTTTACATCATTATTTATGATGCATAAATTATATATTTAGATGCATGACAATATATTACACCAATAAATGTTATGCAAATAAGATATTATCAAATATATTATTTTATAAATTACATTATTTATATATTACTGATAGGGAGTAAAATAAACTCTGGTTGCGTAATTAATATCGCATTAATTATGTCCGGTTTGGGTTGTTAATAAAGCTCATTTTAAAGGACCCAAAACCCTGAATATTAATTAATTTCGTAACTAATTAATATAGGTAAAATCAGCTGATAAGTGAAATCCAAATAGGGATACAATTCCTTGGAGATTGACCTCCAAGAAACCCCATGGGACAAGAAATCAATTTCTTGCATTATAGGGCTCCAAAGTCCATTCTAAATCTGAGACTTGTCCACCAAGTCTTCTAACTTTAATCCAATTCAAAGGCATCTCATGCCTATATAAGGGGTCTCACCCCACAAATCAGAACTACGTTTTTGACTTGATCATTGGCAAACATCAAGGTACTTAGGCATCTTGTGAAGGCAAATCGAGTCGCGAGATAGGAGAGTAGTCAAGTCGAACCTCAAAACTCACAAACCCTAGCAATAAATACATCATAACTTCTTACCCATAACATTTGACGCCGTCTATGGAACAATATAACAACAACCATGGTGAACATACGGAGCAGAAACAATGCCCCTGAAGAAACACCGGCTGAGACGACCCAAACAATATCATCAGTGGTAGAGATACCCCTGCACTCAACCTATGCCTCCACCCAAGGGGGGAACCTGGTAGGAGCAACTGAGACTCATCCATAAGAGACGAATCCCCCCAGCTTCTCAAGGGACGAGTCCCCAATTTCAGCAGCTACATGCACCTGTGAATTATCGACCCGTTGGGTATGAGTACTCAACGATCATGACCACTAACCCCCTTACGGGATGCCCCTATACCCTGAGGTTGGAGGAAGTGGACTGATAAGTGGCATTTATATCCATTTAGAACGCTTCGTAAAACTCGAATTGGTGATTTATAATCAAGTTATTTGTATTTTTGATGTGTTTTGTAGTATTTTGCATTTCATGGTATATATGGAAGAATGAATATATTTTACATTGTTTATATGCTAAAAGGGTGTTAGGATGGAGCCTCGGGAGTTAGCACAAAAGAAACTAGCAATTGAGGTCAAGAAAGCAGAAAAATCAAGTTTTTCCAGAAGGTCAGGGTGACCACGCTAGTCTTGGGAGCGGCCGCGCCCATTTGTCAGAAAATCAGGGCGGCCGCGCTGAATATTGAGGCCGACCGCGCTAGGTCGAGTTCCAGGAATCTTGATTCTATTATAAGATTGATTTGCTGGACTCCTGAACTGTTGGGCTAGTATTTAAAGACTTTTAAAAGATGTTTTTCATATAGAAGAGTAAGGAGATAGCAGCAAGAAGACCTAATAGCACAATACAATGAAGGAGAAGAAGAAGAAGATCTTGTTTTTACTTGTAATTCTTTGCTTAAGTTGGAATCTTGGATGCTTGTTTTCTTTGTTGTTTGAACCTAATACTCTTGTTAACGTACTTTGTTATTATTATTCAGTTATTCAGACCTAGTTATCTTAGTTTATTTACCATGCTTTCATTAGAACCCATGGTGACGATGAGTTCGGTTATGAACTAATCGTTATCGTGGGAATCTGACGGATTTACTTATGGATTTCTATAGTTACTTTGTTTCAATATCTTGGTGTGTGGTGATTGATTGATATCCTAGTATTGGTTGTGCTTATTCGTCTTATGTGCGTAGCTAACATATAAGATAACATGTTAATCTCTATTGCAGCGAAAGTGAATATAGAGTTTTAGAACTTGTCATGCTAGCATAGGTTCATGTATAATTGTTATACATGATTTGTAAGTAATTTTAACCATCTTACTTGCCCTATGTAATCACGATAGATTACTTGTTCATTAAACCCTTATGTTGTCAAATTCCATTGACATATAGGGTCTCAGCATAATTGGTATCTATGTAGTTTCTATCTCTTTTGTGGATGTCTGGTAGTAGGGTATTCGTACAACGAAAGTTGGCGTTTACTAGTTTTGTGTTATCTGATTAGTTGTCATCACCATTGCTTGCTAAGGTTAAGAACAATGACTTTCAATGAAGTATTTAATGAAGTTAGAATCCCATGTTTGTCTCATATATTTAATTCAATCACTTTTATTCTTAGTTAATTGCATGTTAGTTTAATATTATTTATAAACATCTCAACTTGTTATTGTTTTAGCATTGAGCGATAGCCATACATTGTTGCATAGGTGCATAATCTTAAGTTAACTAAAAAGAGTCTCTGTGGGTACAGATCTAATTTATATCATATATTACTTGCGAACGCGTATACTTGCGTAAAATTTTAGCGCATGTTTTCGCCCTAACAAGTTTTTGGCGCCGCTGTCGGGGACTCGGTGTTTAATTTAGTTTATGTGCTTGACATCAGTGGTCGTTAAAGTTCACCGACTCAGATATTTTACTTTTGGTGTTTCAGGTACTCTAGAGACCGTGTATGCGAACACGTTCTCAATCTCGTAAAAAAGCACTGGAAGAAGTCGAAGTAGTTGAAGAAGTTTTTTCATAAGTTGAGAAAGTTGAAGAAATTTTTTTTGTTGCAATGGGAGATCAAATAGCGAATCTGAAGGTTTTGATGGATTACTCTCAACCGAAGATCAATGACATTCAATATAGCATTGTCAGACTAACCATCGCGGCTAATACCTTTGAAATCAAGGCTAGCACGATTCAGATGGTGCCGAATTCAGTCTAGTTTGGGGGTTCTCCAACGGGCGATCCCAACATGCACATTAGAAATTTCATCGAGATCTGCGACACTTTCAAATTCAACAATGTTTCTGAAGATGATGTTAAGCTGAGGCTTTTCCCATTATCTCTGAGGGATAAAGCTAAGTGCTGGTTGTATTCTCTACCAGCAGGTTCTATCACTACTTAGGAAGATCTTGCTCAGAAGTTTCTTACTAAATTCTTCCTTATGGCAAAGATAGTTGCAATCAGGAACGCTCTTACTCAATTTGCGCAGCAATCGGGAGAGTCTTTATGTGAACTTGGGAGTGTTATAAGGAGATGCTTAGGAAGTGTCCTCATCATGGGATTCCTGACTGGATGATTATCAACTGCTTTTATAATGGTTTGGGAGCACAGTTTAGACCCATGCTCGATGCAACATCAGGTGGAGCCTTATGGGCTAAGAGTTATGATGAACCTTATGAGTTGATTGAATAGATGGTTGCTAATGAATACCAGAACCCAACTCAGAGACTACCTCAAAGCAAGGTAGCAGGAATTTTGGAGGTGGATGCAGCTATTGCTATAGCTGCTAAGCTTAAGGCTTTAACGATGAAGGTGGATTCTTTGGCTAATTACGGAGTTAATCAGATCACAAGTGTTTGTGAGCTTTGTGAAGGTGTGCATGAAACTGAGCAATGTGTTATTTCTAGTGAATCAGCTCAGTTTGTAAGCAACTTTCAAAGGTCGCAACAAACAGTTCCGGCCACTTATCATCCCAACAACCGTAATCATCCTAACTTCAGCTGGAGCAACAATCAGAATGCGGTGCAACTGCCTTATCAGCAGTATGCAGTAAGGCAATTCAACCGTCCTGGTTTTCAACAACTGCAATATACACCAAGACAACAACTCCAACTTCAACAACTACTGCATGGAAGTACAAGTCAATCTTATGAAAAATCTAAATTTGAGGAGTTGAGGCTCATGTGTAAAAGCCAAGTGGTTTCTATCAAGACTCTGGAGAATCAAATTGGGCAGATTGCCAATGCTTTGTTGAATCGAAAACTTGGTACACTCCCTAGTGATACAGAAGTTCCAGGAAAGAGGGAAGCAAAAGAGCAAGTCAAGGAAATTACATTGAGGTCTTGGAAGGTTGTGAACCCCGAAAAATCTCAAGTTCCAGAGGATATGGCTGAAGAAGATATGCAGAAGAAAGCATAAGTGGAATCAAGGAAGAAAACTGTGGAACACACTCCTCCTAAGGGTAATACAGGGGAGAAACAGGTCTATCCTCCACCTCCTTTTCCAAAGAGGATGCAGAAGCAAAAGTTGGATAAATAATTTGCTAAGTTTCTGGAGGTGTTCAAGAAACTTCATATCAACATACCTTTAGCAAAAGCTCTTGAACAAATGTCAAGCTATGTGAAGTTTATGAAAGATATTCTCTCAATGAAAGTGAAGCTTGATGACTTAGAGACCGTTGTGCTAACGGAGGAATGCAGCGCTGTGCTGCAACAGAAATTACCTCCCAAGCTTAAAGATCCTAGAAGCTTCACTATTCCTTGCATCATCGGAAACTTGTCATTCGACAAGTGTTTATGTGATTTAGGAGCTAGCATCAATCTGATGCCTTTGTCTATCTTCAAGAAGTTGGGTCTACCTGATCCAAAACCCACTTATATGTCCTTACAGTTGGCTGATCGCTCTATTACATATCCATGAGGCATTGTGGAGGATGTCTTGGTCAAAGTGGACAAACTCATCTTTCCTGCTGACTTTGTAATTCTTGATTTCGAGAAGGATAAGAAGATTCCCATAATCTTGGGAAGACCTTTCTTGGCTACTGGATGAACCTTGATTGATGTGTAGAAGGGTGAGCTCACTATGCGAGTATAGGATCGGGATGTGACCTTTAATGTTTTTAATGCCATGAAATTCCCTACTGATGAAGAGGAGTGCTTTAAGGTGGAATTGGTTGAATATGTGGTTACTTCAGAGCTTGATCAAATGCTAAGGTCTGATGCCTTAGAGAAAGCCTTGATGGGGAATTCAGATAGTGAAGATGATGAAGGTGATGAACAGTTACAGTATTTGAATGCTTCTCCTTGGAAGCGAAGGCCTGATATGCCTTTTGAATCTCTTGGATTGTCAGAACTTAAAAATGCTGAGGGGCGTCTCAAGCCATTTATTGAGGAAGCTCCTATACTTGAGCTTAAACCATTGCCTGAACACTTACTGTATGCTTTTTTAGGTGCTGCATCTACTTTTCCTGTTATTATTGCATCTGACCTTTTAGGTAGTGATGAGGAAAAGCTCTTGAGAATTCTGAGAGAGTTTAAATCTGCAATTGGATGTACTATAGCAGATATCAAGGGAATAATCCCTTCTTATTGCATGCACAAAATTCTGCTAGAGGAAGGAAGCAAGCCGACTGTTGAGCAACAGAGAAGGCTAAATTCGATCATGCAGGAGGTTGTGAATAAGGAAATTCTCAAGTGGCTAGATGTAGGGATCATCTATCCTATTTCTAACAGTTTTTTGGTAAGCCCAATTCAGTGTGTGACGAAGAAAGGAGGCATCACCGTGGTTGCTAATGAAAAGAATGAGCTCATTCCTACTCGAACAGTCACGGGGTGGAGGGTGTGCATGGATTATCGAAAGCTGAATAAAGCCACAAGGAAGGATCACTTCCCTCTTCCTTTTATTGATCAGATGCTTGACAGGTTGGCTGGGCATGAATACTATTGTCTTCTGGACGGCTATTCGGGCTATAATCAGATCTGCATTGCTCTAGAAGATCAAGAAAATACTACCTTCACTTGCCCGTTTGGTAATTTTGCCTTCAGAAGAGTTTCTTTTGGGTTATGTGGTGCACCTGCCATATTTCAGAGATGCATGATGGCCATCTTCTCTAACATGATTGGTCAGAATGTGGAGGTGTTCATGGATAATTTTTCTGTGTTCGGGGATTCTTTCGACGAGTGCTTGCAAAATCTTGGCATAATTCTTAAAAGGTGTATTTAGACCAATCTGGTTCTAAACTGGGAGAAATGTCACTTTATGGTGCAACAGGGCATCGTTCTTGGGAATAAGGTCTCTAGTAAAGGTCTTGAGATGGACAAAGCCAAGGTGGGGGTCATTGAAAACCTTCCTCCACCAATTTCTGTTAAGGAAATCCGCAGCTTGGTAATGCGACTTTCTATCGGCGGTTCATCAAGGATTTCTCAAAAATTTCTAAACCATTGTGCAATCTATTAGAGAAAGATTTCACTTTCAAGTTTGATGATAAGTGTCTAGCTGCTTTTGAGAGCTTAAAGAAGAGCTTGATCACGACACCTGTCATAACTGCACCTGATTGGAATGAGCCTTTTGAAATGATATGCGATGCGCGTGACTATGCAGTTGGAGTGGTTCATAGGCAAAGGAAGAACAATATATTTAATGTGGTCTATTATGCTAGTAAGACCCTCAATGATGCTCAACTGAACTACACCACAACTGAGAAAGAGCTATTGGCCATTGTCTATAGTTTTGAGAAGTTTAGATCTTATTTGCTTGGGACGAAGGTGACAGTCTTTACTGATCACACTGTTATTCACTATCTCGTCTCGAAGAAGGACCCGAAGTCTAGATTGATTAGATGGGTTCTTTTACTACAAGAGTTTGAACTGAAGATCAAGGATATAAAAGGTACTGAGAATCAAGTTGTTGATCATCTCTCTCGTTTAGAAGATCCAGGTACAATTTCACATAACAAGACATTGATAAATGAGTCTTTTCCCAATGAGCAGTTGTTTGGGGTGCAAGTAGAAGAACCGTGGTTCGCAGATATTATGAACTACCTTATGAGCAACGTTATGCCCCCGGACTTAACTTATGCTCAAAGGAAGAAGTTTCTTCACGAGGTGAAGTGGTACATGTGGGATGAGCCTTTTTTATTTCGGCAAGGAGCTGACCAAATCATCGAGAGATGTATTCCGTACAGCGAGATGGAGGGTATCTTGCAAGACTGCCATTTAACAATTTATGGAGGCCATTATGGTGGAAAAAAGACAGCAGCTCGTATCCTTCAAGCAGGATTCTTCTGGCCTACATTGTTTAAGGATGCGCATCAGTTCATTTTGGAGTGTGATCGCTGCCAGCGTGTTGGTAATATGTCAAAGAAGGATGAGATGCCTCTTAATGTGCTTCTCGAGGTTGAGGTCTTCGATGTTTGGGGAATTGACTTCATGGGGCCATTTGTCTCGTCATGCAACAATCAGTATATCTTTTTGGCAGTAGATTATGTCTCAAAAGGGGTGGAAGTTAAATCTTAGCCGACAAATGATGTGAAGATAGTGCTCAATTTTCTTCACAAGCAAATATTCACAAGATTCGGAACTCCAAGAGTCATAATCAGTGACGATGGATCGCATTTCTGCAATCACAAGTTCACTGCTATGATGCAGAGTTATAATGTGAATCATCGCATTGCTACAGCCTACCATCCTCAAACTAATGGTCAAGCTGTGGTGTCTACCAGAGAGATCAAACAAATTCTGGAGAAAGTTGTATGTCCATCGAGAAAGGATTGGTCTTTGAAGCTAGATGAAGCTGTTTGGGCATATCGAACAACATTCAAAACTCCGCTAAGCATGTCACTGTTTCAATTGTTTTATGGTAAAGGATGTCATTTGCCTGTGGAGCTAGAGCACAAGGCATATTGGACTTTGAAGAAATTGAACCTTGATCTGACTGCAGCTGGTAAGAAAAAGATGCTTCAATTGAATGAACTCGACGAGTTCTGACTTCAAGCGTATGAGAACAACAAAATGTACAAGGAGAATGTCAAGAGATGGCACGATAAAGGTCTACTGCTCAAATCATTTGTGCCGGGGTAACAAGTTCTTTTTTTCAACTCTCGTCTCTATCTTTTCCCTAAAAAATTAAAATCGAGATGGTCAGGGCCGTATGTTGTCAAAACTGTGTTCCCACATGGAGCGGTGGAATTTTTTGAGAATGATCCAGGCCAGGCATTCAAGGTGAATGGGTAGCGTTTGAAGCATTACTATGGAGATACGGCAAACTGTGAGGTGGTTAGTGTCATTTTATTGTCCATTTGATCTCGGAATTATATGTCAAGTTAGCGACGTAAATCAAGTGCTTCTTGGGAGGCAACCCATGCTTATTGTATATTAGTAGGAAAGAAAAGAAGATAGAAGGAAGAAAAACCAGAAGAAATTAAAAAAATTCAGTAAATTAGAAAAAACCGGGTAATATTTCCAGGAGCACGGCGCGCCCACGCTGGGAAGCGGAGCGGCCGTGCTGAAACAACAGAAAGAGAGCGCGCCCGCACTCCCAAGTGGGGCGGCCACGCTGGTGCCCAGAAAAAGAAAAAAATAGAAAAACCGAAAATCAGAAAAAAAAAAAAAGAGTTACATACGGTAGTTATACAATCTCTTTGTATCCGATTTTTAGTTCTAAAAATACTCCCACTACTCCCGCTAACCTACAATCACTACCCCATAACCCTAACCTAATTACAATTCTCTATATATACATACACCTATATACATCCATCTCCACCTTACTTTTATTCTCTCAAACCCTAAATCTCTCAATACACCTCTCTTATCTCACTTAATCTATTCCAATGGCACCAAAGAGAGCTCGCACTCAAGGACGCAGTAGCACTAACCCCACCTCTACCGATACTTCGAGTGTTGGGGGTATAAGGCCATAGTTTGTTACTCCGGCGGCTGAAGAGCAGTACACAAGGTTGTTGACTAATCAGATGGCGAAAGAGATAGGTTTTCTACCTTCAAGTAAGGATGGTAAGCTTCTCGAGATAATTTTGGAGATGGGATGGGTTTCATTTTGTGAGGCACCCGCAGTTCTGCCTATGAGTATCGTTCGCGAGTTCTATGCGAACACAAAAGCTGATAAAAATGGGTATTCGGTGGTGCGTGGGTTGACAGTGGACTACAACCCGGAGGCTATTCGCAGGGTTATCAACCAACCTGAGAGACAACCAACTCATGAGGAGTGGGTTAATAAGACGGGGGAGGATTTTGATTTGGATTTAATTATAGCTACACTGTGTATCCCGAAGACACAATGAAATTTTAAGAGGGGATGGAACGAGTATCTCAATTTCCCTGATTCATGCATGAACAGGTTTGCTCGTGCTTAGAATGCTTTTATTTGTGCGAATATCATGCCTTCTTCTAATGTGCATGATGTCACTGTGGATCGTGCGAAGTTTTTATGAGGGATTTTGCAGGGAGATTATATGGATCTCGGTTCTGTTATTCATCAGGGTATTTTACGATTTTTGCATGGAGGAACTACGGGGTCTATCCCTTATGCCTCGAGCACACGAGCAGCTTCAGTTACCGAGCGCCCCCATCGACAGTTCTACAATCTTAAGCATGCAGGAGTGGTATGGCGGGAAGGCTGACGAAGGACTTGGGTACACCTATAATCATTTGCCGGGTGGCCAGCCAGCCGATCAGATGTATGCTGGTGGTTTGACTCAAGCACACAGAGCAGCGTGGAGAAATCAGATTGGTGAGGCTAGTTCTTCGCAGCAGCAGCAACAGTCGCAGGAGACAGAGGATAGTGCTGGCTTAGCCTCGACGCAGTATAGGCGTTTGACGAGGAAGATGGATGCGATGTATGAGTCACAGAGCAGGTTTGCGCAAGATCTTACTCAGGCATTGGGTACAGCTTTTCGAGCCACGGGGGTTGACATACAGTGGCCAGTTTTTGGAGAGGATTATGTGTACCCGCTTCCTGACACTCCTCCCACGGAGGGTGATACTCTTTCTTATTCTGAGTAGGTATGCCTTAATTCCTTACTATTACCTTCACTAAGGACAATGAAATTTTTAAGTTTGGGTGTGATGGTTAGGGAATATTTGTGTGTGAGTCCATATTGATGCATATTCATGATAGTTTAGTTCATGTAGTTATATGTTTTTATTTTTATTTTGTGTACTTGTTATCATGTTAGTATGTTGCATATAGTTGCATTGGCATTATATCATGATCCTTTAGGTTGCTTTTTCGATTAATTTGTGATGTTGATTCGAGTGTAGTGATGTCGTATATAGGAATGTTAAGTCCTAACGAATTGATTTGCATGCTAGAAATAAGAAAATTTTCACTAAGTCTTATAGGTTGCTTGAGTGCTAGATCATGATCATGACTTGTTTGTTTGTCGAGGTTTAATTACTTGTTTATGTCTAAAATTTATGATATTCTCTTAGTGACAAAATAACATGGATTTTTAATATTGGAGAAAAACATTGGATATCAATGCTAGTTGTGGATAGGCGTCAAATGGCTAGTAGCCGCCTCATATTTATATGAATAGTCTAGGGTTGAGCGAGATGGAGTGGAACACACTTGTTCAGAAAAAAGAAAAAGAAAAAAAAATATGTGTTATGCATAATTAATCGCGAGTGGGCTCTTTAATACTAGAGTTATTAAGTTCTAGGGGACTTTGTGCCTAATGACCTAAGTCTTTTATAGTATGGGATCCGCTAACCTAACGCTCGCGACATGGGTATTATTGCATAAGTCTTTTGTGGACGTCCCTCATTACACGATCAAATAAGTATGTTTGTGTTTTTTATTTATTACCAATAAAAGCATGAATCCTTGTATAACTCTGATAAAATTTAAGTGTTGTTAGTCATTTTATGTTTATCGTTTATTCTGTTTATATTCTTGTGATTATCTTGACGAGAGGTGAGTTATGATAATTGATCTAGTTTCGAGAGTATATGTTAAGCAATTGCACACACGCGCGTTTTTTGCTTCTGAGTTGATTTATGGGATTTGATTGAACTTTGTGCGAATAATTACATTATTTGAGATGTTGCTCATTGGTTGGTTTAGTTATTCTGAGGGAATCGTTGTATTCATGTTAGTTGCATTCATGCATTTTTATTTCTTATTTTTGAGTCTGTTATGCTTGAGGACAAACATCGATTTAAGTTTGGGGGTATGATAAGTGACATTTATATACACTTAGAACGCTTCGTAAAGGCTCGAATTGGTGATTTGTACTCGAGTTATTAATGTTTTTGACGTGTTTTTGTAATGTATTGCATTTCAAGGTATATTTAGAAGAAATGATAGATTTTACATTATTTCTATGCTAAAAGGGTGTTAGGATGGAGCCTCGGGAGTTAGCACGAAAGAAACCCGCAATTGAGGTCAAGAAACCAGAAAAATCAAGTTTTTCCAGAAGGTCAGGGCGATCGCGCTAATCTTGGGAGCAGCCGCGCCCATTTGTTAGGAACTCAGGGCAGCCGCGCTAGATATTGAGGGCGGCCACGCTAGGTCAAATTCCAGGAATCCTGATTCTATTATAAGATTGATTTGCTGAACTCCTGATCTGTTTGGATGGTATTTAAAGACTTTTAAAAGACGTTTTCATATATAAGAGTAAGGAGATAGCAGCAAGAAGACCTAATAGCACAATACAACGAATGAGAAGATCTTTTTTTACTTGTGATTCTTTGCTTAAGTTGTAATCTTGGATGCTTGTTTTCTTTGTTGTTTGAACCTAATACTCTTGTTAACGTACTTTATTATTATTATTCAATTATTCAGACCTAGTTATCTTACTTTATTTACCATGCTTTCATTAGAACCCATGGTGATGATGAGTTCGGTTATGAACTAATCATTATCGTGCGGTTCTAACGGATTTACTTATGGATTTCTATAGTTAATTTGTTTCAATATCTTGGTGTATGGTGATTGATTGATATCCTAGTATTGGTTGTGCTTATTTGTCTTATGTGCGTAGCTAACATATAAGATAACGTGTTAATTTTTATTGAAGCGAAAGTGAATATAGAGGTTTAGAACTTGCCATGCTAGCATAGGTTAATGTATAATTATTATACATGATTCGTAGGTAATTTTAACCATATTACTTGCCCTATGTAATCAAGATAAATAACTTGTTCATCAAACCTTTATATTATCAAATTCTATAGATATATAGGGTCCAAGCATAATTGGTGTCTATTCAGATTTTATCTCTTTTGTGGATGTCTGGTAGTAGGGTATTCGTACAACGAAAGTTGGCGTTTACCAGTTTCATGATATCTGATTAGTTGTCATCACCATTGCATGCTAAGGTTAAAAATAATGACTTTGAATGAAGTATTTAAAAAAGTTAGAATCTCATGTTTGTCTCATATAGTTAATTCAATCACTTTTATTTTTATTTAATTGCATGTTAGTTTAATGTTAGTTATAAACATCTCAACTTGTTATTGTCTTAACATTGAGCGATAGCCATACCATCGTTGCATAGGTGCATAATCTTAAGTTAACTAAAAAAGTCTATGTGGGTACGAATCTGATTTATATCTTATACTACTTGCGAACGCGTATACTTGCGTGTAATTTTAGCGCGTGTTTTCGCCCTAACATGGACACTCTAATCGGAGTGAAGCACAAGGGCAGATGCCCCAATACATACGTGGCTTGGCTCTTATTTCGGAGGATCAAGAATTTTCTAGATCTTATACTGATAGAGACTCTGAATCATCGGATGACGATGTTGCTACGAGAAGGAGGCGTGCTGGTAAAGAGTCGATACCTGATATAAACCAGCGCCCCAGTAGCACTCAAGGGACGAGTTCCCAAGATGTACAGGAGAGGATCAAGGCTCATGAAGCTGAGATTCAAAGGCTGAAACGCGACCTGGAGACACACCTGACCCCAAGACCCCCACTTGCTCCTAGGTAGAGAGATCATCCTCTAATCATAGACTTGGATGGTCCAATACAAAGAAGGGTTGTTGCCCCAAGGGCAAATCCAAGTGATCTTATGCCCCTAGGAGATCCTGATGATCGAACTCCACCATTCACTGAATAGATGATGAATGCCCACATCTCAAGGAAGTTTAAGATGTCCACCATCAAAGCATATAATGGTACCGGGGATCCTGTTAATCATGTCAAGACATTTTTTAACGCCCTGTTGCTACAGCCCGTGAACGATGCTATTAAGTGTCGGGTCTTTCCTCAAATCCTGTCGGGTATGGCTCAAAGTTAGTACAGTCGTCTACCCCCAAACTCGATTGGATCTTTTAAGAATTTGATCCAAGATTTCATCAATCAATTTATCAGTGGTAGAGTACATGAGAAAAGTTCAGCATCTCTCATGAGCATTATGCATGGAGCAAAGGAGTCTTTGAGAGACTATCTGAATCGTTTCACAAAGGAAGCCTTGAACGTCTCAGATCTCGACGATAAGGTAGTTGTTAGGTCACACACATTGTAGAAGGGGGTTGAATACAGTGTTTATCACAATCAAATCAAATTAAAGAACACAAGTAACAGAAAACAAGCTTTATTAAACTCTGTTATAATATGGAACTGTCCTCTCTCAGTGATGAACAACTTATCACGAGAGCTGCTAGGGTTACAATAAATAATAACTTTGATTATGATAACACATATAGTGTAAACCCTAGGTCTGTGTTTATATACTACACAGTTATAAGATAATCACTAATTGATATGGAATATAATTCTGCTTCCTAAAATATATCAACTAGTTATCTTTTCTTCCAAGTATTCTATTCTTCATAGAATTCCTTCATGCATATCTCTTCTTACATTTGTCTTGATCTTCTTTCCTTACAATCAGCCGCCTTCCTTATCTGAAAATCTCCTTAAGTCCTGATATTATCTTCTGATAAATATCTTCTGATAACTTAAGTTCTGACAACTTAAGTTCTGACTTCAGTATAAGTGTTGATTTCCAGTTAAGTACTGATTGTCATGTTTAAGTAAGATCTGAAAACTAAACACAAATCATATTAGACATGACATTATCAAATATACCTAACAATCTCCCCCAACTTGTAAATTAGTATAATATACAAGTTTAGCTGATATTTGATGATGTCAAAATCATTAAGTACAAATGTATAAGAATTTGACTAGATAACTACAACTTACAGTCCTTGTAGCTTTACCATCTTTAACTTCTGATAACAGCTTCAGTCTGTATACACATCAGAATTTGAGCAGTTGTAGATCTTGACTTGGCTTCAATTACTGATCTCTTTGATATCAGGAGTTGTTCTGAGATAGTTCTTTAACAAACATCTCTCAGCATATTCAAGTTCATTAACCATCCTCCTTTTAGCATTCTTCAATTCAACCGTATCTTCACCAATTTGAAAGATAGCAGCCCTGAGTTCATTTATTCTAGCTTTCCTTATGTCCTGATCTAGTCTGATCAAATATGCCTTGTCAGACTCAAGATTGAATTCCACAGCCTTATAACCCAGAAAGGTAGTTATAATCTTAGCAGAGTTAGGCTTCATTTCGACAATATCACCCTTGTGATCTCTGTACTTGGGACAGTATGTGCTGTCAGACATCACAGAATAAAGCTTCTTCTGTCTCTGAATTTGAGTCTTCAAATAATTTGCAGCACCATCTGTTAATCCGTTCTTCACTTGAAATAAGAATGAAACATGTTCTAGTTCCTTATAATACTTCAGTGGTACAGCATTCTGCCTAATATGGTATACCCTTCCATCTGTTATAAAATATAATAAGATGTGTTCTTTCAAGAAGGTATGGTAAACCATCTGTACAGATTCAAGATGATTCAATCTTTCAGGAGTTGCTCCAACACCTGGTTCACTCAAAGAAATTGGATCATTGGTTGTGTTCTGTATTCTTCTTTCATCCGCACTACCCAATCTAGATTTATCTCTTGCTTCTTTTCCTGTAACCACTCTTGCTTCAAAACCACTTGTTGTAGTCTTCAAAGGTTGGGTCTATTTAGCTTTGGTGAATCCTGGTAGGAGTGACTTTGAAGGTTTCACATGAGCAATGTCAGAAGTTTCCTTTTCCTTATCCTATGATATCAATCCAACTTGAGCTATGCCAGAGGTTGCTTGCTTCATTGTCATATCAAAATTTACTATATCTTGACTCTGAACAACTTGAGCCATGTCAGAGGTTATTTGAGAAATCTTCTTTGAAATCAGAGTAAGATTAGCATCTTCATCAGATATTTCTTCATCCATAGAAGGCACATAAACCTTTACAGGTTCACCAACTTTCTCTTTGCCCTTGGACCTTGGATCTATCTCCATTTGTGATTTGGCCTTAGTTGCCTCAGGATTTATCCTTTCTTTTATCACAATGCCTTTAGCCTTAGGAATTTTCTTTTCAACAACAGAAGCTTCAGATTTGGAGTTGACTTTTTCTAACTTAAGTCTAGCTTCTTCTTCCTTTAGACTCTCAAAGTCCATTCCTGGATTTTCTTTCAGAAATAACTGTCTTGAAATTTCCTCATCAAGTTCCAGATGTTCATCAGAACTTATCCTTTTACCAGTATCAGAACTTATTCTTCTCCCAGTATCAGAACTTGTTTTTTGACTCGTAGTTCCAGCTTTACTTGATGAAAAACCTTTACTTTGACCATGACCTCCACCAATTCCAGAGTTTCCCTGGTCATCTTTTTCATCATCCTTTCCCTTCAGTGACTTAACAGTTTTGCATTTGGACTTAATTACTTTCTCCCCCTTTTTGGCATCAGCAGGTAAAAGAAGAGAGAGAAGCAATTCCACTGAGGATTGGATCTCATTGAGTTGATTTTGATGAGAAGCTTGATTCTTCAAAATGTCATCAATCTGAGCCTGTTGCTTCTCCTGAGTTTTCTCAATATACTCAATTCTGTCAAAGGTAGGTTTGAGAAACCTTTTCTTATTCAGCTTGGCAACCATATCTTGCTGATTTAAGGATTCTTGAATCTTGTGTACCTTGGCCTGAGTTACAGATTGTTGACTTTGAAGGTGTCTTGTACTGAGTGCAGTAACCCTGAGCTGTGTCTTGAAATCATCATTGACTAGCATCTCATCAGCCTTTGCCAAGTGCTCAGCAAGTATGTGGGAAGTAGGAACGAAATCAACTTTGTTCCATTCCTTGGTCCACTCCCTTCCTCTAGGAGTTTCACTCCAAGGTACTAGTGCATCTCCTCTAACAAACTTTTTAACAAGATCAACTTTTGAAGGACTTGTGGAGGTGCATGTCCTGATGGACCAGCTGCATCAGCATCTACATTGACAGCAGCTTCACCAGTAAGTTCAATATTAGCAGCATCAGAACTTATAAAATCAGCATCATCACCTTCCTCTGATAAAAGAATAGTATGAGAGGCTATTGAGACTTCAACATCATCCTCTAAGTGTTGTTCTCCAACTAAGTTATGATCAACAGCTAAACCTTGATGCCCACCTAAATTCTGATTTTCATCATCCAGATTCAGAATTGGTGTAGAAGGAATATATTCATTAAAATCAGCATCTAGAATAGGTGTTGTTGGTAGAGTGATTTGAGCTGGTGGAGGTTCCAAGTACAGAACCTCAGGCACAATTATGTTGTGAATATCAATCTCAGCACTTGTGCCTGGGTCTGCAGTATGTACTGGCTCATTTACAGGAGACACATGAGGAGTAGGCAGTCTGTCTTGAGTAGTTTCTAGTTGTGCTGAAGGAAGTAATTCAACAACAATTGATTCTGTTGGGATCAGAGATTCCTGACCCCCTTCCTTAGCTCCTTCTTCTAGAATTTCTTCAGAATTTGATGATACACTGACAACCCTCCTGGCTCTTTGCTTTTTATGTCTCTTTGCAGAACTAGAGACTTTGGGAGCTTCATCATCAGAATTTAGCTTTCTAAGCCTTTTTAGGGGCCTAGAACTCCCAATTTCAACATTCTTCTGAGAAGAGACCTTTTCAGCTTCTACAACAACAGGTTCTGATACTGGAACCTGTTCCTCACTGTCTGACTCATCCCTCAGAACAATCCTCCTTCTCTTATGTTGTGTCTGAGGTATAGTCTTTGTCCTATTAGGTTTGGAAGATGAAAGCCTCACAGGATGTGCTGATGGTGAAGGTTGAGATGTCTGTGATGGTTTGAAATATGTCCTGATGGAGGGTTGGGTAGGTTGAGGTTGAGAAGTTTAAGGTGTAGGTATGGTATGTTCTGATGGTTGTTGTGGTGGCTGGGATGTGCTGGTGGGTTGAACATCAGGGTAAACAGATGTGTAGGTTTGAGGATCAGCATTTACAAGAATCTGTTTTACAGACTGAGGTATCTGTAAGGGTCTAACCACTGTTTTCTTAATGTCAGCATTTAACAAATCATTAAAAGCCCTTTTTGCAAGCTTAAAGGGTGGAATTAAATCAGTGGTAGGTTGGGGTTCATCAACACAACAAAAATTATATATAAGATGACAAAATCTAGCAAAGTATACTACATTCCTATCCTTTGTCATCCTATCCCCTATGAATCCTAGCACAGCACTTGCAAAATCAAAGTGAGTTTGATGAATAAGAGCATACCCGATTTACTGACTCATAATTGGAATGGCATCAAAGTTGGAGCACTTATTGGCGAATGCCTTAGTGATACAATCAAAGAAAAAGCTCCATTCCTTCCTGATATTTGCCCTTTTCAACTTTCCAAGCTTGCCCAAACTTTTCACATAGCCCAAACTGGCCATCAGCTGCTATAGAACAGGGTCCTCCACTGTTGAAAAAGTACAGCCTTCTGGTAAGTGGAGAGCTTTAAGAACTACTCCAGGAGTTCCACATGCTCAATATCATTGACTTCAAATACGATGCTTGGAGTACCAGTAGCACCACCATCATCAAAAATCCCAGTCCGTCAAAACGTCAGAACTTGTTGGCTTGAAATAGTTTAAGGTTGGGTCAAAGCATACCTAATATCATTATTTGCTAAAAATCTTGCACAAAGTGCAAATCTGATGGAGCTTCCGCCTTGTTCAAGATTGCAGCATAGTTGTTTGGTATAAACTTGGCTCCATCAATAATTAAATCCTTGGGTGCCATGAGAAATAGGTGAGAAATAAAATTGCCTGTAAGGTGTTTGATAAAATGTCTATAAAGAAACCGTCAGAAAAAGTGAGAGAGAATAAGAAAAGAGAGAGAATAGAATAAAACTGAAAATAAAAGATTTAAAAGTCTTTTATCTCTTTTACTTAGACACCCCACGTGACAGCAGTTAAAAAGTAGTGGAACAGACCTTTACACCTGTCAAACATGCAACAGTTAATGCAAAAATTAATGGGCACGGTAAATAAGCAATTATTACTTATCACATACAGTTTTTCAAGGAGAAAAACCGTCCCACTAACCAAGTAATCCCATTAAATAAATGATTATTACTGCTTTATCTCTCATAAACCAATATTCAAAAAAATATGACCGTTGAGGTAATGACCAAAAATAAACCAAGTAAATAAATACTGCCACATCAGCATCAGAACTTGATTATTATCAGAATTTAAAAGGTCATCAGAACTTGATTATTATCAGAATTTAACAGGTCATCAGAATATGAAACGACTTAGAGACAAAATCTTGCAATAAAGTAAAATTTCATTAATATATCAAATGAATACATTTCATGAAACTTAAATTACATGCATAAATTTACAAGATTGCCCTAGTCTAAAATCTCTAACATCAACAGCCTTAGTCCTAGTCTAAAAGACTGACAAAGCTGACAGTGAAGAGAAACAGGAGGATTGCAATTAATTCTTCTTCTTCCCATCTTCAAAAAAAGAATAGCAAGACGAATGATTCTCTTCTGCTGACGAATAGAACGGAGATGAAGATTTCTTTGGACAGTCAACAAGTCATTTTTAATGATTTCTAGAAATTGAATCCAGAGATTAGAAGGAATGTTGTTTATAGGATAACGAGTTGGAACTCCATTGTTCCAGATGGTCACCTTGTCTGAGCCATAGAAGTAAAACCAACCAAACTGAGTCATTATTTGAGAGAAAAAATAATTGATTTGTACTGAAGGATTATTGATCAGTTATATAGACAAGGGAAGACCAAGGGATGCATGGAATGTGAAACGAAAAGAAGTAAATCCTCGTCTCCCTGGACCGATGAGTAATAATGACAGCCATTGGAAGCTTAAAACAGGAGTTAATGAGCACACGAAACAAGTAAAAAATACTGTGCATATACGAGTACCATTAACCCAAATTATGTTGACTGTTTATATCTCACCCAAACATATTCTGATTTTAAATATGACTGTTTCAGATTGAACCACAAATAAGTCAAGTAAAGAATCAGGATTTAATATCAGAACTTAGACTTATATCAGAACTTAACAGTCATCTGAACATGACTCCTTAACTCGAAAAATGAATGCCTATTTCTGTAATTCTTCACACAAATACTGATTTCGTTTCTTCAGAACTTAATCATCAGAATTTCCAGCATAACTTTTCCTCATAATTTATGCAACTGACACTTAACCTGTTCATCTAACATAATATTTATCACCACAGTAATTTTCATTATTTATATGGAGTGTATGTGTGTGCAGTAAGCTAAATATCAGATAAAGATTAAAGTCTGATTCACTTCAGTACATCTTAGAAATAAGGCATAACTAAGAACTTTGCTCAAAATCTGTCATTATTCTGAAGTCTACTATAGAATGAGTTCATGCATGAGTCCACCTCAACTGTTTTGTGCACATTTTATGTATTTTTTGAAATTCCATTTTACAGTGCCTTCTCAGTGTAAGTGAGTTACGACTGCTTATCAGAATTTATGCTATTATCAGAGTATTTCTCCAATAATCATAGAGTGTGAAAAGTCACCAAGAAACTATTTATTTTGCTTTTCTAATGCATATAACTTAATACCAGCAATGCACTTGGGTCTTCCCTTCCATATTTTTACTCTAGATCTCAAAGGAGTACCTGATATTTATTTCTTTTCTTTTTCTTTTGATAAGTGAGGCTTATCAGCACTTAGTACATTCTCCAGATTTATTAACATCAGAACTTAATAGATAAGAAGCACTATTCTAGTTTTTGACTTAGTAATAAGATACACAAAGTAAACTTAACTAAGCTCAATATCAGAATTTGCTTGTGTTAAAAGATTTCCACATAAACAATTACTTCAAATATGGGATTTTTAGAATATTAAAGACTACTAGTTCAGCATCTAGCACAATTATCCTCATTGGATTGAATAGTCACAGAGACATGCATATCACTATCAGAGTTTAGAAATCCACATCAGACAACAATCAGCACTTAAGCAAATTTCAATTTAAGCATAGAATTCACAAAGACAGTAATATCTGTAAATACTGATCATAAAATCTGATGTATCAGAATATAAACTAAGGATATTTAGAGAAGGAACCTGAAACCATTCCAAGTTCATTTACTAATCTTGTAAAAGTAGCTTCACACAGTAGTTTTGTGAAGATATCTGCTAGTTGTTGATCTGTTGGAACAAAATACAATTCCACTGTACCTTCATCCACATGTTCCCTTATGAAGTGGTACCTAATGCTGGTGTGCTTTGTCATTGAGTGTTGAACTGGATTACCTGTCATAGCAATAGCACTTTGATTATCACAGTAAATAGGGATTTTGAAATATGTTAACCCATAATCTAGTAACTGATTCTTCATCCAAAGAATCTGTGCACAATAGCTTCCTGCAGCAATGTATTCTGCTTCTACAGTTGATGTGGAAATTGACTTTTGTTTCTTGCTAAACCAAGAAACCAATCTGCCTCCAAGAAATTGGCAGCTTCCACTTGTGTTTTTCCAGTCAATTTTGCATCCTGCAAAATCTGCATCCGAGTAACCTATTAGCTTAAAGTCTGATTCTCTATGATACCATAATCCCAGATCAGTTGTACACTTAAGGTACTTGAAATTTTTTTCACAGCTGTTAAGTGAGGTTCTCTTGGATCTGCTTAAAATCTTGCACAAAGACAGGTAGCATACATGATATCAGGTCTACTAGCAGTTAGATAGAGTAGTGAGCCAATCATACCTCTGTAATTAGTAATATTTACTGATGTACCAGTATCCTTATCCAATTTTGTTGCAGTGGCCATGGGAGTGGATGCACTTGAACAATCTTGCATTCCAAATTTCTTCAGCAAATTTCTGGTGTACTTGGATTGATAAATAAAAGTGCCTTCTTCATTCTGCTTGACTTGAAGGCCCAGAAAATAGCTAAGTTCCCCCATCATACTCATTTGATATCTTGACTGCATCAGTTTGGCAAACTTTTTGCAAAGTCTGTCATTTGTAGAACCAAAAATGATATCATCAACATATATTTGCACCAAAAGTACGTCCTTTCCATGGTTGAGGTAGAACAATATTTTGTCAATAGTTCCTCTGTTAAATCCACTTTCCAGAAGAAACTGAGCTAAAGTCTCATACCATGCTCTTGGAGCTTGCTTAAGGCCATAGAGTGCTTTATCAAGCCTGTAGACATGATTTGGAAGTTTGGAATCTACAAAACCTGGAGGTTGTTCAACATATACTTCCTCTTCCAATTTTCATTGAGAAAAGCACTTTTCACATCCATTTGAAAGACTGTAAACTTTTTGTGAGCAGTATAAGCCAAAAATATCCTTATGGCTTCCAATCTAGCAACTGGTGCAAATGTTTCATCATAATCAATTCCCTCCTGTTGAGAATATCCTTTTGCAACTAGCCTTGCTTTATTCCTTGTAATTATGCCATCACTATCAGTTTTGTTTCTGAACACCCACTTTGTACCAACAACATATCTGTTCTTTGCTCTTGGTACTAGGGTCCAGACCTTATTTCTTTCAAATTCATTTAACTCTTCATGCATTGCTTGCACCCAATCAGCATCTTGAAGAGCTTCTTCCACTTTCTTTGGTTCAGTCTGAGAAAGAAAAGAATTATAGAGACATTCATTTGATGTAGCTCTTCTAGTTCTGACACCTGCATCAGGATTTCCAATAATTAAGTCAGGCGTATGTGCTTTAGTCCATTTCCTTGCAGATGAAAGATTTTCTCTAGAACTGGATGCTCCCCCATGATCCATGTTGTCATCATCAACATTTTCTGATGCCCCCCTGAAATTATGCTCTCTGAGTTGGATCCTTCAGAATTTGAGTTTCCAGAATTATCAGAACTTAGCTCATCAGAACTTGATGAATCAGAACTTGAAGAGCCAGTTGTAGGTTCTGATACTTCTTGAGATGTGGTTGTATCTTCAGTATGCTCCCCCGGCACAGGTGAATCTTCCTTTGGCGTAGTCATCACAGTTTCAATAACATTAGAGTTTAATCCATCAGAGTTTGCAGTATCAGGATTTAGACTGTCAGGTTTTAGACTGTCAGGATTTAGACTGTCAGGATTTACAGTATCAGAATTTAAAACTTCATTTTCAAATCTCAGCTGATCATGATCATTGAAATCTTCAAGTCCAGTAATCTTCTTATCATCAAAAGAGACATTGATAGATTCCATGACTACCCTTGTTCTTAAATTGTAGACTATGAAGGCTTTTGTGGAAAGTGGATATCCAACAAAAATTCCTTCATCAGCTTTTAGATCAAATTTGGATAGCTGTTCAGGATGAGTTTTAAGAACAAAATACTTGCATCCAAATACATGAAAATACTTCAGATTTGGCTTTTTTTTCTTCACCATCTCATATGGTGTCTTTCCATGCTTGTTAATGAGTGTTGCATTCTGAGTAAAACAAGCAGTCTGCACAGCTTCACCCCAAAAATAGGTTGGTAGCTTTGCTTCATCAAGCATAGTTTGTGCAACTTCAATAAGAGTTCTATTCTTTCTTTCAACAACTCCATTTTGTTGTGGAGTTCCAGGAGCAGAAAATTCCTGCTTGATTCCATGGTCTTTGCAGAACTCTTCCATTATCAAATTCTTGAACTCAGTGCATTATCACTTCTTATGATCTTCACAGAATCTTTGACCAATTTATCCAGTTGGTTGACATGATCAATCAAAATAGATACAGTTTCACTTTTTGTGTGAAGAAATACACCCATGTGTATTTGGTGAACTCATCCACTATGACCATAACATATTTCTTCTTTGCAATAGACATGACATTCACTGGACCAAATAGATCAACATGTAGTAGGTGATAAGGCTCAAGAATTGATGATTCAGTCTTGCTCTTGAAAGAAGATTTTCTTTATTTTGCCTTCTGACATGAATCACACAGGCCATCAGGAGCAAATACTGATTTTGGCAGTCCTCTCACAAGATCTTTCTTGACTAGTTCATTTATATTGTTGAAATTTAAATGAGAGAGTTTCTTGTGCCAATTCCAACTTTCTTCAATTGATGCTCTACTTAACAGATAGATTGCAGAACCATCAGTACTTGTTGAAAGCTTGGCTTCATAAATGTTACCATGCCTGTATCATTTCAGAACAATTTTGCCCGTAGATTTGCTTACAACTTCACAGTGTTCTTCAAAGAAATCCACATGATAATCTCTATCACAGATTTGACTCACACTCAGCAGATTGTGTTTAAGTCCTGAGACCAGAGCTACTTTTTCCCATGTTGCCATCTCCATAAGAAACACTTGGGCCAGCTTTCTCCACAAAGTCTGATAGCAGGGCTTTATTTTCAGTCATATGTCCTGAACATCCACTGTCCAGAACTAGGATGTTTTTTCTGTTGCCCTGCAATCACAAAAAACACTAATGATTAGTTTTAAGGACCCAGACTTGCTTGGATCCTTTGGCCTTATTAAGTTTGTTAACATTTTCAGCGGATTTAGCATCAGAGTTTATGTTAACATTTTTCTTATCAGCATTTACACTATCAGACTTTGTGTCAGAACTTACACTAGAAGAAACAATGCTAACTTTCTTTAAAGAAGGTTTTATTTGATAATAATCATAGTACAAACTATGATATTCCTTACAAGTATAAATGGAATGCCATAAACTACCACAATGAAAACAAGGATTTTGTGGCCTATATCTAACAGACTGACTCTTAACTCCTGACTTTGAAGGTAGGGAATTTATGTTCTTATTTTTCCTGCAAAAAGAAGCCAGATGGTTAGAATTTCCACAGTTATGAGATGTTTTTCTAGGACCATTAGGAACAGGCTTATAATTATTACTTTTATTCACACCTTCCTTTCCATTCCTATTTTTCCAAGGTGGATTTACCTTGTTTACATTCTTAAAATCTTTCAGCTTATGCTTAGGCTGCTTCTTTGTCATTAAACCTGTGTTTACTTCAGTTGGCTTACCCTGTTTTGGTTTGTCAGAAGTTAATTTCTCTTTAACTTCTGATTTATCATTATCAGACTTTACAGCTACCAACTTAACAGGATTTACCTTTGGCTTTTGTTTAACAACTATAAGCTCAATCTCTACAGTTCCCTTATCATTCTTATCATCTCCATAACCTAAGCCTTCTTTCCAGTTTCCACTACTTAACAAATTCTGAGTTGTTCTGCCAGAGTTAGTCCAAGTCCTGATAATCTCTCTTTCCTTTTCTAACTCAGTTTTTAGAGATTCATTCATTTTAAGTACTTCATCCCTAACATACAAAACATCATCTCTATCTTTCTGATTTTGATGGAACATGACTAACTCTTTTTCTAAATAATCATTCCTCTTTTATAAGCAAGATTTTCAGAAGTTAATCTTTATATGTGGGGGATAGATCTTATTGGAGAGCTGCCCAAAGCAAAAGGAGGAGTTAAGTATGCAGTTGTCGTAGTGGATTACTTTACCAAGTGGGTAGAGGCTGAGCCCCTTTTCACTATCACCGTGAAGAAACTCAAGGAATTTGTCTACAGGGCCATTGTATGCATGTACGGGATCCCTTATCAACTTATTTCAGATAACAGGAAGCAATTTGACAGCAAGGAGATGCAGGAATTCTACGAGGCATTGGGTATCAAAAAAGGTTTTTCTGCTAATCCACTACGACAACTGCATACTTAACTCCTCCTTTTGCTTTGGGCAGCTCTCCAAGATTTTAAAGTTTGATCTCTATAACTAATGAACATGGTTTTAAGATATCTTCTTAACTCATTAATATCATCAGTATGAAAGGCATAAGTAGTTTAAGGTACCTTTAACTCAGCAGCATCAGAACTGCTATCAACATTTGCTATCAAGGCATAGTTCTCCTCACTTTCAGAATCTGAAGTGTTTGTCCAGCTTTTCTTCTTTATGACAAGAGCCTTGCCTTTGTCACTCTTCACTTTCTTGCAATGAGAAGATATGTGGCCTTCTCACCACAGTTGTAGCATTTGACATTTGAGTAATCTCCTCTGTCAGACTTTCCTCCTTTGCCTCCAGATTTTCTGAAACTCTTCTTATCAGAACTTGCACCTTTCCTGAAAAACTTCTTTCCCTTCCTGAATTTTCTGTATGCAATCCTTGTGATTCCTTTCACTATAAGAGCACACAGCTTCTTCATCTCTTCATCAGCATCTATCTCAGGTAAGCTTTCAGTTTCTGAGTCATCATCACTATCAGAACTTGATGATTCAGTATTAGACTTTATGATAAGAGCTTTTCCCTTGCCTTTCCTTGAGGCAGCTGCTTTGGGGGATTCCTCCTCAGCCTTAAGAGCAACTGTCCTTGACTTTCTTCCTTTTCTCTTGTTTCTTTGTTCCATCTCAAGTTCATGAGTCTTGAGCAATCCATAAATTTCATCAAGAGTTGTTTCTTCAAGATTATAGTTGTCTCTTATAGTGGTGGCCTTCAAATCCCAACTTTCAGGAAGTGCTAACAGGTATTTAAGATTTGAATCCTCAAGATCATATTCCTTGTCAACTAGTGACAAATCATTCAAGAGTTTGCAAATCTGTCATATAAACTAGTTAATGACTCATCAGGCTTTGAGTCAAAGTGTTCATACTCTTGAGTGAGTATAGTCTTCCTGTTCTTCTTAATTGATTCGGTTACCTGACATCTTGTCTCCAAAGCATCCCATATCTCCTTTGCAATCTTGCAGTTGATTACCCTGTTTGACATTACATTATCAATAGCACTATGCAGCAAGTGTCGTACCTTAGCATCCTTAGCAATTGATGAGATATCTTCAGCAGTATAATCACTCTTCTCCTTTGGTACAGACTTTGCTGGTTGACCTGCAACTACAATAGAGAGTTTGGTTGGCTTGTATGGTCCTTCATTAATTCTGTCAAGGTATTCTGGATCAGTAGCTTCCAGAAATATAGACATCCTCACCTTCCATATGGAATATTCAGATGGTTTCAGTATGGGAACTCTAATAGTTTCATATCGACTATGGATTTGAGTCTTTGGAGGTTCTTCAGTTTTGGTGGGCTTAGTTGGAGTTTGTTCTTCCTCAGACATGATTGTTTTCGGATCTTAAACTATTTGTGTGTTAACAGATCTGCTCTGATACCACTTGTTAGGTCACACACACTGTAGAATGGGGTTGAATACAGTGTTTATCACAATCAAATCGAATTAAAGAACACAAGTAACCGAAAAAAGCTTTATTAAACTCTGTTACAATATGGAACTGTCCTCTCTCAGTGATGAACAACTTATCACGAGAGCTGCTAGGGTTACAATAAATAATAACTTCGATTATGATAACACATATAGTGTAAACCCTAGGTCTGTGTTTATATACTACACAGTTACAAGATAATCTCTAATTGATATGGAATATAATTATGCTTCCTAAAATATATCAACTAGTTATCTTTTATTCCAAGTATTCTATTCTTCATAGAATTCCTTCTTCATGCATATCTCTTCTTGCGTTTGTCTTGATCTTCTTTCCTTACAATCAGCCGCCTTCCTTATCTGAAAGTCACCTTAAGTCCTGATATTATCTTCTGATAAATATCTCCTGATAACTTAAGTTCTGACTTCAGTATAAGTGCTGATTTACAGTTAAGTACTGATTTGTCCTGTTTAAGTAAGATCTGAAAACTAAACACAAATCATATTAGACATGACATTATTGAATATATCTTACAGTAGCTATGATAACACTGCAGCAGGGAACTAGAGATGAGTTCTTCAAGATGTCCTTAGCCAAGCGCCTCCCCTAAAAGCATGTTACACCTCCAAGATAGGTCTGGGAAGTATATCAAGGTGGAGGAAAGTATGAAGAAGACGATGGTGAACAACGAGCTCGCTGGTGACAAGAAGCGGAAGACTAATCTAGAATATAATACCAAGGACAAGTATCCTAGAGTTGAGAAAGACGTTGACTCAACCCCGAAGAGGGAGGGCCTAGAAAAAAGTTTACCGAATATGTTAGGCTAAATTCCCCTAAAAGCCAGATTTTGATGGAAATCGACAAATATAGGGATGTTCGTTGGCCTAAACCCTTGAAAGCTGATCCCGCAAAGCTAGATAAAAGAAAATATTATAGATTCCACAAGGACGCTGGCCATGACACCGATGAGTGCAGACAACTAAAGGATGAAATCGAGTTCCTAATCCGAAAAGGGACATTAAATAAGTATACTGGGGACGGAGAGAAACACAATAGTGGAAGAAGGAACTTTGATGATCGAAGGAGAGACCAAGATGATCAGGGGAGAAATCTTCAGCCCTGAGGACCGGTGACAAATACAACCTTTGGAGGGCTAACTGCTGCAGGATCCTCTAAGAACTTGAGGAAATCTTATGCTAGAGAAGCCATGAACATAGTGGGGGAAGCTCCGAAAAGGGCCCGGATAGGGGTAGCAATGGTGTTTGATAATTTTTAATGGGAAGCGGTCAAATTTCCCCATGATGATCCCCCAGTCATAACACCCATAATAGGGAACAGTCCGGTGAAGGGAGTCCTGGTAGACAACAGAGTGTCAGTAGATATCTTACTCTATGATACCTTCATAAGGATGGGTAACAATGACTCTCAATTGACCCCAACTGATATGTCGATATATGGTTTCGCTGGAGTAGAATGCCATGTAGAATGGATAATTAGCTACCTCTAACAATAGGTCAGGAGCCAAAATAAGCCACGCAGATGTTGAACTTTATGGTAGTGAAGGCTGGATCAATATATAATGCGATCATGGGAAGGACATGTATATATGCATTCAAGGCAGACCCTCGTCCTACCATTTCGTGATCAAGTTTCTAACTGGAAATGGAATAGAAGAAGAAAGGGGAGACCAGAAGATGGCCAGAAGCTGTTATGTAACCTCGCTGAAGGCAGATGGAGTAGGGGGCAAGTCTTACCTATTGAAGACCTGGATATCCGTGAGAATGATGAGAAATGAGGAAAGCCAACGGGAGATTTGATCATTATTCCTTTGGCTTCCGAAGACCCCAAAAAAGTAACTTTCGTTGGAGCATCATTGGATGAACCCCTTAGAGGGAAGCTAGTAAAATTATTGCAAGAGAATAATGATGTATTTGCGTGGTGGGCAACAGATATGCCCAGCATAGACCCAAAATTGATCACTCACAAGTTGAACGTAGACTCTAATCGAAAGACCGTGAAGCAGAAGAAAAGGAGTTTTGCCCCTGAAAGGCAGGAAGCCATCAAACAAGAAGTGGAGAAGCTCTTAGAGGTTGGTTTCATTGAAGAGATATAATTTTTTGAATGGTTAGCAAATCCTGTAATGGTACAGAAGGCTAATGGAAAATGAAAAATGTGTGTTGATTTCACTGATCTGAATGATGCATGTCCAAAGGATTATTTCCCGCTGCCAAGGATAGACACTCAGATAGATGTAACTGCAGGTCATGAGATGCTAAGCTTTATGGATGGATTTAGTGAGTACAATCAGATTAAGATGCATAAGGATGACATCCTAAAGGTATCATTCATCATTGACTTTGGAGTTTTTTGTTACCTTGTTTTGGCGTTTGGTCTCAAGAATGTAGGAGACACCTATCAAAAGTTGGTAAATAAGATTTTTAAAGATCTTATTGGAAAAACTATGAAAGTTTATGTAGATGAAAAGTTAGTCAAGAGTCTTGTGAAGAATGATCAGATAACCCACTTGAGGGAAGCCTTTGAGGTCCCGAGATACCACAAAATGATGTAAATCCTGCAAAGTGTGCTTTCGGAGTGGGATCTGGGAAATTTTTAGGATTGATGGTCTCTAAAAGTGGAATTGAGGCCAATTCGGACAAGATAAAGGCCATCTTAGACATAGAACCTCCACGTTCCATAAAGGATGTGCAGAAACTTATTGGAAGAGTTGCAGCTTTAGGATGATTCATATCTAAGTCTGGGGGACAAGTGTTTGCCCTTCTTCAAGGCTTTGAAAAAGGTGAAAGTTTTTGCATGGACATAAGAAAGTTAGGTGGCATTTGACGAACTGAAGAAATATATGGTTCAAACACCATTATTGGCCAAACCAATTTTTAATGAAACTTTGTACTTATATTTGGCTATTTTAAAAAAATGCCTTGAGTGTCGTGTTGGTTAAGGAGGAACTTAAAGTCCAGAAACCTATATATTATGTCAGTAAGATCCTGCATGGGGCTGAGTTGAGTTATTCGACCATTGAAAAGTTTGCTTTAGCCTTGGTGATGGCCTCAAGGAAGTTGCGTCCTTACTTCCAAGCTCATAAGATTGAGGTACTAACAAATCATCCTTTGAGAAATATTATTCACAGTCCTAAAGCCAGTGGGAGACTGATTAAATGGGCCATAGAGCTGGGGGAGTTCGACATAAAGTATAAGCCACGAACGGCGATAAAAGCCCAGGCCTTGGCTGACTTTGTGGTTGAATGTACCATCCCTAACCAAGAAGTCGGGGGCAGGAAGATACTGAACCTCAGGGCATGGAGGGAAAATAAAAGAATGTAGGGGGACAGAATAAGGACAAGGAATTTTGGGTTCACTATTTTGATGGAGCATCAAAAATAAACTCAAGTGGAGCAAGGCTAGTTTTATAGAGCCCCGATGGATTCTTGATTGAATATGATATGAAGTTAGATTTTCCAACTACAAATAACGAAGCTGACTATGAAGCTCTGATAGTTGGCCTTGGCCTTGGCCTAGCAGGGACGTCGAGAGTCAAAAATTTGAAAGTTTGTGGAGATTCGAAACTTGTGATATCCTAGGTCAAGGGAGAGTTCGAAACAAGAGATGAAACAATGGCAAAGTATGTATGCATGGTAAGAGCTGTGATGACCCAATTCGATGAGTGCCATGTTGAGCACATTTCAAGAGAAAAGAATGCCAAGGCTGACGCGTTATCCAAATTCGCCTCGTTGGAAGTAGAAGAAAGCTCTGGTAGTGTGTACTTTCGTGTTTTGAAAACACGAAGCATATATGTCAAGTTGGTTGCCCCTATAGGGCTTGGAGGGTCATGGATAGATCCAATTAAAGTTTATTTACAAACCGGATGGCTTTCTAGTGATGTCATGGAAGCAAGAAAGTTGTATGTAAGGGTCCTAAGATATTCCCTGATCGACGGGATTCTTTATAAAAGGTATTTCGTAATTCTTTATTTAAGGTGTTTGAGGCCAGATGAAGCTCGACTTGCCTTGGAAGAAGTACATGAAGGTATTTGTGGCCAACAGTTGGGGGCAGGGCCTTAGCCCACAAAACTCGTATAGGCTTCTACTGTCCAGAGATGATGGTTGATGCTAAGGAATATGTGAAGAGATGTGAACATTGTCAGAAGCATGCCCCTATAGTAAGGCAGCCTCCCGAAATGCTCACTTCCTTAAACTCCTGAATCCCGTTTGCTATGTGAGGAATGGATATTCTCGGTCCTTTCCCAATGGCTACTGCTCAAAGGAAGTTCTTGATTGTAGTAATTGATTACTTTACTAAGTGGATTGAAGCTAAGCCTCTGGCAAAGATTACAACTAAACAAGTCGCTCACTTCCTACGGGAGAATATTATATGCAGATATGGGATTCCCCGAATCTTGGTGAATGATAATGGAACATAATTCAATAATGAGGAGTTCAAAAAGTATTGTGAAGAGAACGAAATTGACTTGAGATTCACATTCTGGCGCTCACCCACAGGCCAATTATCAAGCAAAGGTTGCAAATTGAATTATTCTAGATTGGTTAAGTAAGAGGATTGAGAAGTCCAGAAATAATTGGGTGGATGAGTTACGACAGGAGCAATGCCCTTCATGTTGCCATATGGGTCCAGGCATACAACGCTGAAGAAAATGAGGAAAGCCAAAGGTTGGCCCTGGACTTGATAGATGAAGTACGAGATAAAGCACATGCGAAGATTGTGAAATATCAAAAGAAAACTTCTTTTTACTACAATATGAGGGTAAAAGAGAGATTCTTTAAGCAAGGAGATTTGGTCTTAAGGAAGGTGGAAGCTTCTGGAGTAGGGCAGAAAGGAAAACTTGCCCCGAATTGGGAAGGCCGTACAAGGTTAAGAATGTTCAGGGAAGAGGATCTTACAAGTTGGAAACTATGGATGGAGAAGAGATACCTAGGGTTTGGCATGCTCAAAACCTGAAAATTTATTATATATAGATCATGGGAAAAGGAAGTAACCACGAGGTTTAAAAGCACATTGAAGATTTACTCGCTTAGGAATTTATTTTTCAGATTAATTAGGACTAGCATTGTAACGTGTGACTATCAGGGTCGAAACCATCTTATGTGTATAAGGTTTTAAAAGAAATACCAAGTTATGTTCTTGAGTTAAAGTCATTTTAAAGACCAAGCTATAGCATTTGCAAGTCTGTCATATCCATCTGTTGTTCAGCCTTGATTCTATTATTCAATGCATGACTCTTAGAACTGTGAGGTTCAGGTTACTAATCAACATACATATAAATACAATCTTCAAAAGTATTTAAGTTGAGAAACCAAGTAATAAATATGAAGAAGATGAAGATTCATGAGTCATAAGGGGAAAATCCCTACATAAAGATAAGCATAAATAATGAACCCACGCAGGGCCAATAAAAACTCTAAGGAGCGGAAGTATCATCAGCATCCATATCATCATCTCCACCGCTCTCACTAGAGGTCTCCGCAATGGCAGTTTCGTCAAAAGAAGAACCGACATCATCCTCTGTAGGTCGGGAAGACGAATCTAGAGGAGGAAGGAGCTGAGCCTGAGGGATGTCACCTGAGACAACTACGTGGGTACGGAACCTCTATAGTAAAGCCTCATCATCAGGACACACATAGTCCGCTGGGTTAATGTTGAGACAAGCCTCATTCATGGTCCCAAGGGTCGTGTCCCAGCCAGTCCTGAAGAACCCAGGGAACAATGTGTTGTCCCTATCCCTCATAGACTGAGCAAACTCCTCCGTGTCCAGACATAAGTCTATAATCTTGTCCTTCTCGACCCTCATAGTAACCAGCTCGGCGTTAGCCTCCACTAACTCCTTCTCCCCGCCCTTCATCCTATTCTCCAGCGCGGCGTACTTCCTCTGTTGCCTCATGAGGGCACTATCCGCATTATCCAAAGCTTTCTTCCACGATTCAGCTTGTCTAACAGCCGCTTGGAAATAAGCATTAGACTGGGAAAAAGGAAAAATAAAAGATATAAGACAAGAAAATGATATGACCGTAAAAATTTAAAACGGGAAGGTGCGTACCGAGGCTATAGACTAAGCTCCCAGGAGCTTCACTCGCTCCAAGTCCTGGCCAGCCACCACATCAGTGAAGTCTTTAGGGGTGATGGAATAATAGGACCAGTCCCAGGCATGCTTCGTGAAACCAACCACGGTATCTCCACGACGGAAACCCCAGAGAGGCTGAAATCAGCCCGTGGGAGTAGAAGTAGGAGTGGCTGGGGTTTCAGTGCCCACTGAAGAGGCCTTCACCATAGTTTCTTTGTGCTTTTTCAGGAAGCTAGGCTCTGTAGCCTTACCACGGGGATCCAACCCTGCAAGCCGGGCCTTTTTCATTCTCACCGTTTTCTCGACGACAGGCAAGTTCTCGTTATTGATTTCCTTAGCCATTGAAAATAAAGAAAAGAGAAAACAAAGATAAGTGGTGTCAATAAAGCATGAAAATAAATAAAACATGGAAAAGGAAGGGAAGAAAAAAAGTACCCTGCACAGAGACTGAGGAAATCCCAACTTGGATCAAAGAAAATTCCTCTAACAAAGTCCAGTCGGGAGTCTGGCCATTATCCTTTATAAGCTCATTATATATAATAGTTTCTTCGGGAGATAGGTGGATGGTTTTGGGACTACCATCACTGACCTTCCCAAATGAGGATCTAAAAAGTGTGTCCCAGTCACCATTCTCCCATTTGAGCCCAATAAAACTATCTCTCCGGTGCTGGTAATTATCAGGGATTGAAGCACTGTTAAAAATTTTCTTACACTTGGGTCTTTGCCTAATATAAACCCAACCACAAGAGTTTTGGGCACTTTTATAACACTGAAATTTTTCTAAACACAGCTACTGAAAGGGGAAACACTCCTAAGGCATAAAACCATGAAATAAGAATGTCCCTCCAGGAATTGGGGGAAGTTGGCAAGGATTATTTGCAAATCCGCTAATAATCTAGGAATAAACTTATGAAAATAAAACCTAAGCCCCGCAGAAAGGGCGTCTGCATAAATGAATAGGGTATCGGGCTTCCAGTGGCATGTGCGATCACCACCTTCGGCAGGAACTATCCTAAGGGGAGGACGAACATTAAAGGTTGTGTTAAGCTTGTTAATTGCATCTACATTATACCACTTGTTTCAATAATCAAAAGAATCTAGGTGAGCATCAGACGGATATTCATCCCCCTAGTATTAATCATATCTAGTAACGACATATAAGAAGAGCGAATTTCAATGTCATTACCTCTCTTGGAAGCTGAAGCAATTTCGGTTGCCCTCTCTGAGCTTTTTTAGGCCGTTAATGGAGGATGGATCGAAGCTCGAGGCTGAAGACTATAGGAGGAAAATGGCCGGAAAAAGGCTCGCCCAATCGGAAAAACTCTAAGAAGTTGAGAGAGGAGAGGAGAGGTTTTGGAAATGAGAAATGAGAAATGAGAAATGAGAAATGAGAAAGTGAAGTTTAGAATTTCATTTCACTCTCCCCTCCCTCATATAATTCCCTTAGCCGGTCAATGGGCCGATAAAAAAGGAATTTCGAATGGTTATAACCGTTCAAAAGCCCAGCTAAAGGTTTGGCCCAATTCTAGAGAATTCTAGAAATTTCTTGGCAAACAAAATAGAACAATATATATATATATATATATATTATGTTGTTTCCAGAACATTCTAGATAAATTTTGGGCTAAAAGCCCATGTGGACAGATCCAAGTTAGTTAAGCAAGGCCCAATATAAAGCCTACGTAAAAGAGAGAGAGAGAGAGAGAGAGAGAGAGAGAGAGAGAGAGAGAGAGAACCTAATTAAGGTTAAAACAAAACAAAACGAAAATCCTGACCGAAATTTAGGCCAGGATCCTGATCGAAGGGATGTGATCGAATAAACCCACGTCTGGATAAAAAGAGCCCTTAATTCGGTCAAGATTTAGCAAAGACTTGAAATCCTGACCGAAATATAGGCCACGATCCTGATCGAAGGGATGTGATATAATAAACCCACGATCAGGATAAAAAGAGCCCTTAATTCGGTCAAGATTCAGAACAGACTTGAAATCCTGACCGAAATATATGCCAATATCCTGATCGAAGGGACGTGATCGAATGTACCTACGATCAAGACTAAACAAGCCCATAATTCGGTCAAGATTTATTGAAAAACAAAAATCCTGACCTAACTGAAAGTCGAGATCTTGATCAAAGGCTTCTAGTTGAATGAACCCATGATTAGGATAAAACGGCCCTTAAATCGGTCAAAACAACACAATTAATCCTGACCGAAATTCAGTCAGGATTCTGATCGACAGTTTCCTGACCCAAACCCCCATGACCAGGTGAAAAGAAAGGGCATAATTCGACCAGGATCCTGGTCGAAAAGGAGTCCTGATCGAAATTATATATAAAAAATATAATCAAGGAAAATTCCTGAAAATCAAGGAAAATTCCAGAAAATTAAAGAAAATTCCGGGAAATTAAAGAAAATTCTTGGTAAGTAAGGAAAATTCCAGAAAATCAAGAAGAATTCCAGAAAATTAAGGAATATTTCATAAAATTAAGGAAAATTCCTGGAAATTAAGGATAATCCCAGAAAATCAAGGGAAATTCCTGAAAATAAAGGAAAAAATCCTGAAAAATGCCAGAAAATTCCTAAAAATAGGAATAAGGTAAGAAAATAAATATGGAAATTCCATAAAATATCTTGAAGCCTCGTATAAGGCAAATCGTTGTAAATGTGTAGGTCGCTCCACACTTTGCGTTAAAAAAGATACCCTGTAAGGGAATAAATGAACTTAACTTCTGCGAAATATTGTACGATTTCCCAGAAGATGGGGGCAAATAATAGGGAGTAAAATAAACCCTGGTTGCGTAATTAATATCGCATTCATTATGTCCGATTTGGGCTTTTAATAAAGCCTATTTTAAAGGGCCCAAAACCCTGAATATTAATTAATTTCGTAATTAATTAATATAGGTAAAATCAGTTGATACGTGAAATCCAAATAGGGATACAATTCCTTGGAGATTGACCTCGAAGAAACCCCATGGGACAAGGAATCAATTTTCTGCATTATAGGACTCCAAAGTCCACTCTAAATCTGAGACTTGTTCACCCAGTCTCCTAACCCTAATCCAATTCAAAGGCATCCCATGCCTATATAAGGGGTCTCATCCCATAAATCAGAACTACGTTTTTGACTTGATCCTTGGCAAACAACAAGGTACATAGGCGTCTTGTGAAGGCCGATCGTGTCGCGAGGCACGAGAGCAGTCAAATCGAGCCTCGAAACTCATGAACCCTATTAATAAATACACCCTAACTTCTTACCCATAACAATTACTATTTAAAAAAATGAAAACTGTATATATTTTGCAAACATGATATTAAAGAATTAATGTTCACTTGTAGATTAGGGATGATAACGGGTGAATATTGTAAAATTCAAAATTAAATATAACTTTTTCTATTTGAAAAATAAATTCAAAATTTTGTATCCAAATTCAAAAAATATATCATTATGTGGTGATTCCTACGAGAAAATGATAAAGTTTATAGTAATTCAATCAAAACAATAACTAGTTAACTACATACTCGCTATATTAACTAACATTTTGTACAAAAAGAAAAATCCAGGTGTTCACACGCTACATGAAACTAGCATAATAACTTGTTAGATATATTTGACAATGTCATGACTAATATGATTTATGTTTAGTTTTCAGATCTTACTTAAACAGGACAAATCAGTACTTAACTGAAATCAGCACTTATACTGAAGTCAGAACTTAAGTCATCAGTACTTAAGGTTCAGGAGATATTTATCAGAAGATAATATCAGGACTTAAAGGAAACGTTCAGATAAGGAAGGCGGCTGATTGATTGAAGAGAAGATCCAGACAAACATAAGAAGAGATATGCATGAAGAAGGAATTCTATGAAGAATAGAATACTTGGAAGAAAAGATATCTGATTGATATATTTTAGGAAGCAGAATTATATTCCATATCAATTAGCGATTATCTTGTAACTGTGTAGTATATAAACACAGACATAGGGTTTATACTATAAGTGTTATCATTATCGAGAATATTATTCATTGTAACCCTAGCAGCTCTCGTGATATTTGTTCATCACTGAGAGAGGACAGTTCCATATTGTAACAGAGTTTATTGCTTTGAATAAAGTCTGTTTTTCTGTTACTTGTGTTATTAGAATTTGATTTAATTGTGCTATACACTGTATTCAACCCCCTTCTACAGTGTGTGTGACCTAACAAGTGGTATCAAAGCCTATCTGTTAACACACAAACAATTTAAGATCCAAAAACAATCATGTCTGAAGTAGAAACTCCAACTAAGCCCACCAAAACTGAAGAACCTCCAAAGACACAAATCCATAGTCGATATGAGGCTATTAGAGTTCCCATATTGAAACCGTATGAATATCCCATATGGAAGGTGAGGATGACTATATTTCTGGAAGCTACAGATCCAGAATATCTTGACAGAATCAAGGAAGGACCTCACAATCCAACAAAACTCGCAGTTGCAGTTGCAGGTGAAGCAGCAAAGTCTGTACCAAAGGAAAAGAGTGATTACACTGCTGAAGATATCGCTTCAATTGCTAAGGATGCTAAGGTACGACACTTGCTACATAGTACCATTGATAATGTAATGTCAAACAGGGTAATTAACTGCAAGACTGCCAAGGAGATATGGGATGCTTTAGAAACAAGATGTCAGGGAACTGATTCGATTAAGAAGAACAGGAAAACAATACTCACTCAAGAGTATGAACACTTTGACTCAAAGCCAAATGAGTCATTGACTGATTTATATGACAAATTTGTCAAACTCTTGAATGATTTGTCACTGGTTGATAAGGAGTATGATCTTGAAGATTCAAACCTTAAATTCCTATTAGCTCTTCCTGAAAGCTGGGATTTGAAGGCAACAACTATAAGAGACAACTATAATCTTGATGAAACGACTCTTGATGAAATTTATGGGATGCTCAAGACTCATGAACTTGAGATGGAACAGAGAATGCAAACAAGGTAAAATCACCTAGGAAAAATAGGAATGGAAAGGAAGGTATGAATAAAAGTAATGATTATAAACCTGTTCCTAATGCTCCTAGAAAAACATGTCATAACTGTGGAAGTTCTAACCATCTGGCTTCTTTTTACAGGAAGAATAAGAACATAAACTCCTTACCTTCAAAGTCAGGAGTTAAGAGTCAGTATTTTAGATATAAGCCACAAAATCCTTGTTTTCATTGTGGTAGTTTATGGCATTCCATTTATACTTGTAAGGAATATCATAGTTTGAACTATGATTATTATCAAATAAAACCTTCTTTAAAGAAAGTGAGCATTGTTCCTTCTAGTGTAAGTTCTGATTCAAAGTCTGATAGTGTAAACTCTGATAAGAAAAATGTTAACATAAACTCTGATGCTAAATCCGCTGCAAATGTTAACAAACTTAATAAGGCCAAAGGATCCAAGCAAGTCTGGGTCCTTAAAACTAATCATTAGTGGTCTTTGTGATTGCAGGGCAACAGGAAAAACATCTTAGTTCTGGACAGTGGATGTTCAGGACATATGACTGGAAATAAAGCCCTGCTATCAGATTTTGTGGAGAAGGTTGGCCCAAGTGTTTCTTATGGAAATGGCAACATTAGAAAAACATTGGGATATGGCAATATCAATCTTGGGAATGTCATCATTAAAGAAGTAGTTCTGGTCTCAGGACTTAAACACAATCTGCTGAGTGTTAGTCAAATCTGTGACAGAGGTTATCATGTGGATTTCTTTGAAGAACACTGTGAAGTTGTAAGTAAATCTACAGGCAAAGTTATTCTGAAAGGATACAGGCATGGTAACATTTATGAAGCCAAGCTTTCAACAAGTACTGATGGTTCTGTAATCTGTCTGATGAGTAGAGCATCAATTGAAGAAAGCTGGAACTGGCACAAGAAACTCTCTCACTTAAATTTCAACAATATAAATGAACTAGTCAAGAAAGATCTTGTGAGAGGACTGCCAAAGTCAGTATTTGCTCCTAATGGTCTTTTTGATTCTTGTCAGAAGGCAAAACAAAGGAAATCTTTATTCAAGAGCAAGACCGAATCATCAATTCTTGAACCTTATCACCTTCTACATGTTGATCTATTTGGTCCAGTAAATGTCATGTCTATTGCAAAGAAGAAATATGCTATGGTCATAGTGGATGAGTTCACCAGATACACATGGGTGTATTTCTTGCACACAAAAAGTGAAACTGCATCTATCTTGATTGATCATGTCAAGCAACTGGATAAATTGGTTAAAGACTCTGTGAAAATAATAAGAAGTGATAATGGCACTGAGTTCAAGAATTTTACAATGGAAGAGTTCTGCAAAGACCATGGAATTAAGCAGGAATTTTCTGCTCCTGGAACTCCACAGCAAAATGGAGTTGTTGAAAGAAAAAATAGAACTCTCATTGAAGCTGCACGAACAATGCTTGATGAAGCAAAGCTTCCAACCTATTTCTGGGCTGAAGCTGTGCAGACTGCTTATTTTACTCAGAATGCAACACTCATTAACAAGCATGGAAAAACACCATATGAGATGGTGAAGAAAAAGAAGCCAAATCTGAAGTATTTTCATGTATTTGGATGCAAGTATTTTGTTCTTAAGACTCATCTTGAACAACTATCCAAATTTTATCTAAAAGCTGATGAAGGAATCTTTGTTGGATATCCACTTTTCACAAAAGCCTTCAGAGTCTACAACTTGAGAACAAGGGTGGTCATGGAATCTATCAATGTCTCTTTTGATGATAAGAAGATTACTGGACTTGAAGATTTCAATGATCATGATCACCTGAGATTCGAAAATGAAGAATTAAATCCTGATACTGCAAACTCTGATGGATTAAACTCTGATGTCATTGAAACTGTGGTGACTACGTCAAAGGAGAATGCACCTGTGCATGGGGAGCAGACTGAAGATACAACCACATCTCAAGAAGCATCAGAACATACAACTGGCTCTTCAAGTTCTGATTCATCAAGTTCTGAGAAGCTAAGTTCTTATAATTCTGAAAATTTAAATTCTGAAGAATCCAATTCGAAGAGCATACTTTCAGGGGGAGCATCAGAAGATGTTGATGAATATGGCATGGATCATGAGGGAGCATCCAGTTCTAGAGAAAACCTTCCATCTGCAAGGAAGTGGACTAAAGCACATACACCTGATTTGATAATTGGAAATCCTGATGCAGGTGTCAGAACTAGAACAGCTACTTCAAGTGAATGTCTTTACAATTCTTTTCTTTCTCAGACTGAACCAAAAAAAGTGGAAGAAGCTCTTCAAGATGCTGATTGGGTGCAAGCAATGCAGGAAGAGTTAAATGAATTTGAAAGAAACAAAGTCTGGACCCTAGTGCCAAGACCAAAGAACAGATCTGTTGTTGGTACAAAGTGGGTATTCAGAAACAAAACTGATAGTGATGGCATAATTACAAGGAATAAAGCAAGCTTGGTTGCAAAAAGATATTCTCAACATGAGGGAATTGATTATGATGAAACATTTGCACCAGTTGCTAGATTGGAAGCCATAAGGATATTTTTGGCTTATGCTGCTCACAAAAAGTTTACTGTCTTTCAAATGGATGTGAAAAGTGCTTTTCTCAATGGAGAATTAGAGGAGGAAGTGTATGTTGAACAACCTCCAGGCTTTGTAGATCCTAAATATCCAAATCATGTCTACAGGCTTGATAAAGCACTTTATGGCCTTAAGCAAGCTCCTAGAGCATGGTATGAGACTTTAGCTCAGTTTCTTCTGGAAAGTGAATTTAAAAGAGGAATTATAGACAAAACATTGTTCTACCTCAACCATGGAAAGGACTTACTATTGGTTCAAATATATGTTGATGATAACATCTTTGGTTCTACAAATGACAGACTTTGCAAAAAGTTTGCCAAATTGATGCAGTCAAGATATCAAATGAGTATGATGGTTGAACTTAGCTATTTTTTGGGCCTTCAAGTCAAGCAGAATGAAGAAGGCACTTTTATTTGTCAAACCAAGTACACCAGAAACTTCTTGAAGAAATTTGGAATGCAAGATTGTTCAAGTGCATCCACCCCCATGGCCACTGCAATAAAACTGGATAAGGATACTGGTAAATCAGTAGATATTACTGATTACAGAGGTATGATTGGCTTTTTACTCTATCTAACTGCTAGTAGACCTGATATCATGTATGCTACATGTCTTTGTGCAAGATTTCAAGCAGATCCAAGAGAACCTCACTTAACAGCTGTAAAAAGAATCTTCAAGTATCTTAAGGGAACAGCTGATCTGGGATTGTGCTATCCCAGAGAATCAGATTTTAAACTAATAGGTTACTCAGATGCAGATTTTGCAGGTTGCAAAATTGACAGGAAAAGCACAAGTGGAAGCTGCCAATTTCTTGGAGGCAGATTGGTTTCTTGGTTTAGCAAGAAACAAAAGTCAATCTCCATATCAACTGCAGAAGCAGAGTACATTACTGCAGGAAGCTGTTGTGCACAAATTCTTTGGATGAAGAATCAGTTACTGGATTATGGGTTAACATATTTTAAAATCCCTATTTACTGTGATAATCAAAGTATTATTGCTATGACAGGTAATCCAGTTCAACACTCAATGACAAAGCACATCAGCATTAGGTACCACTTCATAAGAGAACATGTGGATTAAGGTACGGTGGAATTACATTTTGTTCCAACAGATCAACAACTAGCAGATATATTCACAAAACCACTGTGTGAAGCTACTTTTACAAGATTGGTAAATGAACTTGGAATGGTTTCAGGTTCTTTCTCTAAATCTGCTTAGCTTTTGTTCTGCTGCATCAGACTTTATGATCAGTATTTACAGATATTACTATCTTTGTGTATTCTGTACTTAATTGAAAATTGCTTAAGTACTGATTATTGTCTGGTGTGTATTTATAAACTCTGATAGTGATATGACCGTTTCTGTGACTATTCAATCCTATGAGGGTAACTGTGCTAGATGTTGACCTAGTAGTCTTTAATATTCTAAAGATCCCATATTTGAAGTAATTATTTATGTGGAAATCTATTGACACAAGCAAATTCTGATATTGAGCATAGTTAAGTTTACTTTGTCTATCTTACTACTAAGTCCAAAACTAGAATAATGCTTCTCATCTGTTAAGTTCTGATGTTAGTAAATCTGGTGAATGTACTAAGTGTTGATAAACCTCACTTATCAAAAGAAAAAGGAAAAGAACAAGGAATAAAAATCAGGTACTCCTTTGAGATCTAGAGTAAAAATGTGGAAGGGATGACCCAAGTGCATTGCTGGCATTAAGTAATATGCATCAGAAAAGTAAATAATTATTTTTTCTTGGTGACTTTTCACACTCTGTGATTACTGGAGAAATACTCTGATAATAGCATAAATAATGATAAGCAGTCGTGACTCACTTACACTGAGAAGCCACTGTAAAATGGAATTTCAAAAGATGCATAAAATAAGCACACAACAGTTGAGGTGGACTCATGCATGAACTCATTCACTAGTAGGCTTCAGAATAATGACAGATTTTAAGTAAAGTTCGTAGTTATGCCTTATTTCTAAGATATACTGAAGTGAATCAGACTTTACTCTTTGTCTGATATTTAGCTTAATGCACACACTTTCACTCCATATGAATGATGAAAATTACTGTGGTGATCAATGTTGTTTTAGATGAACAGTTTTTGTGTCAGATTGCATACATTCTGAGGACAGGTTCTGATGAAAGTTCTGATGATTAAGTTCTGAAGAACCAAAATCAGAATTTGTGTGAAGAATTACAGAGATAGGCATTCACTTTTCGAGTTAAGAAATCATGTTCTGATGACTGTTAAGTTTTGATATAAGTCTAAGTGTTGATATTAAATTCTGATCCTTTACTTGACTTATTTGTGGTTAAAATCTGAAACAGTCTTATTTTAAATCAGAATATATTCGGGTGAGATATTAACAGTCAATACACTTAGGATTAGTGGTACACGTCCATGCACAGTAATGTTTACTTGTTTCTTGTGCGCATTAAACCATGTTTTACACTTCCAATGGCTGTTTTTATTCTCCTCAGTCTAGGGAGACGAGGTAGAATTATTTCTACCTGTCAACATTAAATTTTCCTACATCTCCTGGCATTCTATTACCTATATAAAACAACACCTTCTCTGCATCTAGACATTTAAGATCAGACTATAGGTGAGCATCAGAATATGGCTATTGATCAGAACTTGGAAGCAGATCAGCACTTAGAGGATGATGTTGAAGCCTCAATTGCTTCTCATACTGTTCTTTTGTCAGAAGATGCTGACTCTGTAAGTTCTGATGCTGCAAATGCTGATTCTACTGGTGATGCTGCTATAAATGAAGATGCTACTGCAGCTGGTCCATCAGGACATGCACCTCAACAAACTGTTCACAAAAGTGAGATAGTCAAGAAGTTTGTTACAGGGGAAGCACCAGTACCTTGGAGTGAAACTCATAGAGGACGGGAGTGGACTACGGAGTGGAACACAGTTACCTTTGTTCCATCTGAAAAAATTATTGTTGAGCACTTGGCAAAAGCTGATGAGATGCTAATTAATGATGATGTCAAGACACAACTAAGAGTTACTGCACTTACTACAAGGCACCTTCAAGGTCAACAGTCTGTCACTTAAGACAAGTTGAACATGGTTCAAGAACTCTTAAAGCAGCAAGATACACTTGTCAAGCTGGACAAGAAAAACTTTTTCAAACCTACCTTCGACAGAGTTGCTTACATTGAGAAGACCCATGAGAAGCAACAATCTCAGATTGATGACATTTTGAAAAATCAAGCTTCTCAGCAATCTCAACTCGATAAAATCCAATCCTCAGTGGAATTGCTTGTCTCTCTTCTCTTACCTACTGATGCCAAAAAGGGGGAGAAGGTACTTTAGTCCAAATGCAAAACTGTTAAGACACTGAAGGGGAAGGATGATGAAAAAGATGACCAGGGAAACTCTGGAATGGGTGGAGGTCATAGTCAAGGTAGAGGTCTCTCATCAAGAAGAGCTGAAGCTACAAGTCATAGAACAAGTTCTGATACTGGAAAAAGAATTACTTCTGATACTAGTAAAAGAATAAGTTCTAATGAACTTTTGGATCTTGATGAAGAAATTTCAAGACAGTTATTTCTGAAAAAAAATTCAGGAATGGACTTTGAGAGTCTATTGGAAGAAGAAGCTAGACTTAAGTCAGAAAAAGTTAACTCTAAATCTGAAACTTCTGTTGGTAAAAAGAAACTTCCAAAGGTCAAAGGCATTGTGATAAAAGAAAGGACAAATATTGAGGCAACCAAGGCCAAATCACAAATGCAGATAGATCCAAGGTCAAAGGGCAAAGAAAAAGTTGGTGAACCTATAAAGGTTTATGTGCCTCCTGTGGATGAAAAAATTACTGTTGAAGATGCTGATCTTACTCTGACTTCAAGAAAGATTTCTAAGACAACCTCTGACATGGCTCAAATTGTTCAGAGTCAAGATATAGTTAGTTCTGATATTACAAAGAAGCAAGTGCCCGCAAGGGTTGGCTCAGTTGGTTAAAGAGAGGAAAACTAACCTCTTGGTCACAGGTTCGAATCCCACAGGAGGAGAATTTATGATTATGCCTCATGAGCCAGAGCTTGTCGCTTAAATGCGGTTTACCTTGGTTCACGTGGTTTGCAGGCTATTACGTGAACCCGTAGGGTTTATCCAGTGCGCACCCGAAGGGTAGCGACTGCGGGTTACCTACGATAAAAAAAAGAAGAAGCAAGTAACCTCTGACATAGCTCAAGTTGACTTGATATCAGAAGATAAATCAAAGGAAACCTCTGGCATTGCTCATGTTAAATCCTCAAAGTTACTCCTACCAGGATTCACCAAAGCCAAACAGACTCAACCTTTGAAGACTGCTGCAAGTGGTTTTGAAGCGAGAGTGGTTACTGGAAAGAAGCAAGAGATAAATCTGGATTGGGTAGTGCTGATGAAATAAGAGTACAGAACACAACCAATGATCCAACTTCCTTAAGTGAACCAGGTGTTGGAGCAACTCCTGAAAGATTGAATCAACTAGAATCTGTACAGATGGTTTACCATACCTACTTGAAAGAACACATCTTGTTATACTTCATGACAGATGGTAGGGTTTACCATATAAGGGAAAATGCTATTCCACTGAAGTATTTTGAAGAACTGGAACATGTTTTATTTTTACTTCAAGTGAATGACAAAATAAAAGAAAGTGCTGCAAACTATTTGAAGAATCAAATTCAGAGACAGAAAAGGCTTTATTCTGTAAAGTCTGACAGCACATATCTTCCAAAGTACAGAGATCACAAGGGTGATATTGTTGAGATGAAGCCTAACTCTGCTAAGATTATAACTACCTTTCTGGGTTATAAGGCTGTAGAATTCAATCTTGAGTCTGACAAGGCGTATTTGATCAGACTGGATCAAGATATAAGGAAAGCTAGGATTAATGATCTCGGGGCTTCTATCTTCCACACTGGTGAAGATTCTGCAGAGCTTAAAGATGCTAAAAGGAGGATGATTGATGAACTCATATATGCTGAGAGATGTTTGTTAAAGAACTATCTCAGAACAACTCCTGACATCAGAGAGATCAGAAAGTGAAGCCAAGTCAAGATCTACAACTGCTCAAATTCTGATATGAATACAGATTGATGTTGTTATCAGAAGTTAAAGTTCGTAAAGCTTTAAGGACTGTAAGTTGTAGTTATCTAGTCAAATTCTCATGTATTTGTACTTAATGTTTTTGACATCATCAAATATTTGTTAAACTTGTATATTATGCTAATTTACAAGTTGGGGGAGATTGTTAGATATATTTGACAATGTCATGACTAATATGATTTATGTTTAGTTTTCAGATCTTACTTAAACAGGATAAATTAGTACTTAACTGAAATCAGCACTTATACTGAAGTCAGAACTTAAGTCATCAGTACTTAAGGTTCAGGAGATATTTATTAGAAGATAATATCAGGACTTAAAGGAAATGTTCAGATAAGGAAGGCGGCTGATTGATTGAAGAAAAGATCGAGACAAACATAAGAAGAGATATGCATGAAGAAGGAATTCTATGAAGAATAGAATACTTGAAAGAAAAGATATCTGATTGATATATTTTAGGAAGCAGAATTATATTCCATATCAATTAGCGATTATCTTGTAACTGTGTAGTATATAAACACAGACATAGGGTCTACACTATAAGTGTTATCATTATCGAGAATATTATTCATTGTAACCCTAGCAGCTCTCGTGATATTTGTTCATCACTGAGAGAGGACAGTTTCATATTGTAACAGAGTTTATTGCTTTGAATAAAGTCTGTTTTCCTGTTACTTGTGTTATTAGAATTCGATTTGATTGTGCTATACACTGTATTCAACCCCCTTCTACAGTATGTGTGACCTAACATAACTCGTGTGAGACACAAATCATTTTCTAGAATTTTTTTATGAATCATGCAATTTTAATGTTCTTAGTTGTTTTTTTATATATAAATGTTGTGCAATATCTAACGTATATTAGATACAAGTTGATTGTTTATCAATCTATATTATTTTCATACAAGATATTACCAAATTACACAACGTTTCTAATAGAGTAGATAATTACCCAAAATATTTATATTCTTGTTTGTGTTGTATAATTTGTATTTAATGAATCAATATAAACAGGGTAGTCAGTGTATGTTTAAAATGAAACGATTAAACTTAATCTGTAGAATGTCGTTAGTATGTTTACAAAGAAAAAGCTAAAAATTAGCATATATGTTGAATACTGAGTTAACCAAAAACTTTAAATTTTATTTAAATAAACTATATGTACTGGTCTATATTATTATTGAGTTCACTACTAAATTACAATTAACTTACTCGATTTAAAAAGATTAAAAATGCATAGTGAAGTCAGAATGATTTGCAATTATAATATACAATAATGTAAAATTTACACTACTGTTAATATACAAGTTGATTTTAATGAAAAATGTTAGTTTTTTAAATTCAACGTATGTATGTATGGAAAAATGTTAGTTTTTTATTTATACTACTGTTAACAAAGTAAGATTAAGTTATATGTGCGTGTGTCAGCATGTAAATTATCGTATGTTACATTTCTTAATAAATTACGATGATTTCAATTATTTATATGGTAAATATCTGATTTATATACATGTATAATCATTATTAACATCTAGTGGGGCAATTGATTACTTAAATACCACGTATCTATATTTATTCAAAAATTAAAATTATGTAATAAATAAATTGCGATAATTTATATATGGTATTTACATTATCACTCTCAAACAATTCATATCTATTTTTTACGGAACCGAGTATCAATCATGCTTGTAACATAAAAATAAAACATATATTGTAAAGACATATTATTGATATTCATGATTTTTTTCAAGGATTCGAATGAAAGATTGTAATTATATCGTTATTGCTTTTAAATTTCTTTTATTACGACTTTAATATTTTTCATATAATAATTTGATAAAATTGTATACTATTCTCCTAAAATTATATATTTTTCAATTCGATAAAGTTTTATAAATATTAGTTGAACTGGATAAGTCCTTCAAATTATTGAACAATATATATTTTCTTTAAATAGTATAAAATGCATTGAATCAAATGCTACAATATAGTATAAATATAACTTTAATTTGAATAATTCAAAATATTCAAAATATTTGTACAATATTATCTCGATCAATGAATATTGCTTATCTAAAATAATTATTTTAAAAAAACTAGTTTTTAAAATGAAAAATGAAAAATAAATCGATTTAATATATTATCGTAGTTTTAACAAATCTCGTATGATCTTGTATCAAATTTCGAATATTTTTAAAATCGGGACAAGTCCCAAAAACAATAATGCGCTACCAGTGAAGTTAGTAATTTTAATATAATTTCGATTGCTAGAAGACAGTTATCTAATTTCATTCCATCTCATTCTTTATCCAACATCTTGTCCTGATCAACGCGAATGATCCACATCTATAATTAAAATACACATCTTAATCGCTTAAACGATAATTACTCGACGAATTGCGCGTCAATACCTTATCGTCTACCCATACGATAGCCCCCACATAAATATAACAGACAAACACAGGACTCTTGACCCACATATGCACATAATTCACATAGCATGTAAATATGTAACTCACATATCACATAATTCAAATCACATATGACTCGGTTCGTCAAAAGGTTCGACTTGGTACGTTTAAAACTGAAATCAGATCAAAAATATGATTTATCGATCTATAATTGACTCAGAATGACTTGTAAAACTACTAGTTGACTATTAAAATAGCAAACCAAATATATTTATTTTTTTTTATAAATTTTTATCATATCACTAAAATATATAGATCTTGACATCTGTAAGGTTAGATCATTCATAAACATTTTTAAAAAAATTAAAACATCAGTATGAGACTAAACACTAGTAAGAAATACTTGTCAAACTACTAGTTGAACGTTAAATAGCAAACCAAATACAATTATTTTTTTTAAAATTTTTTTATCATATCATTAAAATATATAGATCTTGATATCTGTAAAGTTGAATCATTCATAAATATTTAAAAAAAATCGAAACATCAGTATGAGACTTAACACTAGTAAGAAGTACCGGTTAAACTACTAGTTGACTGTTAAAATAGCAAACCAAATACATTTATTTTTTTTCTAATTTTTTTATCATATCACTAAAATATATAGATATTAACACCTATAAGGTTGGATTATTCGTAAACATTTTTAAAAAAATCGAAACATTAGTATGGGACTAAACACCAGTAAAAGTACTGGTCAAACTACTAGTTGACTGTTAAAATAGCAAATCAAATACATTTATTTTTTTTCTAAATTTTTTATCATATCACTAAAATATATAGATCTTGATATCTGTAAGGTTGGATCATTCATAAACATTTTTTAAAAAATCGAAACATCAGTATGGGACTTAACACTATTAAGAATTACCGGTTAAACTGCTAGTTGACTATTAAAATAGAAAACCAAATACATTTATTTTTTTTCTAAATTTTTTATCATATTATTAGATATATATCTTGACATCCGTAAGGTTGGACCTAATTTTTGAACCTAACTTTACTAAAACACACCTAGTTTTTTATTAAAAGCGGGCCCATTTTGCAACTAAAAATTTCAAAAGTGCAGGAAATTTCCTGCCATTTTCAAATGTTGAATTCAACCAAAATCGATTGAATTTAGTAGTGTCAAAAAATTTCATTGGCGGGAAAATTTCCCCATTTTCTTGGCAAGGGTAAATTCGACCAAAATCGGTTGAATTTAGTAGTGTCAAAAAAATACGTTGGAGGGAAAATTCCCACCATTTTTTAGGCAAGTCTAAATTCCCACCATTTTTTTGGCAAGGCTAAACACGACAATATATGGTTGCATATAAATATGTATGTATTTATTCGGTTGTAATTATTACTAAATTCGACCTCGTAAATACGACCGTCTGCGGTTGAATTTAGCCGTGCCCCTAAATTCAACCGAAAGTGGTTGAAATTGACTACGATTGTATTTGTGTAGTTGTATGTAGCCTTATTTCCTTGTATTGACTGAATATGTTAATTTGAATAATGGATTTAAGTTTGACTAAACCTAACAATTCGGATAATTGAAACGGTTTTGGTTCAAATAAATTTTAGATCAAATCCAATCTGAATGATGTATTTGGATATTGTTCTGGTCGATTTGGATTTGATTCAGTTTGGTTTTAATTCTGATTAAAATCAGATGAAATTTATATTCATATTAGATAAAATTTCGTTCAGATAAAATATATCGTAACTAATTCACTTTTATCATTTGTGAGATAAAAAGTATCCTTTTTAATAAATGTACTATTCTTTAAATAATATTATGTAATTTATAAAAAAAAGTATGGCTAAATAATTATGGTATCATAAAAATAAAAATATTTTAAATATAAGTTTTGCTTATATATAAGGAACTTTATGACTATATAAACTATAACAACTAAACCTAACTCATTTTTATCATTTTCTAATTTGGATTGTATAGTTCGCTTCATATTCGATTCGGATAATATATTATACGGTTTTGAAATGTTCCAAATAGTAAATAAATCTTGTATTTTGAATAATTTTCAATTAAGATAATTTTCGAATCGATTTAAATTAGTTTTAAAATTATTATCAAATTATATAATTCAAATTTCGGAATCAAATCTCGGTTACATAAATTTGGATTCGATTTTTCACCTTCTACCCATTACGCCTGCGTGGCTGTGTCAAACCTATATCCAGCGAATGAGAACTCCGCGGTAGAGGACAGGTGAGTGCGCATTTTAGTTTATTATATTTTAATGGGGTTTAATAATAAAATTCTTATACAATTTGAACTTTGATTTTCTTTTCCGGTTAGAAATTAGCTTGTTATGTCAAAATTGAGTTTTATAAATTATAGGTTTCCTACATCCATAATAAATACACTTACAAGCTACAAGATATTAAATACATTATATTTTTGCTTAGCTCCCAAACAATTTTTATCCCCACGCCAGAATATACGTATTCCACAAGCGTATCTTATCATCCCTATATATAAACCTCCACAGTTATTTTAAAACCAACATACTTCCCAACCCTTCGAGGTAACAATGCAGAAAACCTTGAGCCTGCCTTGCAATTATTATGGTAATGCTAGTCTAGAATTGGTGGAGTTGGCACGGAAATCTCGTCTCTACAAGTCATTTGCCGCAAGTAAACTTACCTTCTGAATTATACTTCATTCCGGTTATTATAATATAGTAAGTATAGATTATTATAACTCCGCATTATGCTAATATCTCCTTTGTGTGTGTTTTAGATGTTATGCACGTTTACCTCCTCGAGCAACAAATTGTAGGAAGAAAAAGTGCGGCCACAGTAATCAGGTTTGCTTATTTTGTTATACAAATTTTTCAGTATTATCGACAGTTAATTCAATAAGCTCAGATACTTGTATTTGGCTGGTATTTACGGCAACTGATGGATTCTTCAACATGTAATTGCTTTGCAGCTGAGGCCGAAATCCACAAGATCCCCTTATGTTCAGTACTGAACTGGAATGGTTCAGGAGTTAAAAGTCAATTGATTGCCCGAACTCAAGAACTTTATTTACACACCAAGAACTCAAGAAGTTAGTGCTGTAAAATTTGTCTGTTTATTGCAGCTACTGTTACTTGTAATCGAGTATGTAAATGAAGAAGCAACTCGTTTAAAGAACGTAAATGTCAGTGTCACCGAATTGTATTTTTAAGAATTTGATTCTAATATAATTGACTTGCATGAGTATCACTGATGTATGTTATTTGCTCTTATGTGATGACTCTTGTCTAAAAAAATCTAAATCGACTGTTTGCTTGACTGTTTCACATGTTTCTGAATTTGAGTAATTGACAAAAGTTCTGCTGAATGCAAGTATGCAACAATGTAAGTTCAGTTAAGTATGGCTATGGATTGTTGCACACGATGAACAATGTGAGACATATTACAGACTGGAGATTATCTTCCGGCCAATCAGTTTCGGCGTGCAACATCATATAAGGTTAATACAATTGTCTATGGGAAGTCATTTTTAGCTTTATCATTCGACTTGCTCTTGGTATGTATTTCATCACTCTCTGTTTTGATGATTTAGTCTGGGTTCCAGTATAAGTGTACAAAGCTTAAACCATGTGTTTTCAGAAGTTAGATTGCTCAAATTCTTATCGATATTATTTAAGTTGTCAGGTCTTTCTTTTATTTAAATATTTTTTTCAGTCTGATATCTAAAACCGAATGAAATTTTGTGAAGAAATTCATTAAATACAATTTAACATATATACATTAGAAATTTATTTTTGAAATTATAGTGAGGACCGAGTACTCCTACATGTAAATTACATAGTGAATACTGAATAGGGATGATGGTCCTGGTTAGTCAAGTCGAAGGTGTCATTTCCCTCGTCTCTGAAAACTTACATGGAATATGAGGAAGACAATACAGCTGTGAATTTACTATTATAAAAGTACTAGCTTAAATGCTGTGCGATTTACGATTTCCTTTAATATTTATATTTTTTATTTAAATATTAAATAAAAAATACTGGCTTAAATATTTTTTTTATTAGTCAAAGTCGAAGGTGTCATTTGCTTTGTCTCTGAAAACTTACATCAATAATAATGGAATATAACGAAGACAATACAGCTGTGAATTTACTACGTTATGCAATATTACCTTAAATCGCAGGGGTTTCCGTTATATTAAATTTTTTTATTTATCTAGTCATATTATGATTTTAAAATATTTATATTAATATATAATCATTATAAATTTATATAAAAAATAATAAGATAACATGTGATCGTAATTTAGTAGATTATGTCTAGTAGTTTAAGAATTTATTAGTTTAGCGGTTATATAACACTATTTATTTATTTTTTAATATTAGGATAAGTTGTGGTCGTAATTTAGTGGGATAAATAAATTATACATAGTAATTTAACAATATAGTAGTTTAGCGGATATATAATACTATTTATTTATTTATTTATTTATTTAATAATTAAATGGGGATAACCATTGAATCAAATTATACCCCATTCCGGTTATTTATAACTAGTTGCTAACCCGTGTGAAGTACGGAGGCGACATTATAAATAATATAAAGTTATTATTTGTATAAAATTAAATCTCAGATAATTTGTGCAAAACACAGATTAAAATAAATAAATATTTTAAATTATGCAGTTAAAGGAAATCGAAGTCATAATTATAAAATTTCACCGTATAATTCTTTTTTTTTACTAAAATGACTTATAAATCAAGTTATAATTCTACTTATGTACCTAATTATTTTATATGTTATATTAATCTAACATATTAAGTTTTACTAATACGATTATTTAAAAGTAATTGACGCTTGGATAAACACCAATAAATAAAAATTTATGTATAAATAAAGTATAAAAATAGTAGAAGTTAATTCGTGTTAGTTAAAGTTTAATTATATAAAATTTTAAAAATAGTTATATAATATTTTTTTTGTGCAAGACATGCATGGACTTTAACAAGACTAAGACAATTTGTCAACCTAAGTAAGTTGTATTGTTATTTTAATTTATATTTTGTACTTGTAACATTTAAAGTCTGCAAAAATGTCAAAGAAGCAAACTGGAGTCTTTTTCTATAAACAGTGTCAAGCCTAAGAATTTCATCTGGAAGAAGATCAAGAAGATCATGCCTCAGAGAAATTATGAAGAAGTTTGGAGTTGAATAAATTTGTTTTAGGATAAATGTTCTAAGTCAAGATCTCAACAAGTCACATATTTAATATTATAGAGAAGTCATTTGAGAACTCAAAATGACTTATCGAGAAGTCAGGAAAGGCATTGGAGAACTCACAGAGATATCGACAAGCCAAATTGAAGACATGGAGATTGAAGATATCGACAAGTCATCTCTTCACTAGAGAACACATAGTTATCGACAAGTCAATATTCATTAGAGAACTCTGAGTTATTGTTAGGAAATGAATAACACAAAGAGGGGGGTGAATGTGTTTTACTATTTTTAGGCTTTTCTTGAATATTTTTGGCTTGGTTGAACAAAGTAAATTTAATCTTGTAGAAATGTGTTACTGCAGAAATTTAAACATGCAAGAATAAGGAACACATATCTTTTCAAAACTCACTTAATTTTGTATTAAAATTAAGAATGTTTTGCTACAAAAATTTTAGGCTCTTTGATGTTAAAGAGCTTAGCTTCTTCTTGAGAGTGTTACAAGATTTCTATCTCAATTGTTACAAATGACTAAGGACCAGTGTTAACTTTATAACTCAGTTAACTGTCGGTTTACACAGTGTGTAATAAGACATGCTATTAGTTTTTCTAAACTGTCACTTGTCATTTCTATTTATAGAAAAGCAGATCTTCCATTTCTGGCTTAGCATATCTTTAGCATCCCGTGTTCACTTTAATCTTCCTTTGTCAGTTAATCTTTACCATTGATCTTGCACATTCTTCAAACTGCTTTTTGTAGACTTGTCAATCCAGCTGTTGGATTGTTTGTTGATTGTTTATCTTGGATATTGAATTGATCTGCAACCTTGTACTTCGAGATTGTACATCGAGATCTCCAGTTTAGGTCTATAGAAGACTTGACATCTCGATAAGTATCTTCGCTTATCGAGATCTCTGGTACTCTATATTCAGTTTGGCTTGTAGAGGTCTTCAGTTCTCTATAAGAGAACTTTGGCTTGTCGAGATCTCTTGTATTCACATCTTCACTTTGACTTATCGATAACTCTTAGTTCTCTAGTGGCTTCTTGACTTGTCGATTTCTCAGAGTTCTCTAGTCAAATTAACTTGTCGAAATCTCATAGTCCTCTAGTAAATTTTAACTTATCGATATCTCTGAGTTCTCAAGTGAATTTTGACTTATCGATATCTCTGAGTTCTCTAGTGAACTTTGACTTATCGATAACTCAGGATTTTCTAATGAATGTAGACTTGTCGATAACTCTGAGTTCTCTAGTGAAGAAATGACTTGTCAATATCTCCAATCTTCATGTCTTCAATTTGGCTTATCGATATCTTTCTGAGTTCTCTAGTAGCTTTCCTGACTTCTCGATAAACAATTCTGGAGTTCTCGAATGAATTCTCCATAACATTAAATCTGTGATTTGTAGAGATCTTGACTTAGAGTATTTTTCTCCAAACAGATTTATTCAACTCCAAACTTCTTCAAAATTCATCTGAGGCGTGACCCTCTTGATCTTCTTCCAGATAGAATCCTTAGGCTTGATATTGTTTCAGGAAAAAGACTCCAGTCTGCTCCTTTGCATTTTTACAGACTTTAAGTGTTACAAGTACAAAATACAGACTAAGATAACAACACAACTTACTTAGGGTTGGCCCCAAGCTTAGTTGATTACCACAAATAACAGTTCATTAATCTCCTCCTTAGATCAGATGTCCATTTGGCTTGCTTCTTACTTTGATCAGGGACACTAATGATATTATTATCTCCAGTGATCTTTGAAATCATCACTTATATTTTACAATCTCCCCCAACTTGTTCAATATGGAATTATGCACAAGTTCTGAATGATGATATCAAAATTCTAACTAAATACAGAATGCAGAAGTCAATCTCCCCATCCTGTCTTCTTTTGTGAGTTTCATTTAGATTTACTCTTCTATCCCCCTATCAAGAATAGACTTACTCTACTCTCCCCCTATCAAGAAAAGAATATTATTATCTGGCAACATCCATTAGTTGTTTTGACATTTAGATATATTCTCCCCCTTTTTGACATTATCTCCAGGTAGAAAGATCCAGCTAGATGCACATTGTTCAAGCTTTTGTCATTGTCCATTTAGAACATTATCAGCAGCTTCAAGCTTCAGTGAGATCTGTAGTGATGAGTTCATCAAGTAGAATAGGAGTTTCACTTAGATCTGCAGAAGAAGTCTGTCAGTAAAAAAAGTCCTAAACTCTCTGTTCTTTTGAATAAGTGGTCTCAACACTTCTCACTGTACTAGTCTCATGAACATATATTTCTTTTTGGAGTTTAATTAGACATATGCATTGTAAGATATTTACTTGCAAGCATTATTACAGAAAAGATAATAATCAATTCAGAAAAACACATAGCAATCATTACACAAACAAAAGAATGATAGAGAAGAAGTAGAATTTTCATTAATAATGGAAATAGTGTATATTAAGATATAGATTTCAACAAGTAAATCATAATCCTAACTACTCTGGTTTCTGCTTCTTCTTCTCGGCCTCTATCCTCCATGCCCGGCGCTGGTAAGCTCTGGACATGGAGTGTGCAAGAGAAATGATTCTCTCCTGCAACTCCAGAGCAGCAAGACGTTGATGCTCAGCCACCATGGCACGTCTCTCCTGCTCCAGAGAGACTTCTCTCTCAAAGAAAAAGAAGTTTATCTAATCATCCCACGAGATTTCGTCAAAGACGTCAAGTGGAACATCAAAGGGGCTGCATATGATCCCTTTGATGCGGACTTGAAGCCCAAAGGGGTCATAATAGACCTTATTATCAGTGATGGGCTGGAAGATAAACACTGTTGTTGAGCGAGTGGAAAACAGGGGCAGCCGTTGGAGAGAGATGAACAATAAGTGAGTTTTGAGGTTAGGATATTTGTTGAGAAAGAGAGCAGTGATGAATAATGAAGAGCGAAGAGTTTGGATTTATAGATGGATAAAAGAAAGAAACCAAGAGACTTTTGAGTTGCCCGGTTAATAAGTGTAATAATTACACAAACATACTTTACGAGTATCTAGACAGTTAGAAGTGACTTAACTTTCTAGTTACTATTCCCCATGCAAGTACTCAAGAATCTTAGTTCACTTTCTAGGTTAACTATTCCTCATGCAAATAAACAAGTACCCCTACACAAAAAGTAACCCTTCCTATCAGCAAAATATTTCACTAGCTAACTCATCAAAATAAATACTGATAAGGGATTATTTTGAATAAATTCAAAACACATAATTAGCATATAGTCAAATAAATTTAACTATTATCAGTATTCTCAAAACATCACATATAATGTACTAATCTACTTACATTAGACTAACATAATCCACATTAAAAAAAATTGCACATAAGCACGTAAATGTGTCAATAACTCTGAGTAATTATAGATAAAGTATGTCAAAAGTATTTTGCTGAACATAATTTATGAATTAAATTATCTCAGTTTTTCATACTTTTTGCTTCTTTTGATCTGTTATTTATTAGCTTCACATATTTAGAATATGAATTATAAAATATTCAGTTTTCTTAGAATTTTGAGAAATTCCAAGTTATAATATGTATCGAGAAGTCTGGGTATTTATAGTAAGATTAAATGACTTGTCGAGAACTCAAAAATAGACGTTTGGAGTTTGTCTATCGAGAAGTCATTTTAAGAAATGAAATACATATCGAGAAGTCATTTTAAAGTATTCTTTTAGAGAACTCAAAATTGACTTATCAAGATGTCAAATAAATACCCAGTTTGTCCAAACGGTAGATTGAATTAATTCCAACTTTTATTTGAATAAGTTCAAAATAAAATTAGAATAAATTTTCCAAAAGTATTTTACCAAAATAATTTATTAAACTAAATTATTTCAGTTCTGAGTTATTGATAAGTCAAAAATTATACTTGTAGAGAACTCCGTAAATTAACACTATTAGAGAACTCTACAAAGTCTTATCGATAAGGCATATTAAGCCTATCGAGACGTCACTGGAGAAGTCAGTAATTGACTTATCGAGGACTCACTCGAGAAGTCCTAAAATGACTTGTCGAGAAGTCAATTTGACTTATCGAGAACTCAGTTCTATATATACTTTTGGTTTTTGTAATTCTACCTTGTGTTAATTTTACATATTAAGAATGTAAATTAACAACTGAGTAGTTTACTCAGAATTTGAAAAATTCTAAGTTGAATTTGAATTTGAAAAACAAATATGCAGAGATTTCTGAAATATTTATAATTCATATTTCAGTTAATTTCCAATTTAATCAAATTAATTTGATTTACTGGAGATTAATTTGCTGTAAAATATTAGCTGAGTTCTTGCCTTATGATGAAGAATTAAGCATTCTAATTTTACCTACAAGTCTAGTGAAAGTTGCTTCATCCAAAGGTTTAGTAAAAATGTCAGCCAATTATTTTTTGTTGGTACAAAAATGAGCTCAATGGTACCATTTATAGCATGTTATCTAATAAAATGATACCTAACATCAATATGCTTTGTCCTAGAATGATTAACTGGATTAGCTACTTATAGATATAGCACTAGTATTGTCACACATAATAGGAATTTTGTGTAACACTAGGCCATAATCCATTAGCTGATTTTTAATCCAAAGCACTTGAGCACAACAACTTCCTGCAGCTATGTATTCAGCTTCAGCTGTAGAAGTTGATACAAATTGTTTTTCTTTCTATACCAGGATACAAGTCTTTGTCCAAGAAATTGACAGCTTCCACCGGTACTCTTTCTGTCAACCCTGCATCCGGCAAAATCTGCATCTGTGTAACCAACAGCTTCAAAACCAGTTCTCTTAGGATGCCATAATCCCAAGTTTGAAGTTTCCTTCAAGTATCTGAAAATCTTCTTTCTCCCCTGAGTTTGTGCAATTAAATTCAGGTGTATGAGATGAGCTTCCATTTTCTTGATTTTCCTGTTGAGTAGTTTCTTCATTTTTCTTTTCTGACAGACTACACAAACTTCAACTTGAGCAAACTCCAGCTTAGGTATGTCTCTTACTAACTCCTTTTTGACAAGGTGTTAATTTCCTTGAAATTCAAGTAAGACAGATTTTTATGCCATAGCTTGTTTACTTCTTCTCATGCCTTGGTGTAGAAGCAACAAATACCATCCTTATTTGTTGAGTCAAAATCTGTAACAAACAAGCTCCTTTTCCTTGTGCCTCTCAGAGCAACTTCACCAGTTTTCTTGCTGATAACAGTGCATTCTTCTTTGTTGAGTAAAACTTAAGGCCTTTGTCTACAAATTTGCTAACTCTGAGAAGATTCACTTCAAGACCAGCTACCAGTGCTACATCATCAAAGACAACATTTTCAAAACAATCTTACCATATCCCATTGTGAATCCTTTGCGGTTGTCTCCAAAGGTCACCAAAGGGCCAGCTTTCTCCTCAAACTGTGATAGCATGGCCTTTTCACCTGTCATATGCCTGGAACATCTGCTGTCTATGATCCAGATGACTCTCTACACTATGCCCTGCACACAATGAGTCTTAAGTGTGTTTGGAAACCCAAGTAGCGTTGGGTAGTTTCTTCTTAGTAACTTGTTCAGCAGAAGCAGAATGAGTTGTTTTAGAAAAAAATAGAATTCAGTGATTGTTGTGCGTGTTTTCCTTTTGATGTGGACTCATTTCTTGTTTCTTTAAGGTCTACTCTCAGTTTGTGGTAACTCTTCATTACTTTCAAGTTGCAAGGAATGCAGTCAAACTTGTCACAGAATGAATAAGAGGATCATTTGAATCTGCTTCATTGTATTTGGAGGTTCCTTCAGTTGGCTTGCTAAGAACCTTTTTACAAAAGTGAGTTAGATGATTTGCAGAGCCATATTTTTTACACTTCTTTCTATGAGCATTTGCAACATAAGCAAAATTATTGCTTTTATTTATCCCTATTTTCCCATTTCTATTTTTCTTTTTCTTTCTTGCATCTTCAGTTTTGGTTTCTTTAACAGGAGTCTTGGGACTTTGTTTGTTCATGAGCTTCTCTTCAGTATTGGAAGACTCAACTGATTCTTCAGTTTTCTTCTCTTTATCTTCATCAGCAATTTCTTACTTGATAATGAATTCTTCTTCACTGAAGTTGACTTCACATGCTTTGAATATAGGTGCATTAACCTCTTTCAAAAAGGTTGGAGCATTCTCGGTTTTCTTTGCTTTCCCTTTGTCACCTACAGTCTTCTTTTTGTCATTCATGGCATCATAGTCAAGGCCAATAGCAATGTTTGCACATGGCTTATTCTTCTCATGAAATTGTCCGACCAGTTAAGGTGCATTTCTGAAAGATTTCATCTTCACTTCATTCTTTTCTAGCTTCTCCCTTAGCACAGCTTCAATTTCATATGCACACTTGAGCTTGTTCTTTAGATAAGCATTTTCTTGTTTTAAAGCTTCAAGCTCCACCAACAACAATTCGGTTTCTTGCTACTCACTTTAAAGCTTCTCATTTATCTTTGTTAATCTGCTAACTTCTTCATTAGCAGCAACCATGCTTGTGTGAGTATGAAACATTTTTGTGCTCATCTTTTTAACAGTTTCCTTATATTGATTCATATTTAAATCAATAGTGGTAAGAGTTGGTGTCTGTAATTTAGATGATGATGATTCTCCTTGCTCCAGGACCATGAGTGCATAATTACCAAATTCTTCATCTTCATCATTCTCAGAGTCATCCCAACTTTTACCCTCTGTAATATAAGCTTTACTTTGTTATTTCCTTAGAAGAGCTTCATACTTTGCTTCAAGTTCAAGATAAGCTTTTTCTTTTTTGCTTTCTTGGGTTTCCTGCATTCTGTTGCAAAGTGGCCTTGTTCATCACATTTGAAGCATTTTATATTAGATCTGTCAACAGATCCAGTTTTGTAGTCATTCTTGCTATCAGAATTGTACTTCCCTTTTTCTTTCCAGCTGCTGACTTTATTGAAATTATGTCATTTACTCCTGAAGTATCTTGGCTTCTTTACTCTAAGATTAGTGAATTTTCTATCCAAATAGGCCATTGACTGATCTAGCTCATCCAGTTCTTCAAGAGTGTAGAACTCATCTTTTTCTAATTCCAGAATGGCTTGTTCCTGTGAATCATTTGTTCTTTGCTCACTTGTTTAGGAAACTGGTATTTGAGATCTTGACTTATCAGTCGATGTTTAGATTTCATTGACAATTAAAGCACTTGAACCATCTACAACATGTCCTTGGTCAGATCTCAATGATTTTCTCTGAATCATTTCAAGTTCATATGTTTTGAGAATTCCATATAGAACTTCCAGTGTTATCCTACTTAAGTCTCTTCCTTTCCTGATTGCTGAGATTTTCTGTTCCGAATGATCAGGGAGAGTAATCAAGAACTTCAGATTCACTTCTTCAATTTCATAATATTTGTCATAAAGCTGCAAATCATTTATCAGCTTGTTAAATCTTTCAAACACGTCAGTAATACTTTCCTCTGGCTTTGCCATAAAACCCTCATACTGTGAAATCAGTATTCTTCTTTGGTTTGACCTAACTTCTTCAGTTCCTTCACAGAGTATCTCAATCTTTTCCCATATTTGTTTGGCAGTATCACAGTTGACAATGTTGTTGTACATCACATTGTCAAGTGACTCAATTAATATTAATTGCAAGCTACTATCCAGGAAGACTTTCTCATTTTCAGGGTCAGAATACTCAGAAGGATCTTTTGGAGCAAAATGAGCTGGGATGATCATGTCTCCATCTGTAGATTCCTCAATTCTAACCATAGGAATGAAGGGTCCATTCTTGAGGATCTAAATGTAGAGTGGATTGGCCATCCTGATAAACAGCATCATTTTCTTTTTCCAAAGCGTGTAGTTAGCTTTGTCAAAGGTAGGAATTTTGATGCTACTGATTTTTTGTGTATTCATTCTTCCAAGATCTTGAATCTGTTTACTTTCAGATTTTACTCTGATACCACTTGTTAGGAAATGAATAACACACAGAGGGGGGTGAATGTGTTTTACTATTTTTAGGCTTTTCTTGATTGTTTTTGGCTTAGTTGAACAAAGTAAATTTAATCTTGTAGAAATGTGTTACTGCAGGAATTTAAACATGCAAGAATAAGGAACACGGATCTTTTCAAAACTCACTTAATTTTGTATTAAAATTAAGAATGTTTTGCTACAAAATTTCTAGGCTCCTTGATGTTAAAGAGCTTAGCTTCTTCTTGAGAGTGTTATAAGATTTCTATCTCAATTGTTACAACTGACTAAGGACCAGTGTTAACTTTATAACTCGGTTAACTGTAGCTTTACACAATATATAATAAGACATGCTATTATCTTTTCTAAAATTCACTTGTCATTTCTATTTATAGAAAAGCAAACCTTCCATTTCTGGCTTAGCATATCTTTAGCATCCCGTGATCACTTTAATCTTCCTTTGTCAGTTAATCTTTACCATTGATCTTACACATTCTTCAAGCTGTTTTTTGTAAACTTGTCAATCCAGTTGTTGGATTGTTTGTTGATTGTTTATCTAGGATATTGAACTGATCTGCAACCTTGTACTTTGAGATTGTACATCGAGATCTCCAGTTTAGGTCTATAGATTACTTGACATCTCGATAAGTATTTTAGCTTATCGAGATCTCTGGTACTCTATATTTAATTTGGCTTGTAGAGGTCTTCAGTTCTCTATAAGAGAACTTTGGCTTGTCGAGATCTCTAGTCTTCACATCTTCACTTTGACTTATCGATAACTCTTAGTTCTCTAGTGGCTTCTTGACTTGTCGATTTCTCAGAGTTCTCTAGTCAAATTAACTTGTCGAAATCTCAGAGTCCTCTAGTAAATTTTAACTTGGCGATATCTCAGAGTTCTCTAGTGAATTTTGACTTATCGATATTTCTGAGTTCTCTAGTGGAGCTTGACTTATCGATAACTCGGAATTCTCTAATGAATGTAGACTTGTCGATAACTCCGAGTTCTCTAGTGAATAAATGATTTATCGATATCTCCAATCTTCATTTCTTCAATTTGACTTGTCGATATCTTTCTGAGTTCTCTAGTAGTTTTCCTGACTTCTCGATAAGCCATTATGGAGTTATCGAATGACTCTATAACATTAAATCTGTGAATTGTAGAGATCTTGACTTAGAGTATTTTTCTCCAAACAGATTTATTTAACTCCAAACTTCTTCAAAATTCTTCTGAAGCATGATCTTCTTGATATTTTTCCAGATAGAATCCTTAGACTTGATACTGTTTCAGGAAAAGACTCCAGCCTGGTCCTTTGCATTTTTACAGACTTTAAGTGTTACAAGTACAAAATACATACTTAGATAACAACACAACTTACTTAGGGTTGGTCCCAAACTTAGCTGATTACCACAAATAACAGTTCATTAATCTACTTCTTAGATCAGATGTCCATTTGGCTTGCTTCATAATTTGGTCAGGGACACTAATCAAATTGTTATCTCCAGTGATCTTTGACATCATCACTTATATTTTACAGTTATCGATAAGTCAAATTCCACTAGAGAACTCAGAGATATCGATATGCCAAAATTCACTAGAGAACTCTGAGTTGTCGACAAGTCAAATTTGACTAGAGGACTCTGAGTTATCGATGAATCAATAAAGCATTAGAGAACTCCGAGATATCGATAAGTCAAAGTGAAGATATGAAGACTAGAGATCTCCACAAGTCAAATTCTCTTATAGAGAACTTAGAGACCTCTACAAGTTAAATTTATTATGGAGTATTAGAGATCTCGATATGCCAATATACTTATCGAGATGTCAAGTTCTCTATAGACCAAATGGAGATCTCGAGGTAAAATCTCAAAGTACAAAATTGCACATCAGTTCAATATCCAAGATTAACAATCAACAAACAATCCAAACAGCTGGATTGACAAGTCTACAAAAAGCAGTTTGAAGGATGTGCAAGATCAATGGTGAAGATTAACTGACAAATGAAGATCAAGACAATCACAGGATGCTAAATATATGTTATACCATAAACAGAAGATATACTTTTCTATAAATGGAAATGACAAGTGACTGTTTACTAAAGTTAATAGCATGTCTTATTGTACACTGTGTAACCCAGCAGTTAACTGAATTATAAAGTTTACACTGGTCCTTTAGTCAGTTGTAATAATTTAGATAGAAAATCTTGTAACACTCTCAAGAAGAAGCTAGACACTTTATCAACAAAGAGCCTAGAAATTTTGTAGCAAAACATTCTTAATTTCAATATAAAATTAAGTGAGTTTTGAAGATCCGTGTTCTTTATTTTTGCAAGTTTAATTTCTGCATGAACACAATTTCACTACAAGATTTAAATTTACTTTGTTCAACCATAAAAGATTCAAAAAAAGTTTAAAAATAGTAAAACACATTCACCCCCTCTGTGTGTTATTCATATCCTAAAATTTTTCTACTAAGTTCCAAGATTCAGTAATTTTGTATTTTAATAGAACATGGATTCACTTAATAGTATAGATGGTTGAAAACACGTGCAAAGCATATTAAAATATCGAATTAATATTTGCGGTGCGAAACATGGACCGAAATTAATATATTAACATGAAATATTATATTGGTACTTGTAAAGAATAATTATGTAGTTTAAATAGGATCGAATAAGATATGAAATTTTTCATAAATAATTCTTGTTATGCATTGTTTTACTTGTTATGAAAATCTAACATATTAATTTTATTTTTGTAAAATGAATTGTATAATTATCTTAGAACAAAATATTTGTTATTTTAGATAATTTAATATTTATTAATATAATTTGATAATTATCTTATAATTAGTTTTTTTAATATAATTTATTTAATATTACTTAATTATTGATACAAAATATTTTCTCAAATTAAAAATAAATATACGATTGAATGAATATTAACTAATAGAAACTAAAATTTAGAGAAATATAATTCAATTTGTGCTAGGTGAGTAACAAAATTTGGTACTTTTTGTATTTCAATACTTTTGTACTATAATAAAACATGGTTTCGCTTATTAATAAAGGGTTAATGATCAAATCGAAACCAATTTTAAAATAGAAATTAGAAACCAATAACAACCAAATATTTAACCCCTTTCTTTATCCTCCATGTGCAAATTCATATATATATTTTCCCCTTCATTTTTAATTTAATTTTTCTCGTTAATCGATTAAATTTTTTTAAAATATAACTTTACCGTATTTATTTCCATCCCCACTCATCAATTTGCATAGTATATTTGGTATATTTCGATGATCAATCGGTATTTAAACTTATATGAATCACTAAGTTAAATCGGTACTTTCCCCGGAGCAGTAGATTTTAGTGATTCTCGTTGGTAGAAATAGTGATTTATCGTCAAAATTTATCATATTTGGTATTCATACTGATTGTTGGAGATGTATAATAATATGTGGAAGTTAGATTTTAAAAATAGTTCATCAATTGACAGGAAAAATTTGATTAAAAATTGAGGGAATTAGGTGGAGTTGTGTGTGATAGAGTGCATTTAAATTGGTTGTGGTGCATTTTTTAGTTTCTATTCTAATTTGGTTTCTATTAGAGTATGACTCTTATAAATTTTAATTATCTTATCAAGTAGATATTTGTTATTTTAGATAATTTATTATTAATTAATATTATCTTATAATTATTTTATAATTGCCATATTCAATATAATTTACAAATTATTTATATTACTTGAATATTGATAAAAAAAATTCAAATTAAAAATACATAAACGCTTGAATAAACACTAACTAATAAAAACAAAGTGTAGATAGAATATAAGACAATTTAAGTTAGGTAAATACTAAAATTTGATATTTTGTTACTTTTGTACACTAATAAAACAAGATTTCGTTTATTAATACCGAGTTAAGTTATGTAGTTAAAAAAATCGAAGTCAAGCGTAATTATAAAATTTTACCGTATAATTTTTTCTTTACTAATATGACTTATATCGACACTTGAATGAACAATAACAAATAGAAATTAATGTTAATATAAAGTATAGAGAGTAGAATTCAATTGGTATTAGTTGAGATTTAATTATATAAAACTTTAAAAATAGTTATATAATTTTTGTAGTGAGTACCAAGATTTAGGTAATTTTTTCTTCAAATAGACATGGTTTTGCTTAATAGTATAAATAGTTAATAGCATGTGTGAAACATATTAAAATATCTAATTATGATTTGTATTGCGAAATACGAATCATAATTAATATATTAATATGAAATATTAAATTGGTACTTGTAAAGAATAATTATGTAGTTGAAAGGAATCGAATAAGATATGAAAGTTTTAGTCATAATTCTAGTTTTACATTGTTTTGCTTGTTATAAAAATCTAACATTATATAATTATCTTATGAATGAAATATTTTTTATTTTAGATAATTTAATATTAATTAGTATTATTTGATAATTAACTTATAATTAGCGTTTTGAGTTTAATTTATTTAATATTACTTAGTTATTGATAAAAATATGTTTCAAATTAAAAGTAGATACACACTTGGAAGAGCATTAACTAATAGAAATAAAGTTTAGAGAGAATAAAAGTCAATTTGTACCGGTGACTACCAAAATTTGGTACTTTTGTATTTGTGTGCTTTTGTGCTGAAATAAAACATGGTTTCACCTAATAATAAAGAATATAAATTTTAATTATCTTATCAACTAAATATTTGTTATTCTAGATATATTTTATTATTAATTCATCTCATCTTATAATTATTTTATAATTATCATTTTCAATATACTTTATTTAAAATTACTTAATTATTGATAAAAATATTTTTCAAATTAAAAATAAATAAACGCTTGAATAAATACTAACTAATAAAAAGAAAATTTAGATAGAATAAAGGTCAATTTGTGTTAGTTATTATTTTACACCATTCTAAAAATAAATAAAAGCTTAAATATAATAGTTAATATTGCAAACTCAATAATTAGTACATAACAAATATCAAATATGTAGATATTATTAAATATCATTCTAATTTCTTTTATCAAACAAATATTTGATATATTGATCATTATATAATTATAAAAATTAAAAATAATATTTATATTCTTCCATTTAATATTTCGATTATTCAGTCCAATTAACAATTAATCTCCAACTTGTCGATTAATCTGTCATAAATACCCTCACCGGCGTGAAACACTAGAGATTTTTGGAACACTGCAATCTGCACTCAGGAATAAAATAGATGAGGTATCCCCATTCCCAGCCCCAAGTGAAGATAAGAAAGAATCCTACTGCCAGAAGCAGGCACGAGTCACTCTCACTCTTTTCTGATAAATCTCTTAATCTGATCAATTCATGTTTGGGATAAGCAATTATGCACTACACGGGCCTTTATTATTTGTGTAACATTTTTTTGATCATAACAAAATTTCAATAATAGAGTACGAAACACTAGAGACTCCGATTTGTACGTTCAAGTACCACCACACTTTTGCACAACAAAAACTTCTTCATCCTTATCTACATTTTACACAATAGTAATACACATACATACAAACAAATTACACCTTACATACACATCCTATTCACACAAACACGTGACTTTATTACAGCCATGCTCCCTCCTACGACGTCGTTTCTCACAATCAAACAAGGGTCGCGCACTTCGATGCTTTCGGGTCCCACATAGCCGGAAGCAAAAACTTGCGTCCCTTTTCCCCATGCGCATTGTAACTCGCCCCACTGCTCTTATCCACCAACACATTCCCCGGGTAACCCGGATACGCACCCGACCCGAACACACCCGTACACGCCGACACCGCCTCTAACGGCGCCGTCACCGGTCCCTGAAAATACCCATTATTAAACGGGTTCGTCACGGTTCCCGCCAAAACCGTGCCCAAGTTAATAATCATTCCGTCAACTCCGACGTCTCCGTTAGGCGAAACTAACGGCGCCGTTTGTGGCCCGTAAATAGGTTGGTGAAATGGCCATGCACACATACCCGGACACAAACTCTCCGAGTTCCCCACCCATGCATATGCAAACCGACCCGATCCGGATTTCACTCGGGTCGACCCGTGGGTACCGCACCGGTTCATGCAAAACCCGTCAACAGAAACATCCTTAGCCGTCAAAACAACGTTAATAGAACTCAACTTGTTGACTTTAGAAGCTAACAATATGAGTTGTGAAGTCTTTAAAGACTTTCCAAGAGAGTACTTCTCGTCGAGAGTTTGAGTTCCGACAACAACAGTAGAAACGCCGCCGTGGTAATTCTCGGTGGTTTTCCACCAGGAAGCGGCGGAGGGCGACGGAGCAGAGTGGCCGGAGTTGAGAGAGTTGAGATAATCGACTATTATAGAGCGTTGGGTTGAAGTGAAAGTGCCGTACCATACGAGATTTATTGTTATGTTACCTTTGAGAAGTGCGCCATTGTGGTATTTCATTTTTAGAGGTTGTTCTTGGACTAGAGCTGTGAGTTTTCTTGAAGAAGCTGTGGTGGGTTCAGTTAAAAAGGTGGTGAAGAGGAGGATTAGAAGGAGAAGAAAGAAAGTTGAAAAGGCCATTTTTATGTTTGATAGTGAGGAAGAAAGAGTGGAGTGTGGTTGGTTTTATAGTGGAAAAGTACACATGATTCGAAAATTTAAAATTATTTGAACATTAGTTATTTTTCCGAATAATTAGACTAGTAAATATTTATTTTTATAAATTAAATAATTAATGTGAATCGAATCCAAAAATTAAAATGAGTTATTTTTAAAATGATTTGGTTAATTGGTTGATTTCTAGATCATTTTTTTTGTTAAAGAACGTAATTTGCCCTATTTGATATCTTGAATTTTTGAATAAATCGTTATTTAATATAATATTAGAATGGGTTCATAGAACGAGTCCTCTTACCCTTTTTATTGAATTTGAGATTTATTATTAATAATACGTATTTATATTATTTATATTTATTGTTATCAACTTTAGTGAAATGTATCATATAATAGGTGTTAAAAAATATAAAATTATGATTGGACCTTTATTTTAATGGCCAGTTATTTAACATTTTTAATTATTCAAAAACATAATTTTAAGCTAATTATGTTAATTTATATGTAATTCTTTTTTGCGAGATGATATTTTTAGTAGAACTTAATTAGTTTAGCTGATTTAGCAAAAAAAAGAAAAAACAAATGGTTTTAGGTGTGCGCCTATGATTGTACAAGTCCCGAGTAATTTAGGGTAAACAGCTGTAGCGTGAACAAGAAGAGGCTTGAAGACTCAGCATCTAAAGGTTGAAAGGGAGGTGGTTGGATGGAATGGGGGTTGCCAGGCCGGGTTGCTGATTTTGGCGTTTATTAGTGGGTGTATGGGAAAGGTTTATAGGTTTTAGACGCTGACGTGGATCAAATCTCCCGTATCCATGATATTTCTATGAAAAAATGCTAGACACCGTAAATTTTTATGGATAGGGAATAATTTTTTATATAATAATATGAAATTCCGTGTATGAATATATATGATCTACGAATCAAAATTAATCATGTATTTATTATGTTATTTGATAAAAATATTTTGGAAAATTTTTGAATACATATTGTACGTGAATGATGTATGTCCTGTGTAGACGTTATATATTTTCCTATGAAAAGGTACTTGTCCATTTTTCGGGGTATCGAGAGGGCATGGAAACACATAAGAACTCTTGAAAGGAAATTGAAAAAAGATGGAACTCTAGTTCCTTCAGAAATGGTAAAATCTTTTACGTAAGAAGGGGTTGATTCGTATCATCTTTACTTGGTTCTTCTTCCTCTATTTTTTTAATAATACCGGTCGGGTTCTTCTCCTACCCGTATTGAATAGAACATAAGTGAAACCTTCTTTCATATAAAACCAACCTGCTTGATTTAAATCGGGAAAATCGTGCGGTTTTATGAAATCATGTGTTATGGCTCGAATCCGTAATTAATCTTATTTCCGATAGGTACAGTTGACAACCTCCTCGACTGTCCGTGGTTTATTATTCGACAAAAAAAATATCGAAAATTTTAAATTTGTATAGTTTACTCAATCTGAGAAATAAATTTTAAAATTTATTCGTGTTCCGTTTGTAATTTTTTCTTGAGTTGAGTATTCGATGATTGTAATTAAAAACTAAATCAAATGAAAATAATCGGAAATTAAAATGTCATCTTTCACAAATTCGAGTTGAACCGATTTTATCTATAAAGTTTACAAGGGTAAGTTGATTTATCCATATGCAACCTGACATTTATAAGAAGATGACGAATGACGAGTGCGATTAAAAGTGTGTGACAGGTGGTAGACATTGCTGTGCTGCAGCCTGCAGGAGATAAAAAGTTAACCACGCCCAATTATTTTTTTCATCCTGGATTTCCGTACCCTTTTCAAAATTTTGTAGTACGTCATCTTTTTCAGACTCTACCGTAAATTATTCACCGCTAACTTAATGAAAAATAATTGCGACAGCTGAATATTACCGTAATACGCTGTTATATTTCATATAACGATGGCGGAGAATAAATTCTCTTCTTAATAAAAAAAGTTTCTTTTTGGACTATTATTCATTTATTCTTCTATCTCAGTTATTAGAAAAATTATTAACTACGCATTGTTTTACAAGACTAACAAATACACTTGATACATTAGCAATTGGCAAAAAAATTAGGAAAAAGTTAGGGCTCTCTATCATTTTCCTCTTTATAATGCTTAATAACTAAATTTCATCACGCGAACATAATTTTACCTTAAAAATTTACTGTTTTTTAATTATTTATTATTATGTCATGGTTATTTACACAGTTAATTTTTGAAACCAATCAAGTAGTTAAAGACGCATTTTTGGATATATTTTGTTAAGATTTATGCTTCTACTGTTGTACATAAATAAATAAAATATGTACAAAATTTTAAAATTTAAACTACCGGGGGGAAGGGAGTAAACAAGTAATAGCGGTCGATGGTTGTGCAATTTAATGGATTGATTGAAAGAAAAGACTTGGAAATTGAACATGTCCAGTCATCCCCACTTGCTGACAAAGATGACACAACTTCCCACTTCAGGGATACTTCCTCGTCCCGACATCCACTATTTATACGCATTTCGAAATTTTTATAAAATATAATTTTATAATATTTTTTGTAATTTTTTTTAATAAAAATTTAAATATAAAATTTTTATTCATAAAAATAAAATTTTAGAAAAAATATTATGAAACTATATTTTAAATGAATATTGAAAAACATATTAAAAATTAATGTATAGAATTAAACGGAACAAAGGAAATACGTAGTGTAACGCTTGATAATGCAAAGCAATCTCATTTTAACATATAGATTACAATTACATGCATGCAAAATTTTGAAATTTTTTACCGATCAATCTACACGAATTTATATAGACATTCCTTGCTACTGCTTGGCCACCATCAGTGATTCTATGGTATAAGGTACTGTATCCGTTTTAAATTACACGTGCACTTTTAAAAAATCAGATATATTTAACAAAAATAAAAATTTTAGAAAATGTGTATTAATTGTATTAAATTAATATAATATATCTAGTAAATATATATTTGAAATATGTGAAATAGAGTTGATTTTGAAATTATAAATTTATATTGAAAGATGAAATGTACAACTAATTTAAAATATATTTTAATTTTCAAAATGGACATGTAATTTATAACGGATGGAGTATGTAAAAAAATTAAAAGATAAGATGAAAGGAAAAAAGAACAGATACATATAAGATATTTATTATTTTTTTTTCGGGTATTTTTGATTCGAATATGAGTCAAGGTAACTAAAATTTTGGCTTAATTTTTCAATCATACTCCCAAGAACGGTCCAGACATTGATTATCTTGCCAAAAAGAATATAATCTTAATTGTATGGTAAACCAATGTCTCGACCATTATTCAAAACAGGACGGTAAATTAAGCTGAAATATCCGATATCATACGGGGTTGATTAATAAAGTTTAGGGTATATTCTGTTTGATTGACAAAGAAGATTTATAAATGACATATGTATTATATTTTCAAATCAGATTTAAATTACAATATTAATAATCCGGACCTACCCCAGAATCAAGATACTCGAGACATTCATTTAGGTTGCAAAATTTTTATTTGATCAAGATATCGATTTAGAGTTTATCAGTCTATTTTTGAAAAAGTTGAATAATTTTATCGATAATTTAAAAAAAATTGAACAAATACTTTTTACAAATTTAAAAAAAAATTATTAATAATTTTTAAAAAATAGACCGATTTTTATAACTAATGATCGCACGAAATACTTTTTTCATTTCAAAATACAAGTACGAAATACTTTCTCCGTCTCAAAATACAAATTATTTTATCATATTTTAAGATATATAAAAATAATAATTTCATATACTTTTTTAAAAACATTTATTTTCTTGAATAAAATTTTAATATATATACTTGTTATTCACTTGAAGAAACGCGTAAACGTAAAAATTGTATTTTGGGATGGAGTGACTCCATTGCTACCAATCATTTAAGTGGGGAATAGGTCGGGGTGGAGGTTTAGTGAAACCAATAGGTACCTAGAATATTTAATAAAATTAAGGGTCAACTAAAGACCACGGCATGCACTTGTCCATTTCCACACGAATGATCACACACTGTTTCAATAATTATGAAAGTGAGCTAGGGCCTAGGGGTCTACAACACTACAACTACGAGCCCCTCTCCCCCCTAGATGGCACCTCTCCTTTGGTTTTTTTTTATTTCGATAGCCTTTACTGTCACCAAAAATAATTAATTTTTTGCAGCTCATATTATTAGTCTTGGGTTCCTATTGCCTCCTCCTTGATATTTCATGACACGTTCAATCATCGAATGCAACCTTTTAAACTCGTTCAAATTTATACATTGGACGCTAGCTGGATGCTGGACCATAGATCAAGATGTGTATGATTCTAATTTCTAAGAAATTAATCCTGAACTGCAGCTACTACTAACTTAGGTTACCAAATAGTCAAACTAAAGACAAAATATCCACCAATTCATTATAAAAAACGTTTAACTTTTCCTACACACTTATTTTGAATGTATATTTAAAATAATTTTTTATATTTTTTTTCCTAAAATCAAATATATATGTTCTATTGTAATTCAAAAGCAAAATTTGAAAAATATTAATTATATCTATATTTTCAAAATTCTTAAAAAAGTGAAAAGAGTTAAAGAACCTATATAATAGATCAGAAGGTGATCAATAATCTGAATATTAATTATATCTATATTTTTAAAAATAACCCGTATATATCACGTGCGCTGAGAGGATATAGTGTAAGCGGTTTTACCATCAATATAATTTCTTTTTCAGATTTTGTTTTTCTTAAAACTAAGTATATTTATTATAGAACCGAATGGAGAGTATAACCACTATCCAAACAGAGCCCCCATGAATTGCCATAATATCTTTTTTTTATTATTTTTTATTAATTGAAATATTTGTTATCTAGTTCTATTATAAAAAACAAAATTTTATAAATAATATTTTAATTTATTTGGTCAAATCATAGGAAATATGTGAAAAATATTAAGATATCATATTAGAAAAAACAGGAGTACTAAAAAAAGTTTAGAATGCAGCTCGTTTAAAAGGTGCGTACTGGAGACGGGAGAGGTACCGGTACGGTGGTACCTACCAAGCGTAAGTGACACTCCACTGCTTTCCTATACAGCAATGCATGCCCTAATTTAAACTAATAAATGAATTAAGGGTGCATCAACAGAGACCAACAATAATTGAGGATTTCCGCCGGGTAGGTGTTTAATTGCAAACAGTGTACGTAAACAACTCACCGGGACGGAGGGAGTAACTCTTAGAGCAAGTTCAACAGTGTACTAGAGATGCACAAAAGGCCCACCAGACCGGACTTTGACCGGGCCTTAAAAAGCCGGGGCATTGACCGGGCCGGACTTTGAATTTGACCGGGCCGGGCCGGGCTTCTCGAAAATGTCAGAGCCCGTTTGAGCCCTTGAGGCGGGCCGAACCGGGCTTTTTTTCGGGCCGGATCGAATCGGGCCGGGCTTTTTTCTAATTTAAATCGGATCGAGTATTATTAGGGATTCCGAAGAATACATATGTTAGCAAGTAGATCATCGTAAAAATGTATTAGTTTACATAGAATATTTTATGAAAACATTACTTCGTTGAAAATATTTAAATTCGGCAAAAAATAAACATGTTTATAGAATAATATGTTTTATCATTGTTATGATAACAATGATATCCAAATATATATAGTGTACTTATTATATTTTCTTTCATTATTTATGCAACGAAGTATATAAATAATATTATTAATCACAAATATGTAAATATATATGTGTTTAAAGTATTATTTATATATATAGTAAATGTTAATTTATAAATATATAAGAAAATATATTAGAATAATCAGAATATAACCAGGCTTTTTCGGGCTTTTAATCGGACCGGGCTGGGCCGAAGCCCGGGCTTTTAACCGGGCCGGGCCGGGCCGGGCCGGGCTTTGCCTAAAAATATAGGGCCCGTCGAGGCCCGAAGCCCGGGCCGGGCTTGACCGGGCTTTAACCGGATCGGGTCGGGCCAGATTTTCGGGTTCGGGCTTTTTGTGCATCTCTACAGTGTACTAACTCAATCCTTAAATATAATATAAAAAATTACATGAAAAAGTATATTTATCTCCAACAATAAACCTTAAATTTATTCCTTATAAAATATTTTACTATTAAAAATACATTGCATCAATTAAAATATAATGTAAAAGAGATGGAAAGAGATAGTGGTCCTCATAATATATTATAAAATAATGGTTAGAGGATTCTTAAAAAGATGGTGCTAGTTCTTAAAAATAAAGAGCGAATGAATGATTTTAGTAATTTAAGGAATAAGACTTTGGAGCATACTTTTGGTCCTGATTCCTTAAATTTCAACTTAAGAGTTTGGATAAGTAGTCTGTTTGACTTGCTCTTTCATTTGTAATTTCTTTAATTTTTGCTTAAGCTGTTTCCGAGTCATTAAACCAATATTTACTGATCTTGTGTGAACTTTTTCACTCTTATCAGTATTTAAGTTTGAGTTAGGTGCTGAGGTTGAACCTGCATCATGAACTGACTTAACAGCATCAACACTTGAATTAAACTTAATGGGCTTCAGCTGAACTTTGTTAGTATAACCTTAGTATCAATATTTAATGGTTTAGTTCTCTCAGTTTCTTTTCCATTTTTCTTATCAGAATTACATTTATTAGCATATCCTAATCCTGATCCCCAACAACCATTTTCTAAAATTTCCTGAGTTATTTTTCCTGAATTAGTCCAAAGCTTAATAACCTCTATTTCTTTAGCTAACTACTTTTCTAACAGTTTTTCTTTAACATAAACAATATTATCTCTCTTTTTCTGAATTTCTAGCATTTAAAGCAACTCAATTTCTAGGTGATTATTCCTTTTTTTTAACTCATAGTTTTCACTCTTGATTATATTATTCTCTAAAGTTTGATCCCAATAACTAACATGCAGAGATTTAAGAAATAATCTTAATTCATGGATATCATCAGTATCAAAAGCAATTGTGGTTTCAGGTACCTTTATTTCAGAAGTGTTGTCCTCAGTGTCAGCATTTGCCATGAGAGCATAGTTGACTTCATCATTTGATTCTGATGTATCATCCCAGTTCTTTTTCTTGGTGATCAATGCTTGTTTCTTCTCAGTTCTAGGCTTTTTGCAGTCAGCTACAAAGTGCCAAACTCCATCACAATTATAGCACTTTTCCTTTGACTTTTCAAATTTTCCAGACTCTGATTCCTTCCAATCACTATTTCTTTTATCATTCCTCTTATCAGAGTTTAAGGAACTGGAATCCTTTCTGGAAAACCTTTTCCCTTTCTTGAAGTTCTTGTAGACCATCTTCTCGAAGCCTTTTACCAATAGAGCAGCCATTTGTTATTTGTCTTCATTGTTGTCATGATCACTGTCAGTATCTGATTCACTATCAGAGTTTGAGTCATCGTTAGAGTTTGATGACTTGGTATCAGACTTTGCGATCATAGCCTTTTCTTTGGAGTGGCTTTTTCTCCTAGCTTTCTTCATTGGATTCTCTTCAACTTTAAGAGCAACTTGTTTTGCTCTTGGTCATTTCCTCTTGTTTCTTTACCCCGTCTCCAGTTCACGAGTCTTCAACATGCCATAGATCTCATATAGATATACATCATCCAATTCATAATTATCCCTGATTGATGTGACTTTTAAGTCCCGCTTTTCTGTGAATGCAAGAAGGAACCTCAAATTAGAGTCTTCAAGATAATATTCTTTGTTAACCAGAGAAAGGTCATTGATCAGCTTTTGAAACCTCTCTTAGATTTCAGTTAAGTACTCATCAGATATTGAGTCAAAGTGTTTATACTCCTAAGTAAGCACAATCATTCTGTTCTTCTTGATAACAATAGTTCCTTGTCACTTGACTTCCAAGGTGTCCCAAATTTCTTTAGCAGTTTTACATCCAATTACTCTGTTACACATAACACCGTCAAGACTACTGTGAAGAATATGTCTTACTTTTGCATCTTTTATAATAGATGAAAGATCCTCAGGAGAATAATCCTTCTAATCTTTATCAATCATCTTTTCTTCTTGGCCAGCAACAACGACAACTAATTTCATTGGCTTGTGTGAACCATTATAAATTCTATTCAGATATTCAGAATCTGTTGCTTCCAGGCACATAACCATCTTTACCTTCCAAATTGGATATTCATGAATCTTTAATATTGGAACTTTGATAGCCTCATATCTACTCATATTATGATTGATGGGTTGATTGGCTGATAGAGGAGGTGGTGGTGAATTATGTTGTTGTGGTTTTTTGTCTACCATTAAAGATTGATTTTCAGATCTTAAACTGTTTGTATATCAACATCAAGCTATGATACCAATTGTTAGGTCTGTAATACAACTGTATGGGGTGAAAACAGTTTATGCAAACAAATAGATAACAGTTAATAGAATCAACAATTTTTATATTAACAGATAAAAACTGATTACAAAAGTACTCTCTCAAAGGATGAACAATTTTCCTTAAGAGTTGCTAGGTTTTATGAAAGATATAACAATTCGTAACTCCTTTAGTGTAAACCTAATATGTGCTTATATAAGGCACAATTACACAATCAATAAGGAATCCTATTCTATTACAATAAAAAACCTATAACATATCCATGTTTGATTGTTCTGAAATAAAGTTCTTCACCGCCTTGAATTATGCAATCCTTTTCCTTCTCGAATATCTACTGAAGTGACTAAATCCTGATGACATCAAATGCTGATCATCAAGTACTGATAGATAAGTACTGATGACGTCACCTTCAGTAAACACTAATATTAAGTCCTGATAATAAACTTTGATAGTTTATATCCTAATATCATCAATTATATCAAATATATACGCATGTGTATTTGTTTGTATATACACGTATTCAATAAAACCGGGAATACACCTTGCGCCATGCATAGTTGCACATGCACACCTAAAACTTTACTTTAGTATCTTTAGGTTTTGAACTTTTGCCCTCTATTCATTATACTTTCAACCTTGACACTTGTAATATATAATAGATGATGTCAAAACTTACTGATGCTGACAATGTCATTAGCAATCAGTTATAGAATAGATGATGTCAAAGATTACTGATGCTGACAATGTCATTAGCAATCTGTTATATAATAGATGATGTTAAAGATTACTGATGCTGACAATGTCATTAGCAATCAGTTAAGCTTGGGGCCAACCCTAAGATTAGTTGTATTGTAACCTTAATCTGTAATTTATACTTGTAACACTTAATGTCTGTAAAATGTAAATTGAGCAGACTGGAGCATTTTTCCCTAAACAGTGTCAAGCCTAAGAATTCTATCTGGAAGAAGATGATGAAGGTCATGCCTCAGAAGAATTATGAAAAAGCTTGTAGTGGAATAATTCTGTTTGGTGAAAAATATTCTAAGTCAAGATCTCTACAAGTCACAGAATTAGTGTTATAGAGAAGTCATTCGAGAACTCTGAAAGACCTATCTAGAACTCAGGAACTGTCTATCGAGAACTCAGGAAATGCTATTGGAGATATCGATAAGTCAGATACCCATTCGAGAACTCGGAGATATCGACAAGTATACATTCATTAGAGAACTCTGAGTTATCGATAAGTCAAAGTCCATTAGAGAACTTTGAGTTATCGATAAACCAAAATTCACTAGAGAACTCAGAGTTGTCGATAAGTCAAGTCAACAATGAAGTTTCAGCGATATCGATAAGCCAACATGCCTATTGAGATGTCGAGTTCTCTACAGCTTAATTGGAGATCTCGAAGTGAAGAAATTTCTCTAAGTACGGAATTGCATAACAGTTAAATATCCAAGGTTGCAAATTAACAAACAATTCACACAGCTGAATTGACAAGTCTACAAAAAGCAGCTTGAGAAATGTGCAAGATTAATGGTAAAGATTAACTGACAAATGAAGATTAAAGTAAACACGGGATGCTAAAGATATGCTAAGCCAGAAATGGAAGATTTGCTTTTCTATAAATAGAAATGACAAGTGACAGTTTAGAAAAGCTAATGGCATGTTTATTATCCACTGTGTAAACTAGCAGTTAACTGAGTTATAAAGTTAACACTGGTTCTCTAGTTAGTAGTAACAATTGAGATCAAAATTTCTTGTATTCTCTCTCAAGAAAGAAGCTAAGTTCTAAACCAATAACTTAGAGATTTTGTAGCAAAACACTGCTTGATTTTTAATATAAAAATAAGTGAGTTTTGAAGATCTTTGTTTTACATACTTGTATTGTTATTTATGTTTAACATCTATTCTACAAAATCATTGACAACAACTAACTGCTAAACCCAAAGTCGATCAAAAAGTAAACATTTAAGCCAAAACACATTCACCCCCCTATGTTGTATTCATATCTAACAACACTAAAGTCCCTTAAATTTTGGTGAATTAGCATTTTTTGAATGCGGGAGTTTTTTCTTAAGATTCACCTCCTTGGACCCAAAATCTGAATGAGCTTGATCAAGGTGGGTCTCTACTTATACTCAAATGAGTAACAACTAGTTCAATTATATCGTATATATAATTGGCATAAAGTAGTTATTGTGGCATGATTTGGTCGTCAGTAGTATAATAGTAATTTCAGAAATAGTAGTAACAAGTAAATAGACAAATGTTCGACTTCTCACGACTACGAACATTGACTTATTACATCATATAATATCCTATGAATAATTGGCATGAAAAAATTAATTTGGTTTGGTCATGAGGGTTAAAGTAGTAATTTAATCATTTGGCTAAAACAATATTTTTTACGGTATAAAATATATGCCTTAAATATAGACAAACAGTAACAAAAACAAACAAAATACATATCATATCGTTATACAATGTAGAAGGAAACCAAACATAATACTTACATAAATATAAAACTAAATGTTTAGGCAAAAATAATTTATAAATTATTTTGTGCATGGCGTTACCAAGATAGTAATATATTATCTATTATATATTAATGAGCATTAGTGAAGGCTCCTAAAAATTTGTACTAAGAATAACACACTTGTAATTATATTGATCTATATTTTTAAAATTTGACCAGTGGGTCGACCCATATTCCTAAATCAACTAATTCCTATACAAAAATGCAAAGATCCATGGAGTATCCATATCTTAAATGGTATTTATAATTATTAAAAAATCACTTTTGAATTTTAAAAAGATCAAACATATTATTAATATTGTTTTGTTTTTATACCCAATCAATTACAGATTCACAAATTATGTCATCATTAATTCAAATTCAAAAATGATTACTACTTTCCTTGAAACAATATCAATTTTAGAATTAAAATATTTTTACCATTGTACAAATCAATCATAGATCCACAATTCACGTTAACAGAAAAATTCAAAAATTTAAATTGCATTTTTTTATTTTTACGGGCGGTATTCATCTGCTTCTTCTTCTTCTTCTTCTTCTTCTTCTTCTTCTTCTTCTTCTTCTTCTTCTTCTTCTTCGTCTTCTTCTTCTTCGTCTTCTTCTTCTTCGTCTTCTTCGTCTTTTTCTTCTTCGTCTTCTTCGTCTTTTTTTTCTTCTTCTTCTTCTTCTTCTTCTTCTTCTTCTTCTTCTTCTTCTTCTTCTTCTTCTTCTTCTTCTTCTTCTTCTTCTTCTTCTTCTTCTTCTTCTTCTTCTTCTTTATATCAGTAACATATATGTACATACATAGTTTTATTATATCATCTTCTAACAAATATCTTTTTATAGTGATTTTTTCTTTATTATCTCTTTCATCTGTCCATCGATGATTTATCTCTAGAAATCCGCAATATCTTATTTATTTTTTTGCACATGCATGTTTATGTTCATTATTGTGTGCGATTTGGTTGCTTATTCACGTATTTGATTTGTTATTTATATGAATACTCATAATTTTGAATTGTATTTTTGCAGATGATTATCAATGATTGATTCGGTTTGCAGAAGAGAAGACTATCAATATTTGCTATATTCAATTGGTAATCACTTTATTCATTTAAATGACTCAAAAGTATGAATGTGTTTTATCATTTTTTTGATATACTATGGTACTGTATTTTGATACATCTCGATTTCGTTAGTATTTTTCGATAATCTTTTGAAACATCTTGATACATAGTCAGGTGATCTTTTTAGTCTTATCCTGATTCAATATTTTATTTTCAATTTTGTTAGAACTTAAGTCTGTGCACTCCAACCGTTTGATGTTAGTTCTAAAAGATAATTTTTTTGATTTTGGTGTTGTTCACTTGCAGGATGGTATTAAAAAGGAAGACGAGGAAGTGGAACAATATATCTCAACTCTATTTGATGTGGTAATAATCCTGCTAAATTATTTATGGAGAGAGTGTATATGAAAATTGTCAAGACTTTCATCATATTGTTACGACGAAAACCCGAATTCTTTTACAAATGGGAAGCCATGAAGGATGATATTCGTATGGGAAGTTTAGTTTGTCCATTATACTTTCTCATGCTTTGTTAACATTTATATCCTATTGTATGCTTTGAATGCTTTTGTATTTTTCAGTTGAGGTTTTTTTTAAAGGTAAACATTATAGTTAAGATACACAATCTGGTAATATAATTTATTTCTCATAAGTCATTTTTTGCACTCCAACTACTTGATCTTAGTCCTAAAGAATTTCATTTTATTTTTTATTTTTTCGTTATTTTCTTGCAGAATTGTATAAAAAGGGAAGATGAGGAAGTAGAAGTGGAAGATGAACTGTCGGCTCTATTGGAATTACAACTGAGATTATTTTGGTAATTAAAGTTTCAATCATGCTGTTCATTTAATTTTTTTTAATTTTGAATGTTTGCAAGGCTCCATCTATCTATCAGGAAATAACATATGATCCTTCACTTTGTAATATAACATGTTTTAAATACCATATTGGGATTTTCTTTTGATATTATTGTTCATTAATCTAATAGTTTTCGAAGATCACTTCTTTAAGCTGAATACACATTCTGACATTTGTAATAAATTTGCAGGCATCAAAGAAGGCATATTTGTAGTTTTATTTGTAGAGGTTCACATGATTAAGCAATTTGGAAAAATAAGTTACCAGATTCGTATAAACGAAGCATATTAATTTGTATCTTTTAATGGTAGTGACCTCTAAAGCATTGTTTGTTCAGTTGTCTGAAGGTTACAAACATCCATCTGTAACTGCCCAACCTTCTCCACCTTCTTTGAATCATGGTGTGCATCACTATCTATTTTATTTTAAGTCATGCTTTATTTTATGAATTTAAGATTGATAATATAGTTATGGGTTTTTAGGCTTTTCTTGCATTACTAAAAATGTGAATTCTTGGATTAAGATTTTGTCTTCATGAAATTCCTTTCTTGATAGGACATAATGTAGTAATTTGGAAAAATTACAGGCAATGCGAACAATTTGGACTAACATGTTATATTCGTTATTCTACTTTAGCTATCAAATTATAATTATTATTATGTCTACTTTTTATTTGTGCTCAGGCTTTGCCGAGATTATTTATATTATATATATAACATGATTAAGTGCTTTCTAGAATCAGAGTCTATGTAACTTTGGATGTAAGGTGGCTTATTTAATATTTTTAGTATGTGCATGTTACAATTTAGCATAACAGGCTTTTACTTTCTTATAGATTTTTCTTTTATATAAACATTATCACTTTACAAAAGAGCGGAGGCATGTGATGATATCACATGTTTCTGTTGCTTTTATGATATGCTTTGATGGGTTGAATTTTTTTAAAGTATGTATCATTGATGAGTAATCAATGTTATTATCCAATTTTAGTATCTATAAATCTATGAGACAGAAAATATCATCATGGTTACGAGAAAGTGTGCTACAACTTGGTCTAACTTTTATTAAACTTGGTCAATTATTCTTTGACAAGGTCTGATGTATTTGATTGTGAGTTTGTTGACGAGTTTGCAAAGTTGTAGGTAATTTAATTTTTCTTTGTATTAGCCTTAGGAATAGTTGATGTAGAGATAGTCATAAATTTCTAGAGTAAAGAGGTAGTTTGAGTCATTTATATATTGCGAGCAAACATCTCCATGTTTTAATTATTTTTCAAATTATTTTTGTTATTTTTCAGGATCAGGTACGTGAGTAAAACCTTAGATAATTGATGATTCTACAATAGTCATGATTCTCTTTGACATCAAACCTCTGCAACTTCATTACTAAACCCATGAACTGAATTTTGTGCAATGTTATCTTTTAAAGGCTCTGTAAGTGTATATTATGTTCACATTTATTTTGATCAACATAGATTGTAATCACATGCTAGCATTAGGTGTTATCACCAGAATCTTTGGTTCATGTGAGCCATGTTAACATGCATTTATCTTGACCTGGCAGATACAAAATTAGATATGTACACCCAAGAAAAAATAACCTGGCTACTTTGATGGTCGGCACTGGTTGTGAATACATGAACCCGATAGCTATCTGAATCAACTAATAGTAAGTATGGGAAATCTTGGACCTTGACATGGGTTTTGACCCTCACCAACAGTTTATTGAAGGTCTGCTACAAGACGAAGTACTACATTTGTTTCAGGTGGCTAGAAATGGTGCGGAATTTATTAATCATGGGTTCTAAGGTTATGGTTGGACTAGTTGGAGGTCAAGGTGTTGCAGGGATGTTGGAAATCTGTGGTGTCATTTTTTGATATTGTTAGGAATATATGTGCATTAGTTTGATGATATGTTTAACAAAACACTTAAGTAGAAATTCAGTGTCTGTAGCCTCAACGGATAAGACCACTTTGGCTATCCGTTGATGGTGTAGCTTTACTTAGAAATAAGTCTAGTGTTGTAGCATATTTCAGTCTCTGTATTTAAGATGTAATTCTTAGAAGTTGAGAGAAACTATGAGTCATGTTGACTACTAGAAGATATGCAGATAGGAAGGCCAATTGTAAATATTTCATGCCTTGTAATTTTGTATAAATGAAGTGGTATCAACGGATGACTTAAAGACCTTCAACGGATGAGAAGCTAAGCTTCAACGGATGTCTCTAAAGCTTCAACGGATAACATCCTTCAACGGATGAGTGCATCAACGGATGAAAGCTTCAACGGATGTTCTGTTGATTAACCGTTGATAAGTGGTAGTTGTACCTACAAACAGAGGCACGTGGGTGAACAGAGATAACTGAAATGTGGCAGCCTAATTTCAGGAACATCAGAAAAAGCAGCCGTTCTACTCTAGTACAAAGAGGCAATAGTCAACAAAGTACTTGAGTGATATGGAGAAGAAACAAGTGGAGAACTTATTTTATTATTGTATTTTTATCTTTGTCTTCACTTGTACACTTGGTGATATATAAACCAAGTAGTAGCTAGTAATTAGATAAGAATTTTTCCAGAGCTGTTTAGAAAAATCTTGAGAGAAAAATTATCTAGTTTGTACTAGGATGCAGCTGTGATCAAATTCTTAGATCACAGAATTTCTGAAATACCATCTCTGGTGGAACAACAAATCCACCAGAAAAGTTTTTAAAGGTTTATTGTGTTCTTTACATTTGTGTTTGAATATATATCTGTCTGTATCAGCTTAAAGCAATTCACACACTTGTTCATCTTGAACACACAGTCTTTATAAACTACTCAAAACTTGAAAAAGTTTTGAGATTTACATTCAACCCCCCTTCTGTAAATCTCATTGTTAGTTCACTAGGAATAACAATTGGTATCAGAGCAGGCTCTTGACAAACAAAGAGTTTAAAGATCTTGGAATCTAACAAAGATGAGTAAGAAGGATATTGGAGTAAAAATCCCAGTTCTTGACAGAGACAGTTATCACCACTGGAAGGTGAAAATGCACCTTCATCTACTCTCCCAAGATGAAGGTTATGTAAACTGTATTGAGAATGGTCCTCACATTCCCCACAAAGTAGCCACAGTTGCTACGGCCACAATTGTTGTTGGTCAATCCATTCCAAAACCTAGAGCAGAATGGACAATGGAAGACACAGAAGAAGTCCACAAGGATAAGAAGGCTATGAACATTTTGTTTAATGGTCTTGACAAGGATATGTTTGATAATGTGATAAATTGCTCAACTGCCAAAGAGGTTTGGGACACAGTTCAGCTGCTGTGTGAAGGTACAGAACAAGTTAAAGAGAATAAGATGCAGCTTCTCATTCAACAGTATGAGTATTTTCATTTTGAAGAAAATGAATCTTTAAATGACACATTTAACAGATTCCAAAAGCTGTTGAATGGATTGAAGCTGTATGGTAGAGTGTACCAGGTGAAGGATTTAAATCTTAAATTCTTAAGATCCTTGCCAAAGGAATGGAAACCCATGACTGTCTCCTTAAGAAACTCTCAGGATTATAAGGACTTCACTCTTGAAAGATTATATGGAATCTTGAAGACTTATGAACTAGAGTTGGAACAGGATGAGGTATTGGAGAAGGGGAGAAAGAAAGGAAGTTCAGTTGCATTGGTAGCTGAAAATGAGAGGGAATGCAGACAAGAAACTGTGAGATCTACATCAAACTCCAAAGATGGTACAAGATATCAGGAATCAAGCAAAGGAAAAGAGCAAGTTGCTGAGAATGAAGACAACTCCAGTCAAGATGACTCTGATAGTGTTGATGAGCATCTTGCATTTCTGTCCAGGAGATTTGCAAAGATGAAGTTTAAGAAAAACACTAGAGCCACTAAACCTCATAAGAACATGGTGGACAAATCAAAGTTCAAGTGTTTCAATTGTGGTATAAGTGGACACTTTGCAAGTGAGTGCAGAAAGCCAACTTCTGAAAAGAAGAAATTTGACCAAGTAGATTACAAGAAGGAATATTTTGATCTGCTCAAGCAAAAGGAAAGGGCTTTC